>NW_004443956.1:9550065-9551042 GCF_000243295.1 Trichechus manatus latirostris | reverse complement strand
TGGAAGAAAGACCTGGTGGTCTTCTTCTGTATAGATTACGGCTAAGAAAACTCTATTGGGGAAGTTCTACTCTGTAACACATGGGGTCACCATGAGTCAGAATGAACTCTACGGACCTGGTTGTTTTTATTTATCTTTTGCAGTGGGTTAGAGGGAACTTGTCTCTGTCAGGCTTGTCGCAGAGCTAGCCCAAGACACTCATGTTCCTTCATCCACATGGTCTGTGAATGCTGCTAAGTCAGCATTCATCCACACGGTCTGTGAACATTTCAAAGGTCAGCCTACGTGGCTCTGACACTACTGATTAAAGTGCCAGGCCTGAGTAACGTCAGTCTGTTTCTCTGGGACACATGACAGCTTTAGCATGCCATCCTAGAGAGTTTATACCTGAGAGCAAAAGTTCTGAATATTAAGAAGAAAAAAATTATACAGTTAGTGGAATGCTAATGTCTTGAATTTCTAAATTGAACGGCGCAGTTAGATTAGGCTCCTCAGACACGGTCAGCAAGTTCTCATTCTTCCCACGCGTGCTTGGCTGTGGCACGTTAGGCAGTAAAACGTTTCCCTCTGAGGGAAAAGAAAGCACCGAGATAACGTTGAAGAAAAGTGGTCAGTATTGGGACTGAACTGAGACAGAAGTGGCATGTCATCTTTTTCATGTAGTGCAATTTAATTTACGACCAGGATGGTCGTTTAAACCTTTACACACGGTAATAAAAGGTGTCCCTGCTGTTGCCGGATAGTGAAGTTTGATCTTCGGCTTAAAAGAATGAGATTGAGATATAAAAATCTTTAATTGAAGTGTTCTTGAAAGCACAGGTGTTATTTCTGTTCCACCTGTGTTGTGAAAATGAAGGGTTTATAAGAAATGTACCGTGTTTACCCAAAATCCTAGGCATGAACACGCTGATCTTGAGTCCCTCTCTGACGCTTCTTCAGTATCGTCACTAATGATACAGACATTTGGTTTAGTTGTC
>NW_004443956.1:9522085-9549092 GCF_000243295.1 Trichechus manatus latirostris | reverse complement strand
TCTCCCACCAGTTCATTTCCCAGCCAGTGCACCTCATGCGCAGCCACTGCCCCTCTGTCATTGGAGGCTTGTGTGTTGCTATGATGCTTCACTTCTAGACTAAGACGGACTAGTAAGAAAGGCCTGGTGATCTACATCTGAAAATCAACCATTGAAAATACTATGGATCACAGCAATCTGATCTGCAGCCTATTGTGGGGATGGCATAGGACCAGGCAGTATTTCCTTCTGTTGTACATGGGGTCGCCCTGAGTTGGGGTGACTCAGTGGCAGCTAACAACAACAACGAAAGAAAGGAAGACTTTGGAGCTTTGATTTAAATGAATTTGTGTAGTAAATTCATGGTAACTTTCCTCCATAAAAGACTGGTTAGTTAGGTTAAGATTTCTCTGTGAACTCCTGGAAATCTTGTCCTTCCCTGTACTGATTATTGGAAAGAATTAATTTTTGATATTTAAGGGAGAAGGGGAGGTCCATGCCTTGTATTGCTCTTCATGCATTGTAACTGTTCACGCTACCTTTTCTTTTCCTCTTAGTGCATTTTCTGTGACTCATCTTATTTCTTCAAGTAAGTAGTCTGCAGTGGAAAGACTACAAGCACGTGAGAAATCTCTGCTAGATGGTTGTCAGATAATATTAAGGCGGCTCAATGCAACTATAAATATGAACTGGCAAAGATAACTTAGTTCTGGAGTTTTCCATAGTTATGAACTCATCACGAGAGCCGTATTCCCTTGCCATTGGCAGTCCAGTGAATGCAGGTTACTTGTTCTTTGTGCTGAAAATTTCTAACTCTGTTTAAGAGGTGTTAAGAGGTGAGGCATATTTTCAGAAGCATTCCGTTGTTCTCTTTTATAAACCCGCTCCAGAAATACAGTTCTAAGGTGTGCAACTGCCATTATGAGCTTTCTTCATTCTGAGAAGATGCCCAAAGTTTTGGCCTCTAAAGATGATATTCTGAAAAAGACTTGACAGGTCAGGATGTAAGAAAAAAGAGGGGAGAGGGCACTATTTCAGTTTAAACGAAGAGGGACATTGTTTGAAGGTGTTGCCTAAACTTTGGCATTTGGAAGTTTAATGGATCCAAACTGGAGACCAAAATGTCTGGGCCCATGAGTTAGTTACTGTGGGGTTGAGAAGGGGTGGGGGGCAGTTCCATTGTCAGCTAAATATTAGAGTCCTTGAGATATTTTCTTTCCATGCTATCTGACCTCAGACATTCTCTTTGATGGGGATTATCATCATTTTTTCCCCTACTGGGAGAAAAAACGGTGAAGGAAATAAAAGGTGAAAGGGATAGAAAGGAAAAGAATGGCTGAATAGTGGGTAGAGACTGGACATCCTGACACCTGGAGAGGAGGGTCAGACGGAGCCTTTTGGTTTTCTTCCAGGAACCTAAAAATATCCCTGTCTTGCCTGATTGACATTTCTGCTCGGCTTTTCTTATGCACGTGCTGTAAGGACTGCTAATGTTGCTGAACTCACACGCTTCCCGTACTTTCCTGCTGTTAGAAAGAAGCCAGTCAGTTGGGTAATCACGATAATTAAAAAAGATAGAGATCTTTAGAGTGGCTGACATTAACTCATTACACTAAGCTGTCTTGCCTGACTAAACTAACATTAATTCCAATACCTCATTACATCTGGCATGAGAATTTCTAGTTAATGTGGAGATTTCTTTCTTCATTTTTCTCTCCTTAACCTTCTCTCCTTTCACTCCTTTATTCCTCCGTCCCTTCTTCCCTTTCTCTCTTTCTTCCTCCCTCCCTCCTTCCTTCTGCCTCTCTAGCATGCTTTAGTTGATGCTAATACTGCCTGTCCATGGACCACCCTTTGATAGCACTCTTTCAGATGAGTCTGTCTCAGATTTCAATGTGCCTAGGAATCATCTTGGGGATCTTGTTAAAAAATGCAGGTTCTGACTCAGCAGGTCTAGGTGGGGGCTGAGATTCTGCATTTCTGTCAAGATTCCAGGTGATGCTGATGCTGCTTGTCCTGGGACCACACTTTGAGAAGGTTGAAGACAATGGTCCAGTCATTTTTAGTGCCCTTAGAGAAATAAAGTGTAACACAGTCAAAGGCCATCCTGTAACCTGTTGCTCGGATTTGCCTTTAGTGAAATCATTCCCGTGAAAATCGTGGGAAGTGTGTGCTCCTTTTCCCACTGCTGAAAGGCAGACTGCAGGGACCCAGATCTAAATGTATATTCCTTTTCATTGAACTGCAGAGTTGGGGTGGCTGAGACTTCTAGCGTCAGGCCGATAGAGACCAATGGCTATTGGTGGTTATCTGGGGATGAGGAGGGAGAGAGGGAATTATTCTTTGGGAAGTAATGAGTTTATGTTTATGGTGATGGGAAGATTGACATTGATTGAGGGTAATGATTGCATAGCTTGATAAGTGTGACTGATGTCACTAAACACCAGGAAAAGGGCGAAATGGACTTCCTGCCTGTGTGTTAAATGTTGGTTATCAAGCTAAAACAAGTTATAAAGCTAAGTTGTTCAATGTAATTTCTGTGGTAACCAGTAAGAAAATATTTTTTAAGTATACACAGAAGGATAGAGTCAGGCAGAAGTGGATTTGAATCTCTGCTCCATCACTTGCTTAGGCAAGTTGCCTCACCTCTCTCAGCCCCTGTTTAAAATGAGGATGGAAGTAGTAATTACCTAGTAGGGCTATAGAGGGCCTCAGTGATGGGGTGAACCAGTGTCAGAACATGGTGAAGGGTTTAGAATTGCTAGCTGTTGCTAATATTTTGAGTAATTCTAGTCACATTTGGTATGTTTGTGTTCAGTAAGAAGATGACCCTTCCCTTGGGCAAAGGGTGGAGAAGCTGGTTTTGCTTGAGAGGTATATGATGCATTCAGCTTGGAACAAGTTACAGTTGATGTGGCTGTAATACATCCGTAAAGCAATGTTTAATTTCCCAATTTCCTATATGGAGTTGGAAGATTGGGATAAAAATACAACTAGAGCTAAGGATCTGAGCATTATGGGTGTGAATGAGATCAACAAAAGGGAGAGAACACAGTGAAAAGAGTAGAGATTGAGGGTCGTATCCTAGGAGACAAACATTTATGGACAGGCAAGGGATAAGAAAGCCCAAGAAAGTGAACTAAAAAGATTATTGGGAAATCACAGAAAGACCCGTGTCCCTAAAACCAAGACAGGGACCTTTGCAGAGAAATCATTCTCCTTCCATTCGTCTTGAACTAGGTCATCCCCAAGGCACAGCTGCTAGAAAGGAAGCTGTAAACTCTAAAGCCAACACAATGGGGCTGCTTTCCAACTTGAGCAACAGTCGTTACTCAGTGAAGAGCTGATAGTGAGTCTTGCAGAAAATGCTGTTGGGTGGCAGTCTGAGCCTTTCATTTGAGATTGTCACCAGGGAAGTATTCTTTCCATGGCTGAAAGAAAGGTTTCTTTTCATTTGAGAAGAAACAGATTTTGCCCTGACTCTGCAAGGGCAATACGAGCCATGAGGAAGAGATTCATTATTTTCAACTGTAATTGTCCCACATTCCTGACACAGATGTTATTCCATACCCAGAGACATTCAAACCAACTTTAGAGCAGTTGAGCACATACATGTTCTTGATTTTTCCTAAGAAAAATAAATTAAGGTCTGCTGGGAAAAGAAGGAAAATGAAGCAGGCAAATGAGGGGTCTAGTGGACTTGAGATGTGAATTTTCAAAAACTCCTTTTCCTCCATTAATCCTTCGTCTTCTTTTTTTTTTTTTTTTTTTTTTGTTTGGTTCTTTATCCATTATGTGGGATTCGTTCTTTGTAAATGTGGATTTGTGCTGATGAATTAAATTCTTGGCAACCGCAAAAAAAAAAAAGGACTAAGAAGATGAGCGAGAACTTATTCCAAAACCTCTTACAGCCTCACATTCTCTATACTTGGAGTAAGAAAACATTTAGTGTTACGGGACCAAAAGCGAGACAGTTCTCAATACATTCACAAGTCTCTCTGTGTCTTTATTCTGTATCGATTCTCCTGTCAGCACAGTCATTTGGAATTTGCTTACTGTGAGTGTAAGGGATTTATAAAGAGGACCAGGTTATCTATGGGCCAAGGAGGAAAATATAACCTGGGGACTGCCAAAAGGTTCTCCTAAACAAAACTATTTTTTTCCCTCGGCCTGATTTTCCATCATTATTGCTGATACTTTGGATGAAGTCACCAGAGAGAAGGCCAAAAGCAACTTCATTTCCTGGGGGTAGTGGCAGAGTAACCTACCACCAGCTATGGGATTATTATGGATTAAACAATAGAGGAAAGGCAGCCTTCAAATGAAAAGTTATTAGTAAATCACAGTAGGGACCATTTAGCAAATGTGACTTTTTTAGAAAGTTAGCTAACAGAGTGATGAAAAGTTAACAATTTATTGTTTCTATTGAAGACTTTTTAAAACCATTGATTTTCAATCTATATTAATCAAGAGTCTTTGTTGAAAATTATAGAAACTCAATGTGTTGGTTTAAATAACTGAAATTGGTAAGGATGTAGTTGCTCTGGGGAATAGCAGGATGCAAGGAATCTGTCATTCTCTCTCTCTCTCTCTCCCTCTCCCTCCCTCCCCCTCTCCCGCTCTCCCCCAATGCCCCTTCATCCCTTGGTGCTGCTTTCTTCCATACTGGTTTCAATTTCAGGAAAGATTTCTCCATGAGGTGGCAAGAATGTCCACTAGCAACTTAGCTACTCCAGCTCTGTTTTCTACCAGACCGTAAAATTCTAATGAAACATCGTACTCCTGTTTCTCAAGTGTGCCCACACAAGTTGGAACTGAGATTCATAGACCTAGCTTTGTCACACAGTCATCCCTGAACCAACCATGTGGTTGAGGCAGTGGAATGGTCTACCTCTGACTGGCTTGGCCTACGCGATGTCAACCTCACTCAAACCACGTAACAATGTGACAAATGTGATTTCTCATGTAAAATTGTGGTATTGTTCCCAGAAGAAGAAAGAACGAATGTTGGGTAGGAAAAACAATTGATTTCCATGATACAAAAGGGAAAATGATTTCCAAGACACAAGTGAAGATAAAGGTGATATAGTCCTTTAAGCAGCTCAGATAAGAGATAGAGAACCCAGGGATTTGTAACGAAGTCATGATGAGCGGTGTTCCCCGATATCTATCAGAAACAAGGTATTGTTGGCAAATGCTTCAGCTTCCAAAGAGTTAATAGTTCAGAATATTGGGGTTGGGGAAAAGGGAGCCATCTGGATAACAGCTACCTGTATTTTGTCTGTCGCTTTCCATATCAGATTTTACTCTCACATTCACTAAATATATGTGTATGTATTTTTAATGTATTTAGTGAATTTATTCACCTCAGAAATGGGAATGTGATGTCAGCCAGAGGGCTTACTAAAATGATTGAAATGTGGTTAAGTGATTTTCAAGTATACAGTGATTTATGCTGTGTAAGTATAAATAGATGCTCGGGGGAAACTCTCTTTCCCCAATCCTGTTGACTTATGGAGATGTATGTGGAGATCCACACTCCGAGCAGCGTGAAATCTGACTTTGTGTTGCAGCTGCTTTCTGTGAAAGATAAAAATCACTTTACATAAAAAGAGCCTTATTCTCACTGGGTAGAAAGCTGCTCTTTTGTAATAAAACACAAAGCTCTGGAAAGCCGTGTTAGTTCCTGTATGCTGCTGGAGTGCCATTTAGGGAGGCAGCTGGTAGGGGGCTTCAAAACATCACTTGGCACCAGTCTGCCCCCGGGTTGGTCTCTGGCCCTGCCGTTTAGCTGGGTGTCCCGATTAGCGTGATCACCCTCAGTGTCCTCATCTCTTCAATGACTATGATTTTGTGGTTGTTGTTGGGTGCTGTTGAGTCATTTCAACTCACAGTAACCCCATGTGACAGAGCACCACTGCCCCATAGGGTTTTCTTTGCTGTCATCTTTATAGAAGCAGATCTCCAGGTCTTTCTCCGGCAGAGCTGCCAGGTGGGTTCAAATTGCCACTTATTCAGATAGCAGCTGAGCACCTAACCATTTGCGCCATCAGAGCTCCTTGAGTTATGAGGACAAAATGAGATAAAATCCATCAGATATGTAACATGGTCCCTTGTATAATATAAAGGCAGAAAAAAATTGGTGATGGGTGAGTATGTGGCAGTTCGGTACCTTGGAATGCAGTAAATGGAATTTAATTTAATTTAAAATTCAGGTAGGCAAAATAGTATTTTTATCCTATTTTTGAGAAATGGGCTGCTAAAAACAAACAAAGACTAGGTGTTAGGTTAAGAAAGCAAGCAGTTTTTGTGACACTGCATCCCTTCATCTTTCTGGGCTGCAGTTTGCTCATCTATGAAATAAGACATTCAGATAAGATCTTTAGCATCATCTTAGACTTTAAAACTCTAGGATTCTCAGTGAAACATTTCAGTGGCTTTAGTTTTCATGCACTCTAAGAATGTGCTGTGTTTTCGAGCCAGAGCCAACCTTTAAATCAAAGGCCAAGCAACGATTTGATAGTGGCTGAAACTGCTAAAATATTAAAATTGCATTCTTTTAATACCTTCATCATCTTAATAGTTGGACGTGCATTGGGGTGGAGGTAGAAGCTTTGGCCTGAAGTCTCACCCATTCTTTTATTCTGCAAGGATGAACTGAGGGCCCAGGCTCTGTGCTAGGCACCAAAAAAAAAAACCCGTTGCTGTCGAGTTGATTCCACCTGGTGGAGACCCCATGTGTTGCACACTAGAACTGCTCCATAGGGTTTTCTTGGCTATAGTGTTTACAGAAGCAGATCCTCGGGCTTTCTTCCAAGGCACCGCTGGGTGGGTTTGAACTGCCAACCTTTAGGTTAGAGCCAGTCGCAAACCACTTGTACCACCAGGCTTCTTTCTTCTAGGCACAGGGGCTATTTAATTGGGGAATGCAGGGGAAGAAAAAATAACTGCGTAGCAAACAAATACTTTTCAATTATTCTTCATGCTATGAAGGAAAGAAAGCAAAGGAAACAATTATTTCTGATGGAGGCAGCCTCATTTCCGTATAAAAAGGCTTCTTAAAGAAGGTGACACGTATGCTAAGATACAGCGTAAAAAAGCATCCAGCTATGCAAAGGAGAGAAAGAAGAGCATTCCCAGCAAAGGGAAGAGCCAGAGCAAAGGCCCTGGGGTGAGTAAGATCTGGGTATAGTTGAAGAATGGAGAGACAAGAATGGTTGGAGCCTAGTGAGTGAATGTGATAGAAGATGTAATTGGAGGATGGAAGAGACCAGATAATATATGACTTTCTAAAGTGTTGTGTTTAACCCTGGTGGTGCAGTGGTTAAAGCAATCGAATACTAGCTGAAAGGTCAGCAGTTCAAAACCACCAGCAGCTCCACTGGAGAAAGATGTGGCAGTCGACTTCCATAGAGATTTACAGCCTTGGAAACCCTATGGAGTTGCTATGAGTTGGAATCGATTTGACGGCAGTGGGTTTGGTTTTTGGTTTTAAAGTGTTGTCAAGAGCTTGCATTGTACTCTTGTGTATCAAAGCACAATTGCAAGGGACTAGGGTGATATAAATTATCATTTAAAACACATCTTGCTATTGTGTAAAAAACAGATCAGGGTGTGTAAGAATGGAAGCAGTGAGACCAGTTAGAAAAATCCAGAGAAGAGGCGATGGTAGGTAAACTGGGTGGTAACAGTATCATGTACAGGAAGAAATATTTCAGCCTTACCACTGACTTTGCAACTTGGTTTGAATTCCTTCCATCTCCAGGACTCAGCTTTATTATTTGTAACATAGGCAGGTAGAACATGATCTCTAAGGGCTCTCTTATGTCAAAATTTTATTCTGGTTGATAAATATCCCTATGCCAGAATAATCCTTTATCAGAATCATATGGCTTTGGTAGGATGCAGTGATTTGCTCTGACCAGCTTCTCAGCTAGTCCTCCAAGGTAGAGATGTGGGAAGCATCCCAAGCCAAAGAAATACAAAATTAGCACAAGTCTTACTGAGAACAGTGGGACTTGACTGGCCTTGAAATGGTGTTATCTTCTCCATTTTACACTCGGAGAGGCTTCAAAACAATCCTTTCAGTCAGGTACACAGATGAATGTCTGATTCCAAATGCAGACTACAGATTCCTTAAGTCCCGATGATGCACATCAAGTTTCACTCTCATGGTGTTTAGGATTATGGTTTTCATGAAGAAGTGCAAAAGATGAAAAGAGCTGTGTTGGAAGTTTTATTAAATGAGGAACTAGACAGATTTCTCCAAACGTCCTCCAACATCTTTCTTTCTACTGTTCAGATAAAAAAATGGTAAATTAATAGAAGAGCAAAGCAGTGTGGGATGCCAATACGTACATGAAAAAGCCAAAATTCATTTCTGCCTGTAGATCAATGCAAGCTTCACAGTGTGGTTTGCAAAAATCGTTCTGCAGCTAATATTCTCAAGGACAAGACACAGCCTGCTTCGGCTGTGCCAGGAGTCTGGCTGGATTGCTGTGGGAAGCAATATTTTCCACTGGGAGGACTTTGGGGGCCTGTATAGTTACAGAGTCCATAAATTATATCATCAGGACATCACAAGACTGGTGTAGAGTTTTGGTGTTTACATTCTTTCACATATGAATGTGTGTGTGTGTGAGGGGGATGGGATTTGTGTGTGCGGGTCACTGGCCTTAGTCAGAAGTTCAGTTATGTGCTTCTGCTTCAGTTTAATGAGATTAGGACTGCTTGTGCATTCTCTCGCTTCTCTCTCTCTTTAGTTGTTTTCTCTAGAAATAATTCTGTTAACAAAGGGCCTTGTGTGTGTGGTTTTTTGCTGCAAAATTCATCGAGTCCACCTGCAGTTTGCAGAAGCGCAGTGAGGGGTGGGTTTATAAAGTTAGCATTTCTTGAGAAGAACAGACTAGATAAAAGTGTTATTAAATGTTACACTAGATTTTATTTTTAAAACTCTATTTCAGGCCTGCAGGATGGAGTAAGTTAGTCAGTATATGCTTACTGGGCACATAGCACGTGGAAGGAATTGTGGCCAGCACTGGAGTGATAGCAGTGAACTGGAAGAAAAGATCCTACCCTCACAGGGCTTTCCAGAAGAGAAGGCAGGCACAGGGAACAAATAATTAAAATACGATAAGTGATGTTGGGGAGAAACATGGAGGGCAATTTTAGTGGTTAGTGCAAGAAGTCATATTTAGAGATAACTGCTTATCTTAATTACCTAGTTCTGCTATAACAGAAATACCATAGTGGGTGACTTGAAAGAATAGAAATTTATTTTCTAACGATTCTGAAGGCTGAAAGTCCAAATCAGGGTCTTGGTCATGTTGATTCCTTCCTTGTAGGCAGTGCCAGATGTCCTTGATTTCCTTGACTTGTAGGCAATCCTCACATGGCATCTGTCTTCTGTGTGTGTGTGTGTGTGTGTGTGTGTGTGTGTGTCGATGTCTAATCTACTCTTTTTATAACTCAGAAGTGATTAGATTTGGAACCCACCCTACTCAGGTATGATCTAATTCACGTAACAAAGAAGAACCTATTTCCAAACAGGACTACATCCACAGGTATGTTTTGTTGTTAGGTGCTGTTGAGTCCTTTGCGACTCATAGAAACCCTATGCACAACCGAACAAAAACACTGCCTGGTTCTGTGCCATCCTCATAATCATCATTACACTTGAGCTCATTGTTGCAGCCACTGTGTCAATCCATCTCATTCAGTGTCTTTCTCTCACTCTCTACTTTACCAAGCATGATGTCGTTGTTCAGGAACTGGTCCCTCCTGATAACGTATCAGAAGTACACCAGACTAATTCTCACCATCTTCACTTCTAAGGAGAATTCTGACTGTACTTCTTACAGATATAGGGGTTAGGATTCCAACACATATCGGTGGGGAGGGGAGGGCAGAGACACAACTAAATCCATAACACTGCAGAAGGTTGAATAGTTACAAGCAAGGAGGTAGAGGGAAAGAGAGCATTCTAGACAGAGAGACTTCCCAAAGGCTCAGGAGAGAGCATGTTCTGTTGAAGGAGCAGAGACAATATCAGTGTGGCTGGAAAGGAGGAAGGGTGGAGAGCTTCAAGCAAGATCACAAGCTTCCTCAGAGTTCAGATCATCCAAGAACCTGTAAGATTACAAGTCTTTTCCCCAAAAATAACAAAAAACCATTGTTGGGGAGACAAACACTAAACAAGTAAGCAAGAGAATTTCAGATGCAGAATATGGAACTAGACAATGGAATAGAGAAAGTTTAGAGGAGACAACTGCTGGGATAAACTGGAACATCTTCTATGAGGAGGTGACATTTGAGCAGAGATTGGCTGCTAACTCAAAGCTTGGAGGTTGGAGTCCACCCAGAGTCACCTCAGAAGAAAGACCTGGCAGTCTATTTCCAGAAAATCAGCCACTGAAAACCCTATGGAGCACAGCTCTACTCACAAACACACGGTGTCGCCATGAGTCGGAATCAACTTGACGACAACTGGTAATTAGTAATCTGATAACACAATGAAAAACCTACAAGTCAAAGTAGTCAAACCACTTATAGAGATAGATACAGCTAAAATAAGAAGACACTGTTGACATTTTGGGCTGGAGAATTCTTTGTTGCAGGGGGCTGTGCTGTACACTATAGACTGCACTAGACGCCAGTAACACATGGTCCTCAGTTGTGACAATCTAAGATATCTCCAGACATGGTCAGATGGCCCAAGGGGGACAAAAGCATCCCTGGTTAAGACCACTGGTGTAAAGGTATAATGCCATTCCATTTTCTAAAATGTTGCAGAAGTTGGTGGACCACCCAGAGGGTTTTCAGCTGATTCGTGTGCAAAGTTTTCCCGAGACGTAGGATAAATGTGTCCTCTGAATTGAAATACTGTATATCATACGTGCATTCTTAGTAGCAGAAAACAAAGATGCTTAATTTTTTATTATTTCTTTATGATACTGTTCAGACATCCATCAATGTAAAGGAAACCACTTTCCAAGTTTTCCTTTATAAATATGTAATATAATTGTAGAGTAAACCTCCTTTATCATCCTGATGGGGGATCAGAGTAATACCCATCTTGAATATTGAGTTTTATCAGGATTTTATTCTATTTTTTAAATAGTTTGTGGAGGGAGGAAGGAGGAAAAAGGTTTGAACTGTTGCTATGTTGAAATCTGTGAAATAACACACTTCCACGTTATCATTAAGCTGAACCACAGAGCTTTGCTATATAGTGCTAATAATTTTTTTAAATGGCTTTATTGTTTTTTACTGAATTTAAATATTCAGAGAATACAGGAAAGTATACAAAAGTAAATTAAAATCATCCATAATCCCACAACCTAGAGATAACAGTGCACATTATGGTTTTATAGACCCATTTATTTCTTCATCAAGTTATATGTCAGATACTGTGTTAGATCTGGGAATACTTGGGGAACAAGATATGTATGGTCCTTCTTTTGTTGAAGAATCCCTGGATGGTGCAAACAGGTATCGTGTTTGGTTGCCAGCCAAAAGGTTGGAGATTCAAGTCCACCCAGGAGGCCTTGGAAGAAAAGCTCGGTGAGCTACTTCTGAAAAATCAGCCAGTGAAAACCCTATGGAGCACAGTGCTACTCTGACACACATGGGGTCGCCGTGAGTTGGAATCAACTCCACAGCAACTGTTTTGTTTTCTTTTCTTTTCCTTTTGGTGAGGCCTATTTGTGTATATATTATTATGTATATCTTATCTCTACTCATACCAGATGTACCTGGACACTCTGATAGTTAAGTAATGCCTTGATCGGAGTTATTTGACTATGAGTAACAAACCTTAAAAGCATTAATTTAAACACAGTAAGCACTTTGTTTTGTTTGTGTGATAAGAAGCTTGGAAGAGGAGACAATCAGGGCTGGTGCAGTGAATTCACACTCCCAACAGGAGCCCAGGCTCTTTCTCGCTTTCCATTGTGCCATTTCTAAGAATGGAACCTTTGAGCCAATGCTTGCAAAGTAGCCACTCCTTCAAGTATTCGTCCAGACTCCAGACAGGAAGAGGGTGAAGGACAAAGAGGAAAAGGCAGGTGCCACTTGAAGCTGACCTTAAAAGATCTTTCCCAGTGACACTCACTTGTATCTCATTGGCTGGAACTGTGTCACATGGATCCAAACATGGAAAAGGTGAAAAGAGTAGTACAAAATGGCATAAAGTTAAAAGTGATAGACACCTGCCCAAAGTAGATATGCCCCTTCCCTCTTCTCTGAAGGTAACCACTACTAACTGCTTACTATTAGGTTTTCAGACTCTTGTCTGTGGATTACAGACACACACATAAGCATTTAAGTTGCTTTTTTCTTCCCTTTAAAAGGAGGAGATAGATATTTTCCTCCAATTTTTTTTCTTCTTAACAATATTTCATCAACACCCTTTCAGGTCAACACATTTACGTATGAGTCATTTAAAAACAATAATTTGTAGTATTCCATACCATGAGCAAACTACCTTGAGTAGAAATCAGCTTGAAGGCAATTAACAACAACATCGTGAGTATATCACAGTTATTAAACGGTCCCCTCTCGATAGATACATAGACTCTCCAAACCGTTGTTATAACAAATAAAGTCCCAGTGTACATCTTTGTAATGTATCCTTACACAAATGGGTGACATTTCTGTAGATAAGCTTTCTAGAAATCGAATTGCTGGGTCAATGTATAAAACATTTTTAAGTGTTTTAATAAACCAAAAAAACAAACCCATTGCTATAAAGTCAATTCCAACTCATAGCGACCCTATAGGACAGAGTAGAACTGCCCCATACGGTTTTTGAGGAGCGGCTGGTGGATTTGAACTGGCCACCTTTTGGTTAGCAGTGGAGCTCTTAATTACTGTGCCACCAGGGCCCCAAATGTTTTAATAAGTACTGCCAAATTGGCTTCCAATAGGTTATCATTTATGCTCCCACCTACAATGTGTGAGATTTCCCTTTTCCCCACACTGTCACCAACAATGGATATTAACAATCTTTTAATGTTTCCTAATGTCATAGGCAATAAAATGTATCTCTGGATGAATTTATTTTTAAACGTTTTATTATAAGGAATTTAACATATACTGAAAAGTATAAGGAATAGTATAACGAATTCTCATAACCCATCACTCTGCTTCAACTATTACCAAAATATTATCACGCTTGTTTTATAAGCATGAGGTCTTAATCCTTTTTGTATCTTTGCTGCCCTCCCATTTTTATTATTGTTCATTTTTTACTTTTATTCTAGTACCAATTTTGATTTCTTCAAAAAAAAAAAGAGAAAAATCCATTGCCGTTGAGTTGATTCCGATTCATAGCAACCCTATAGGACAGAGTGGAACTTCCCCATAGAGTTTCCAAGGAGTGCCTGGTAGATTCAAACTGCTGACTTTTTGGTTAGCAGCCATAGCACTTAACTACTATGCCACCAGGGTCTTCTGCTACATATTTGGACTTAACATATTATATACACGAGTCAAGTTTTCCATCTAGAGCATAATAAATATAAATATAAAGCCATGGCACCATTTTACAGACTAGAACCAGGTTGGCTACAAAATATTTAACTGAAAAACTTTTCTTAACATTTAGATTCCATGCTGAGAAATTCTGATTGATTGGGTTTGTTATTAGTTGCCAGTTGAGTCTGCCCCCAACTCATGGCAACCTCATGCGCAACTAAATCAGACCGTTGTGATCCATAGGGTTTTCACTGGCTGATTTTTCAGAAGTAGATCACCAGGACTTTCTTCATAGTCCATCTTAGTCTGAAACCTCCACTGAAACCTGTTAGCATCATAGCAACACACCAGCCTCCACTGACAGATGGGCAATGGCTACACTGAAGTGCATTGACTGGAAAATGGAACCTGGGTCTCTCACACGGAAGGCGAGAATTCCACCACTTAACCACTGCTGCTCCTCATTGGGTTTAGACAGCTCTTTTGTCAGTTCTGAAGCACAGTGAAGTTCACGAGCCACTACTTTACCTGCCATGGAAGTTGCATAGATGTTCTTTCTTGGATTAACCTACTCCCCCTGAACCATCTAAATCATCCATCTTATCAAGAGACATGCATTTGCATTGACTTTTTACATGACTATGCTCTATGCTATGGGCTATATGGAGATGAATTAGGCATGGATCCTACTTCTCTAGACCTTATAATTTGGTGAAAGTGATAGAATAATACATAATCATCATCTACAGGAAGTCAGACAGGAAGAAAATGTTCCTTCTCCTTCTCTATATCCTGCTTCCTGGAAGTTAAATTTCAAAACATTTACTCAGAAGCAATTTTCCCTTATCAAATAGAAATCTCATAAAAGCATGGAAATACCAAGCTGATGGTTTTTCATATAACATTATGGTATAATATGGGTGCTTTGCACATGGGTTTTATTCCAAGTTATTAGCTTGGCTTGTAGGGATAACACAACATGTTGTTCATTACACCGTATATAGAACAGCAGGGAAAATGAATGTCACCTAGAGAACTATCACTTTTCTCATTCTTTGATTTTGGGGGAATTTCACTTTGTAGCCTTAATGATGTACAGCAGTAGAATTTTGCATTTTATGTAATGTGCCAATTTCAGTCTTGCATCGCACTCTTGCTTTCCCAAGTTCTTCATTCCTTATAACTTTCTTTACAGGATGTCATTTAAATCTCCAAACACCTCTGGAAGGTAGGCCCTGCTGTTATAACAATTAACTATCAGGGAGATTGTGAGGCAGAGGAGTTGAACTAATTTCCAAAAGATAAAAAGGTGAAAAAAGCCAGGACCTTATCTTGCTGGATGGTGGTGTTCACAGTCATTAAGATTCTAAAAGAACCACTTGAGAAAACAGAATAATGGAGAGGAAAAGGAACTGTAATCAAGCATAAAAGGACTTTTAAAAGGGGGAACTGAGATGTCTTTCAGCAGTGGCCTCTATAACACTGGTATTGGTCTGGGACAGTAATTGTCCTTCACTCTTTTCAATGCTGAATACTCCACTCTACAACTCACTGTCACTCTTTGTAAGTGACGATGTTAGTGGCATTTCTCCTGCCCTGCTTTGTGGTTCATTATTTGGCAGTCTCAGCGTTCTATGTCTTGATAAATGCAGACTGATCAGGGAATCCCTCAGTGGTAAAGAGGGATCTTTAGGCAGGATATTATAATGGTTAAATGGAAACTTGGGTATAGACTAGCAGCCGCACACCATTACAAAGCAGCTCTATCTCCACTTTTAAGGAAATTGGGTCAATGCATTGACCATGGATTAATGGGGTCCTTGATTTGGTTTTTTTTCTCCTTCTGCACAGCAGGCTGATTAGAAAGATTTTGATGGGAAAGCGAACCCAAGTTAATCACATGCATGAATCTAAAATCTGGGTCACGCGACTCCAAGGATTGGAGAGAATTCCAAAGATGGAGGTGCATTTTGCTTAAGTCATGTCAGAAATTGCAAGGAAATGACAATGATATAAATTTATTCACTCTTTGGATGGTGCTCAATTTCTTCAAGAAGAATCCTGGCTCTTATCAACTTTGTGTCTTTGGGAAATTAGCTTAACGCCTGTGTCTCCCAAGCTCCCTGATAGTGGTTGTAACAGCAGTGTCTACCTTCCAGAGTTGTTTGGAGATTTAAATGACATAATATTTTTTAAAAAGTCATTGTCATGATGATGTCGGTCAGTATGATGATGGTATGCAAGTTGCTGGATAAGAAATCCATATTCTGTAATAAATTACCTTATAAGGAGCTGCATTTTAAAGTTTATATACATTGTCTCCTTTGATTCTTACAATACTCCTATATGCTAGGCATGATAAATATTTTTTAATTGAGGTTTTACAGATGAGTACATTGAGGCTCAGAGAAGTTAAAGGGGAGAATGGGTATAAACTGGCCACCTAATACATTATAAGTGTCCCGGTGACACAGTGGTTAAGCGTTAGGCTGCTAACTGAAAGGCTGGCAGTTTGAATCCACCAGCCACTGCTTGGAAACCCTATGGGGCAGTTCTACTCTGTCCTGTAGGGTCGCTATGAGTCAGAATCAACTCAGTGGCAATGGGTTTGGGTTTTATACATTATAAAACAACTTAAACTGCACAGCTAAAAAGGTTTTTTGAGGATGTTTTTATTATTGTGTACTACCCCATAGGGTTTCCTAGGCTGTAATCTTTACAGGAGCAGATCTCCTGGTCTTTTCTCCCAAGGAGTGGCTGGTGGGTTCAAACCACCCACCTTTTGGTTAGCAGCTGAGCACTTAACCATTGTGCCACCACGGCTCCTTGTTTTGAGGCTAGAACCTTCATTTTCTCATTCAGTGTTTTTTTCCCACTATACCCTGTTGCCCTTCAGATTATCTTTATATGATATTGTTTTTATTTTTAGCGTCTTTTGAAATCAAGAATGCTGAAAACATGCTGTGACATCAGGTTATTTAAGATGTTTTCACTTGGCTGGGCACCAATTTCCGAGTTAACTGTTCTAATGAAGCATATAGCTACCTTTGCGAAAGGAAGACCAGGAGAATACAATTAGGATATTTAATCCTATTTAAATATAGGACAGTAGTCATATAAGTGAATTGTAGCCAATTTAGAGTTCATAATCAGATTATTCAGTGACTCAATGATGTGGTCCATTGTGGCAAGAAGTAATTCTCCAATACTTATTTTCATACAGATTCTGTCATCCGTTTTAAAATTCAGTAAGGGCACCAGGACCTTTCATTTGATGTGATGGCTCTGTTGGAGTAGATGAGTTTGTATTGTTTCTTCCATGGAAAGACCATAGTGTTTGGGTATTATTTGTGCTACTTAAAAGAGTAAATCCGTTTGTGGTGCCATTATTCTACTACTTTGATTTCCATTAGAATAAATTATCAAAATTATTTTTGAGTCAAAGAAGTGAAGTGAGTGCTTTGTTATCTTTTCATTTTTGTTCCTGATGATGGTAATCATTGGACAGTAGGTATTGAACGTTTGCTTACCGAGGATCGGGAACTGTCGTGAGTTCTTTGTGTGTATTTTTACATAATCCTCCTAACTACGTTATGGGGTAGCTATAATTATTATTCCCATTTTACAGATGAGGAAACCGAGAATCATGGTTGGTTCATTGCCTTGTTTATGTTTATACAGTAGGGACTACACTCTAGCTCTCCAGCCTAGTGCCCATTCTCTTAGAGACTGGGTTATGCTGCCTCTCCCAACCCGATATAAAGCAAAGGTGAGGGTGTCTCCTTGTACAGAGATCGCTCTGACCCTGGTGTCCTGTGAGACCTTGTGACCATGTGTCTAATATCATTTGGTTTGCTTCTTATGAAAGCATTCTAACCACCCCTTTGTGCATCGGGATAATGAGAACTATTTTAAGGGCTTTTGTACTGTATGAAAAGAGGCTGCTGCTTCGATCCTGAAGGTAGCTGTTTCTTTATGATGTAGAATGGCAGGCGATAGTCACCTTTCCTACTTAACTTCCCTGATTGTTTTTGCCCACCCTCCATTTTCTTGCCACTTCTAGCACTTACAATGTACTAGGTAGGAGCCCTGGTGGCGCGGTGGTTAAAACATTCGGTTGCTAACCAAAAGGTTGGCAATTCGAATCCACCAGCTGCTCTGCAGGAGAAAGATGTGGCGATCTACTTCAGTAAGGATTTACAGCCTTGGAAACCCTATGGGGGCAGTTCTACTCTGCCCTAAAGGGTCAATATTAGTTGGAATTGACTTGATGGCAGTGGGTTTTTTGGGTATGTACTACGTGCTTATAAACGTGTTATATATATTATTTTGTTCAGTCTTCACCTATGAATTAGGAAAGACTGTCATCCTGTTTTGCAAATGAGAAAACTGAGACTTAGACAGTTTAAATAAATGGTCCAAAGTCTAACAGGTAGTCAGAAATATAGCTGGGATTTAAACCTAGAGAGTCTTGACTCTTATTGTTTCTTTAGCTTATCCTCAAGGGATTCATGTTGCCCATTTAAAGTCCACATGGGGATGTCATTGTCACAGGGATGGGCACTATATTTTATAAAGCTAAAAGTTCTCCTATATCCTGATAAATTATGGGGACGGATTACCCAATAAGCAAGGTACACATGGGCTTATCTGTGCTTACTAATCCGTAGTGTGCGATTTCACAATAGAGTTCACCACGTTGTGCGTAACTTGCTTACTGGTTAATCCACCCCTGTGTGTCACAATAAACAATCTCTAATTATAGTTAAAAAAGCAGCTATTTGTAGATGATTGCCTTCTTAATATAAAATTGAGAACTTCAGAGTTCCCCAGGCAATGTCATTTTAACTACATTCTGATGTGTGCTCTCTTGAGTGTGAGAGAAGGGAGTGTGGTCACAGCAAACTCGTGGAATTGCCCACACCTGAGTATAACCAAAGGCATGTGCCCTGTGTGAGAGCACTGTCCATTATGAGCATCATAGCAGAATCCAGGCATCTTCTTTGTGAAGAGGAGAACTGTTGGCCTTCTTTCTCAAGTGAGTGGAGAATTTACCTAATGTGCGTATAAGAGCTCGGCTGCTAACCGAAAGGTTGGCAGTTTGAATCCACCAGCCTCTCCTTGGAAACACTATGGGGCAGTTCTACTCTGTCCTATAGGGTCTCTATGAGTCGGAATCAACTGGACGGCAATGGGTGTGGTTCACATCCCCACCCTACCTCCCCCTCACCCCACGCCTCCAGCATTTTTTTTCAGTGAGAGGTCTGAAGTGTATCAAATTCCGGGTTAGTTGATTCCGGGTCCACTGCGGTTGAACTGTTGGTCAGCTGGATCGTGGAAAGGTCCTTCAACTTGAGCTTGCAATTAGATGAACTGGATTTACTTTCTGGCCCTGGCATTTACTAGGGCTTTGGGCATATTTCTTAAATCTCCATGAACCTCAGTTTAATTCATAATCCTGCAGGAATACAAAGGAATTGTATTGTATGTACATTTAATTTTGGGCTGAGTTTAGAAGATAACTAACTACCTTTCTTGAAGCTGTGTTTCCACTGTATTGTAGAATTCTCAGAAAAATAAATGACTGTAATGTGTTTTATGATTATAGAGGATGAATACCTAAACCAGATATGTAAACCCTGCACACAAGGAGGAATGCTTGAGATGGTTCTGCCATGCCTTTTCACCACTAGAGATTTGATAAGTGTCTTCAAATGCAAGGGTAGAGAGCCCCGACATCTGCATATGATTTTCTTGTTCTTTATTTTAGTCTAACATACTGATTCTCAAGCTTTAATGTGCATAATAATTACTGTTTGGGGTTTTGTACATCAAGCCAGGTGTTCCCTACTTTGTGGGTAATTCAAAGGATTTTCTAGGATAATGTATGCATAATGTTTGTATTATCTCTAAAATGTATGTATCTCCTTGTAAGATACAAGCCTACGGGCATTACTATGCTCCTGGGTGCATCCTGGCCTGGTACTTGCAATTAAAGCTCCTAAATGCCTCTGAGCCTCAGTTTCCTTCTCAGGAACATGGAGTGATAATCTCTACCTTTAACTATTTTAGTGAGGAGCTGATTAGATTCAAGACTATATCTACATAAATGCTTCTAGCAGGGGCAGATTATCCAATAGGCAAAGTAAGCAAGGTGCTTACCTTGCTTACCCTATCATCTGTAGTGAACAATTTCACATGGGTTTCACCATATCTTTGTATACACATATTCACGTCTTTGATGTGGTGAAACCCATGTGAAATTGTTCTCTACAGATTAACAAGTAATCACAATTAAGTCCGTGTTTACCTTGCTTACTGGGTCATCACTCATGACAGGGACTGTAAATTTGAAAAGAAGCTTTGGTTCTTTAGGAGGGTGCTGTGGGGTTGGGAGAGAGACAGATGCCAGCCATACCTAGAAGCAGAATCTTTGAGGTGGTGAAAAAAATGTGAAATTGTTCACTACAGATGATCTGGTAAGCAAGGTAAGCGCCGAATTAAATAAATTGCCTATTGGATAATTCTAGCATAATGCCTGGCACATAGTCAGCACTTAGCAAATGTTACTCCCTTCCCCATTGCTTCCCTCCCCACAGCCCATCCCACACCATAAGCAGGAATGGGTAATCATTCCTGGGGTTAAGAGCATTCAGTTGTTTTCATCCCTTCTCAACTTCTGTTTATACATTGCATTGCTATATAACTCACAAAATACTCATTGATTGATTGAATCCTCCTGGATAAATGGATGTGCCGTTTTGCTCATCCTGTCAAGTTAGGTATATAAGTAAAAGGAAGCATCAACTCTAACCAGAATCTAAGACCTAAGATGTTCTGCCAGGGAGAATGCCTGCTGCTCTGTATGATGTTACCCCAACTGACCAGGCTGGCATTAGGCTTCTTATATTGAATCTGAATAGATGCCCCCTTTGGCCAAGAACTTTTGGAAGAGGGGAGACTTAGACGAGGTCTGAGTCTTTCTCTTCCTGGCCTTTTCACCTTCACCATCCTTAATTGTATTTTTACTGATGTCTGAATATATCGTTTTAAAGAGGAGGTTCCTACTAAAGCCTCAATACTTCTGAAGGTTGTTGGGTTAGTCTTAATTATTTTCAGGACTTTGAGAAGTAAAAGTAAATGGCCTAGCACTACACATTCCTCAAAATGGCTAAAATTAAAAAGACTGATAATATTAAATGTTGGTGAGAAAGTAGAACAACTGAAACTCTAATACTTTGCTGGTGAGAATGTCAAATGGTACAACCACTTTGGGAAACTGTTTGGCAATTTCTAATTAACTTAAATATATGCCTACCCTATGACCCACTGGTTAAAAGTGATCGACTGCTAACCAAAAGGCCAGCAGTTCGAACCCACCAGCCACTCATTGGAAACCCTATAGGGCAGTTCTACTCTGTCCTATAGCGTCACTATGAGTCGGAATCGACTCGACAGCAACAGGTTTTGTTTTTTGGTTTCCTGTGACCCAGCAATTGTACTACCAGGTATTTACCCGCAAGAAATGAATGTGTGCATCTTCAAAAAGACAGTGCAAGGATGTTTTTAGTAGCTTTATTCATAATAACCTGAATTGAAAACTACCCAAATTTCCATCAACAGAAGAATGGATAAATAAATTGTGATACGTTTATTCAATAGAAAACTATACAGCAATAAAAGAGAACAAACTACAAATATAGTCAACAATGTGCATGAATCACAAAAACATTATGTTTAATGAAAAAAGCAAGGCACAAAAGAATACATGCTGTATAATTCCATTTATGTGAAGTACACGAACAGGCAAAACCAATTTATGGTCGTAGAAGTCGGAATAGTGTTCACCTCTGGGAGTAGCGTGTGACTGGGAAGGAGCATAAAGGAACATTCTGAGGGATGAAAATATTCTAAATATTGATCTGGATGTTATTTACATGGTATCAGTAAGTTGTACACCTGTAAAAAGTTGAATTGGTAAAAGTTGTGTGATTGATATATTTACAACAACAACAACAAAAAAGAGTAGCTACGGAGGCTGTTTATGTACAACCAAACATCTCATGGGATTTGGTTTCTTGGGTTGGAGGCTTAGGGTCATAGTTTCATGGAACATCCCAGTTAATTGGTCTAATCATGTGTTTAGTGCTTCTGTTCTACCTCCTCATTTGTTGCAACAGAGAAAGGAGAGTCAAGAAGAGCAGGAGGAAATGGAATGTGCGGCTAATTGTCTCCATGAACAACTGCTTCCTTTGCCATGAGATCAGAAGAACTGGATTGTGCCTTACTACTATTGCTGAATACTTTGATCAAATATTCTGTAGAGGAATCCTGATCAAAAGGGGGAACAGGATTTCACATTCTCATGGACTCTAGGCTTTCTGGAGCCATGGTGGCTAGATGAACCCCTGAAACTATTGCCCTGAGATAATCTTTAGACCTTAAACCAAAAATATACCCTGAAATCTTCTTAAAACCAAACAGTAGTTTAGCTTAACTGGTGAAGAATGTCTGCCTGGAGCATTGTGCTCATTTACAATCTATCTATATATGATCAAATTGGCAACAGTAACTCAAGAGATTAGATAAGAAACTTAGGGGACAGTGAATTTATGTTAATGGAGGAGGAACAACTCAGAAAAGGAGGGTGAGAATGGTTGTACAACTTGAAGAATGTAATCAATGTCACTGAATTGTACATATAGAAATTGTTAAATTGGTGTATGTTTTGCTGTGTATATTCTCAATGACAATAGAATAAATTATATTAAAAAAGCAAATAGGAATTTAATAAAACAGTAGTACAGTTTTATAGATAATAAGCAATTAAGAAATATATAAACACCACGGTAAATATGGCATTTTATCTTGGGGAAGTGGGAAGAAGGTAGGACTTAAATTCCATGTCATGATTTTATGATAGAGAGAAATAAAACACACAAATTCATGCAGGTGTACTTTTCAGATCTGTAAATTTTAGCATATTTGCATTATACCTTGAAAAATTACAAAATGATGTATGTACTAGAATAGATCTATGAATATAATGTAAAGTGGACCACAGAAAATTAGTGACATTATAGGGAACACCTTCAGAAAACTCAGTCTCTTAAACCAACATATGATGTGTAAAAAAGGGAGTGAGCCTTAACAGTTATAGATTAAAAATTATTTAAGACATATCAATTAAACACGATTTATGTGGATTTTATTTGGGTCTTGATTTAAAAATGTGAAAAGATATTTTTGAGATATTAGGATATTGTTAACATGGGCTAGTTGTTAGATGATGTCTTAGTTATGTAGTGCTACTATAACAAATACCACAAGTGGATGGCTTTAACAAACAGATTTATTCTCTTAGAGTCTAGGAGGCTAGAAGTCTGAATTCAGGGTACCAGCTTCAGGGGAAGGCTTACTCTGTTGGCTCTAAGGGAAGGTACTTGTCATCGGTCTTCCCTTGGTGTAGGAGCTTCTCAGCACAGAGATCCTAGGTCCAAAGGATGCGCTCTGCTCCTGGTGCTTCTTTCTTGGTGGCATGAGGTCCCCTCCCTTCTCTGTTCGCTTCTCCCTTTTATATCTCAAAAGAGATTGACTCAAAATACAGCCTAATCCTGTAGATTGAGTCCTGCCTCATTAACATAACTGCTGCTAATCCCACCTCATTAACATCATAGAGGTTAGAATTTACAACACATAGGATAATCACATCAGATCACAAAATAGTGGACAACCACACAATACTGGGAATCATGGCCTAGCCAAGTTGACACACATTTTTGAGGGACACAATTCAATCCATAACAGATGATATTAAGGGTTTACTGTTAATTTTGTTGGGTGTGATAATGGTATTGTGACTTCAGGTGAAAGGTTAGGGTGCCTGGAAGTTGTGTTAAATATTTCAGCCAACAAAGAGAGAAGAGGTGAAATAAGAATAGCTGAATGTTGAATCTTAGGAATGCAGCACATGTTTATGAATTTTGTGATAGTAATAAGTATCACAAAAATGACAGACCCGTATCAGGGTATGGTGAGGAGAGTTGATGAGTACAGTTTTGCTTGAGGACATGGCAGGCTGAGTGAGCCAGTTGCTCATCACTGAGTTCTGGACTGGGAGAAGGATGTGAGACTCTCCAGTCACTGAAGTTGCAGCTCTGAGTTTGAAAGAAATCAGATAAGGAGGCTGTTTGAAATCAACAGAAGAGCTAGCAGAAGCTGCAGACCGTCACCACTGAAAGAGGAAAACAAATTCCAGTTGCCATCAAGTGCACTCTGACTCTTGGTGACGCCCTGTGTGTCAGAGTACAACTGTGCTCCATACGATTTTCAATGGCTGATTTTTCAGAAGTAGATCTCCAGGCCTTTCTTGCCAGGTGCCTCTGGGTGGACTCAGACCTCCAACCTTTTGGTTAACAGCCGAGGGTGTTAACCGTTTGCACCACCCAAGGGCTCCACTCAAATAATAGAAAGAGGAAATGGAGACCCTAGAGGATGCTCGGAAGGATTAACAAGGGCAAACTGGGAGAAAATTATAGAAAGCCCAAGGATGATAGGCATTGCAAAAAGCAATTTTTGAATTTTATTCAGCAAATATTTTCTCAACCCCTACTGCCTAGGCACTGGAATTGGGCTGTTGAGAAGTCATTGCTGATACCTTCCCGGGGCAGTCCCGTTGGGTTATTAGGGGATGAGCACAAGGTTGCAATAATGTAGTACAATCAAGACCTTGAGTATTAACCCCTATTACAAAGGCAAGAAAGAAGAGCTGGTGAGGGGAATCTGAGAGCAAAGCTCTGTACTCCTTATGCCCGGATAACAAGAGAGACTCTCCATGGGAGGGCCAGGTCTTTGGCATCAGGCTTCCGAAGGGCAGTTCTCAGCACTCTTCAGTTCGGATAGACCCATGGCATTTCAGGAGGGGAATTGCAGCCATAAAGGGCCCTGCCATTGACAAGAGTGCAAAGAGAAAATGCCAGAGAACAGCCATTTCTCTGGCCTAGAATAAAAACTGACCTGCTTTCATATTTCCATGGGCTCTGCATGCCCACGCAGAGACCCTATTTGCCAAGTCTCGACCCACAGTTAATTTACTTTCTTTTTTCCCAACTTCTGAATTGAATTATCACCTTCTGGAAAAGCTGAGTGTGTAATGGGAAAGCTGACACAAGGCAAAGTGGAATGTGGCCGCCCAAATGAGGCCCCTGTTATCACCCTATTACGTGAGGAGCAGGCTTCTCCGCGGCCCTCGTTCATCACCTACTAACTATGAAAGCCTAATCCAGCCGCTTTGTTTTAATGGCAGCTTTTCTGCCCTGACCTTTGTTGCCCCCCCTCTAACCCGCTCCATGAGCAAACAGATGATTTCCATTTGGGGCCGAAGTTACTGTGCATGAAAATCACAGTTGGGGCAAGGAGATTTTTTTCCTTCGCCTTCACGGCACAGGAAACATTAAGTACCACTTGCTCCCTGTCCCTCCAAGTCCAGAACAGGTGAACCGGCTAACTGGGCACCCTGGGAGGGTCGCCTTTCCACACTCTTCAGATCCAAGGAACTCAGCTTGCCATTGTCCTTCCCACTAATAGCTTTAAAGGTACCTCCTGGCGTTTCCGTATACATTTTAAATGTTTTAAAAATACATCCCAGGAAATTATTTTCGCAGTGGATGTTTCCCGTTCTGCATTGCACACTGTATAAACTTTCAATTAGCTCTGTTTATCCTTCCCTCCTCCGTGCCCTGAAGCAAGGCCCATTTGTGAAATCTAATTATATCTGCTTATTTGACTGGAATGAAGGTTATTTTTAGATCTTTTGCCAGGCATGCTTCTTGGGTCTAGCTAGAAGTATTTTGTTGGGGGCGAGGAGGAGTGTTTTAAATTTTTTTTTTTAAATATATTTATTTTTCTGAGAGCCTCAAAATAATTTGAGGCCTTTTATTTTTTTTATTTTAAAGACCGATTCTCCTGGGGCGCTGGCCATGATCCAATGCACATTCCTTTTGTTGTTGTATGTCGTTGCATTGATTCCAACTCTGACCCTATAGGACAGCGTAGAACTGCTTCATAGAATTTCCAAGGCTGTAATCTTTACAGAAGCAGGATCGCGAGATCTTCTCTCCCACAGAGCTGCTGGGTGGGTTTGAACCACCAACCTTTCAGTTATCAGCCAAGTGCTTCACCATTGTGCTACCCAAAAAAACCCATTGCCATTGAGTCAGTTCCAACTCATAGGACCCTATAGGACAGAGTAGAACTGCCCCATAGAGATTCCAAGGAAGCAGACTGCCATATCTTTCTCTCTTGGAGAGGCTAGTGGGTTCGGACCACCCACCTTTTGGTTAGCAGCCAAGCACTTAACCAGTTCGTCACCAGGGCTCCTTATTTCCCTGTAGTGAAGCCCTTTTCTTGGGTGCTGAAGGCGCCTTTGCTTTCCGTTCCCATTACCTTACTCTC
The DNA here is from genome assembly GCF_000243295.1 of Trichechus manatus latirostris. Classification (NCBI taxonomy): domain Eukaryota; kingdom Metazoa; phylum Chordata; class Mammalia; order Sirenia; family Trichechidae; genus Trichechus; species Trichechus manatus. Next base: position 9,523,184 of record NW_004443956.1, on the reverse strand, counting down.
TGGTCATGGATGATTGCCTGTCTCCTTGCACAGCTGAGAGTTTATGATTGTTACTAATCTAGAATTAGCAGAGATAGAAAAACAGGCTTCTGGAAGTAATAAATGTCCTGCATTTGCTGCTGCTCGGTCGTCACAGTGCAAAACAGAGCATGATTCTAGGTCCGGGTGTGATCCCTGACACCCCCACAGGCACAAAAAGAACATTCATGTTTTTAAGCAACTTTGCTAAAATGGAGCTAGCCTTGGGCTGGCATTTGTGTCAAAGCCAACGGAGTCAGTGGAAGCAAAAATGAGGCAAATAAAATGCAGATCAACTCTAGGAAACGTACATTTGGTTGGCTCAGCTTGCTAGAGAATTAGCCCATGGAAGATTATGCACCATTTGTACCACGTTAGTGTGGCTGTTTGTCAAGCGAGACTGGAATTCTTTTTATTTGTATTCTTACCTAGCCCACGTTTTTAATGATGTCTGGTCTGCTTTTCTCATCCAGACATTTTTTTCCTATCTTTCAGTGCTAATGTCTTCTCATCCTGTTTTCAAATTAAATATCGTACTTAAAATATTAATACTCCTTGCTCTTTGATTCTTTGTTTATTCATCTTATGCAAAATGCAACAGTGAGGCTCCGTCTGTATTAAATGCTACTGTATGGCTAGATTCAATGACTTATTAATGACTGTTTCATGATGTGGGAGTGATGGGGCTTGATATAATCATGCAATTCTTCTTCATAATGCTCTGCTAGTACTAACCAGTAGGGGAAAAAAAAATGAAATATGCCTATCTTTTCAAAGAAAAAAAATCACTTGCCTTGTGAAGGCCATTGTAGAAAGAACTAAATATTGAAATGAAGCCAGTTTACTTCAGCTTTTAAGGAAGTTGGTTCAAATCTTGAAGTATTTTGGATGCATGATATTTTTGTAGCATTTAATAAACCACATACCATACATGTACAGCTCAGTGAATTACCACAAAGTGTGTAACCACCCGCATAGTCAAGAAACAGTATATTTTTAAGGTGCCTGTTCATATCTCTTGCCCATATTCTATTTGGTTGTTTCTGCTTTTTGTATTGATTTGTAGGAGTTGTTTATATAC
>NW_004443956.1:9507669-9517726 GCF_000243295.1 Trichechus manatus latirostris | reverse complement strand
GTGCAGACCGGGAATCAGTGCAGGGCTGGTTCCGGTAGGCCATGCCTGTGCTGCTTGCGAGTGTGATGTTCAGTGCACGGTACAGGTAGGCAGGAAGGAAGGGGTAGATTGTAATGTATGGAGCTAAGATGGGTATGGAAAAGATGAGAGATAGGAGAGAAGAACAGGAGCCAGAAGCATGCACACAAACAAAGAAGAGTGCCAAGGGAGCTTGCTGTTGGAGGGGAGAGATGAGAGACTGAGAAATGGAGAAAAACAAAAATGAAAAAAAAAAAAAGAAAAAGGGTAAAATAAAAAAAAATGAATAAACAGAGAAACTGGAAATGAAGAAAGACAAAAAGAGAATAAGAGAGGGTAGAAAACAAAACAAAGAAAGGAAAAAAAAAACAAAACCAAAAAAAAAGAAATGCCCCCATGTATGTCCCTGTGTGTCTGCACAGCGTAAGGGAGTAGCTTCCAAGCCGCGTGGTACTGCCTGGCTAGTAGGGGCTCCCAAGCCGAGAAAAGAAAAAGAAAACAAACAAACAAATCAAAACAGAACAAATCAGAGCAAACAAAAAAGCCCTGGAAGTCCCACCGGCATGGCAGCATGGACCAGGAAGCAGTTTCACAGTCAAACGGTGTTTCACAGACTTTCAGGAAGAAGCAAAGATGGTGCACGGAGCCAGGTATTTGAGAGAAAGGAGGGGGAGGTGGTGAGAGGTAATGAAATCTAAAGAAGTGGAAAAAAGCAACACCAGCAGCCTACAAATGGCACTCAGGGAGCTGGCCAGTGCAGGTGGAATCCAAGTGATACCGGGGTGAAGCTGGTGCTTCCCGGCAAAGAGACTGTGGCTGCAGGAAGCAGAGGAGGTTAAGCGCGGATGAAGAAGGGTTGGGGGTGCGAAAGCGTATATTGCTGGTTACCAGTTGTTCTGTCTCCTGCTGGAAGCTCCGTGAAGCTGCTTCCTCGTACCCCCTGTTTGCTTTTCTCTGATAGGAGTCCAAGATGGCAAATCCATGCTGCAGTACCTGATGGGGACCTCTGCATGTATCTCTCCTCGCTCTCTGTTCTTCATCGGTTTCTTATTCCATTTGGTGCTTGGCTGAGTTCTTTATCTCTTTGTTTGATGCTTAGGGTTTCCAGATTGACGTGTGACTCTGTTTGACTTAGTTTTTCTGATCTTTGCTGAGGAGGGACGGCGTGGTGCTTCTGACTATAGCACCATGTTGCCTGGAAGTGCAGCGTGCTCTTTTAAGAACTATATAGGATCAAATTGAAAACAGCAACTCAACAGGTAAAACAAGAAAACTGTGGGGCAGTGAGTTTATGTTAATGGGGGAAACAATTCAAAAGAGGAGGCTGAGAATGGTTGTACAACTTGAAGAATCTAATCATTGTCACTGAATTGTACATGTATAAATTGTTGAATTTGTGTATTTTCTGCTGTATATATTCTCAATGACAACAAAAGAATGAAAAATGACAATAAAAAAGAAGATTATCATAATGAGGGGTGTTTGAAGAAATTATAAGAAGGCAACATTATGGAGAATAAACAAAGCAGGGTGGGGGGCTATTTTAGATAAATCGTCAGGGAAGACAAGTGTGTGCAAGTGGCATTGGAATGGAGACTTAACGTAGATAGCTTTTGATAGTGAGAAATGGAAGTCGTGCCAAGGTTGGAGGGAAGAACATTTCAGGGATATTGAAAGGCCTGAATTCAGAAAAGCTTGTTAAGTTGGAGGAAGGCAAAAATATCCCATCGCCTGGAGACTAAGAGAAAGGATGATACAAGATAAGTCATGGTGAGATGTTGATGTTTTATTCTGAGAGCAACAGGAAGCTGCTGGAGTATTTTTATGAGGAGACTAGTCTGGTATAGCCTAGTTTATATTTTATAAAGACCTCTCTGGCTGCTATGCAGAACAGTTGAAGCAGGGAGACCATTTAGAAGGCTATTGCAATAGGTGAGAGATGATTATGGCTAGGATTTGTGTGGTAGCAGTGAAAATAGTGATCAGTGGCTGGATTTAACAGGACCCCTGGTGGTGCAGTGGTTAAAGCGGTCAGCTTCTAAGCAAAAGGTTAGTAGTTCAGACCCACCAGCCGTTCCATGGGAGGAAGAAGTGGCAGTCTGCTTCCATAAAGATTTACAGCCTTGGAAACCCTATGGGGGCAGTTCTGCTCTGTCATATAGGGTCTCTATGAGTTAAAATTGACTTGAAGGCAGTGGGTTTGGTTTTTGTTTGTTTGGCTGAATGTGAGATATGTTTCAGAAATTGAACCTTCAAATTTCACAGATGAATTGAATGTGGAGGATAAGAGAAAAAGAGAAATTACGTATGTTTCCTCAGTTCTTGACTTAAATAACTGGGTGAGTGATAATGCCATTAATTAAGACTGAACAGATTTGTGGCACAAACTAAAGAATCCTGTGTTGCTCAGGAAGAACAAGGGGTATCATTGCTGATGTCAGATGGGTCCTGGCTGAAAGCAGTGAATACGAGAAAGATGTTTACCTGTGTTTTATTGACTATGCAAAGACATTTGACTGTACAGATCATAACAAATTATAGATAACATTGAGAAGGATGAGAATTCTGGAACACTTATATTGTGCTCATGAGGAACTTATAAATAGATCAAGAGGCAGTTGTTTGAACAGAACAAGGAGATACTGCATGGTTTAAAGTCAGGAACGGTGTGTGTCAGGGTTGTATCCTTTCACCGTCCGTATTCGATCTGTATGCTGAGCAAATAATCCAAGAACATGGATGAGGTGAAGAAGAATGGGGCATCAGGATTGGAGGAAGACTCATTAACAACCCATATTATGCAGATGACACAACCTTGCTTGCTGAAAGTGAAGCACTTACTGATGAAGATCAAATACCATAGCCTTCAGTATGGATTACACTTCAACATAAAGAAAACAAAAATCCTCACAACTGGGCCAGTAATCAGCATTGTGATGAACAGAGAAAAAATTGCAGTAGTAAAGGATTTTATTTTATCTGATCCATAATCAACATCCATGGAAACAGCAGTCAAGAAATCGAAAGATACATTGCACTGGGCAAAGCTTCTGCAAAAGACCTATTTAAAGTGTTGAAAAGCAAAGATGTCTCCTTGAATACTAAGGTACACCTGACCCAAACCATAGTGTTTTCAGTCACCTCGTATGCTTGTGAAAGCTGGACAATGAATAAGGAAGACAGAAGAAGAATTGATGCCTTTGAATCATGGTCCTGGCGAAGAATATTGAATATACCGTGGACTGCCAAAAGAATGAACAAATCTGTCTTGGACGAAGTACAGCCAGAATGCTCCTTAAAAGCAAGGATGGTGAGACTTTGCCTCACATACTTTGGACATGTCAATCCCTGGAGAAGGATGTCATGCTTGGTTAAGTAGAAGGTCATCAAAAAAGAGGAAGACCCTTAATGAGATGGATTGACATACAGTGGCTGCAGCAGTGGGCTCAAGCCTAGCAATGATTATGAGTATGGCAGAGGACTGGGCAGTGTTTTGTTCTGTTGTACAGAGGGTTGATATGAGTTGGAACCAACATGATGGCAGCTAACAACAACAACACAGGTTAAGTTTGAGATGATTATTGATAATATAAATGGAAATTAATAAATGAATAAATGAGTGGACTGATAGACTTGTCCATGATAAATAAGCAAATAGGTAGTAGAACTAGAACACCAAGGTGTTTTGACTATATGTTTAGATTTTTATTTATTACACCAATATAATCCAATAGTCTCTTGAATTCTAGTTTCAAAGTATTATGGAAAAACAAAATAAAGATCCTATGATCAAATAAATTTTGGCATATTTTATATACTGAATCCCTTTATGATTTTTTATATACATTAAATATCTCTGAGAAGCCTGCAAGGGGGGAAAAAAATACTTCTTTAGCTTTGTTTAATCCAGTATTTCTAAAAATTATTTTTCCATAAACTTGTTCTTAGAGGGAGACCCGTTAACACCCCACAATACTAGTACTAGTCTTCTGTGGACAAAATCTTTGGGAAAAGACATTTTTCAACTGGCTGCCTTATTAACACATCAAAGAAAAATATATTGTACAGTGGAGACTCTATCCATTGCCTTACCACAATCCTCAATAAACGTGCAACCGGTAAACATTATTCTTGTTCAGATTGGTCTATTTCTGAAATCTTATGCAAGTGGTAAAATGTCTTTTAACTGCCCTTTTTCAAGGGCAGGTTCCCCAGGGCCATGGTAATTGAAAATTAAGAAGTTACAGAGTCATAATTAAGTTATCCCCTTTGAACCTTTGTTGACTGAAGCTGCATATTAACCATGTCCCACTCAGACCAGGAGAAGCGAGAAATAGTCTGAACACCAACTGCTGCAAGATCCCATAATAAGCTTTGACAGCTTCCTAATTACCTGACTACCCAGTAGTTAAAAACTCTTTAATACCGTAGCAATTCTCTTCTTTGAACATAAGTCAAAAGGTATATCTAATTTGCTATTTAATTGATATCCATATTACTGCTTTAAAAAGAATGCACACTCCCCCAATATGTTTAACTATTAATTTGTAACCTTTGATCTGCATGTGAGAAATAATTTACAAAAGAAATTACACAATAAATCTGAAACCTGCAATTCAAAATGGATTTAACACCCCACTTTTTTTAAACAGTTTTCAAGATCTAACTCACTTTCCATTTAATAGCTGTGTGTGATTGCATGTTTTACTTCACCCCCTCTAAGCTTTATTTTTCACATCTGTAGAATGGGGAAATGACAGTCCTTATGACTTAGGGTCATTGAAAATATTAAATTAAAAAATGTCTATCAAAGGATTTTAGAACAAGATCTAATCTATAGAGATGTTAGCTCTTATCTACCTCAGTTGTGAAATTTTTGGATTTGACAGCAGTATGGGCTCTGTTGAATTGAATTAACTTTAGCTCACATCAAGGTTTCCCTTATTATATGAGTAGAGTAAGAGATATTTAGCACCAGTGTCATAGACCATAAGATGCTGTCTAGAGTTAAACACAATTGGCAATGTAACTGGGGGCAGTTAGTGGATCTGGAAGAGGCCTTCGGGAATAATGTTCTAGATGTCACTTATAAAATAATTTTTACATGTCTGTTGTTATGCTAAACTCTTTGAATGCATGATCTCAGTTAATCTTCACAACCACCCTATGAGGTAAGTAGTATTGACAATCCCTTTTTACAACAACAAATTATTAGGCCCAGAGACTCCAGGAAACTTGCCCAAGATCAAAGTGATGGAGGTAGAGTGTGACCTAAATTGGCCTGCCTGCAGAACCCATGCTCTCAACCACTCTACAGTATTGCCACCAAGAGACTCTTGTGCAAATGAGTCATTCTATAAAAGAGTGAGTGGAAGCAGAGAAGCGCCTATACATTGAGCTAGTGTAACTTTGACATAACATGTCCATTTCCCCACAAAAAGGAGAATCTGGATTATGTGTAAATTATATTTAAAGTATTATAGACCAAAATGATAAAGTCCCTAAAACCACAAATCTCACTAGATTGAATACGTCCTTCCAAATAAACACAGTGTTTATTTGTGGTCGGGTCAGCTGCCGTATAAGGAATAATACAAATAAAATGTATTGCCCTGTCTTAAAAAAGCTGGTAGTCTAGTGGGGAAAAAATACACTGCTAGGCATGTAATTATTTTCTCCATAAATACTTGCTAGGTGGCTGCAATAATGAAACAATTTTAGGTCAGTGCAGAAAAGAATATAACCACAGGGTAATATATGAGGTAGCAAAAACCCTTCTTGAGGGAGGTGAAGATGGAAGAATCCAGACATTTGTGGAAAGTGTTTTAGCAGGGATGGCTCTTGCTCTAGGTGGGCTTGGAATAGATAAGCTAATGGGACAGTTGAGCTAAATTTATAAACAAGAGAAGGAATGTGGCGTGTCTGAGGGAACTCAAGGTTGTCAGCCTGCCTAGAGTGAGATCCACCAAGAAATGAGAGAAAAAAGCGAGGTTCTCAAGATGGGGAGTTTATACTTGATGGAAAAGAAGCTCTAGAAAATCTTAAACCAATGAGTTGTATGATATGCTTGTCTTGTAAATTTGTAGGGATTCTAACAATGACTTAAGCAAAAATTTCAGAGAAGTTTACCCTCAAAATCACTAGAATGTTATTTCTGTAGTCTTGCAAATATGATTTCAGTTTTCAACCACGTTAGTAGTCCCTCAGCACCATTTCCTCTCCTAGCCAAAATCAACCTAAGGCTCAGTTGTAGCTTTTTTTTCCCCACACACAACAATTCCATCAATTGTAGTATTCTCTAAATATTGGATTAAACATATTTATATCGCATTTGGTTGACCTATGTATACATACTCCTCAGTAATTACGTGCGGTTCCTCAGTCTTGTCTTCCTACAAATTGAAAGATGAGCCAGACATCTGTCCACATACCCACACCTTCTCTGTGGTTTTCCCTCGCAGTCTTCTTTTGCTCCTTTACCATGTCATACATCTTCTGAGAATTGTTTAGAACTTCTGATGTTTTAATGTACATGTTATTTAGGTTTCCTGTGTTTTCATGATCGTTTGCCTGTCTCGTCTTTCCCGATCTTGTGAGAATCACTAGGAAAAAATAATCCCTTCTTTATTTTCATCAACATGTTAGAAGGCATTTCACTAATACTTCCGATCCAATATCTCCTGAATTCCAGAAGCTACATATTCAATCCTATACCCCCTTTAAACTGTTAGTATAAATGAATGACTTTACTGTTTTTAAATGCCTTAGATTTGTACTACCAGTTGCAACCTGATAGCTGAAAAACATTCACTGTGAGATTAACTTCTCTGTAGACAACCAGCTTGCCTTCGTCTCATGGTGACCCCACATGTATCAGAGTAGAACTGTGCTCCATAGGGTTTTCAATGGCTGATTCTTTGGAAGTAGATCACCGGGCGTTTCTTCCAAGGTGCCTCTGAGTGGACTCGAACCTCCAAACTTTTGGTTAGCAGCTGACCGTATTAACCATCTGCACCACCCAGGGGCTCCTGTCTGTAGACTAATGGTGCTTAACACTTCATAGATGATGAGGTGCTTTAATAATGTAATGACACTTATAAATTCTTTCTCCTGGAAAAAATAATCATATGCTGACAAAATGTATCAACAATACCTGCGTCTTCATATACCTTCTGACATACATATAAGGAGCCCAGATCAAGAATCCCTGTTGCAGACCAACCCTCTGAGTTGTTTTGGACACTAAGTGGAGTATAATGGCTAAATAAGAGTGTGTACTCAGGATCATAGAAACAAGGGCTCAAGTCTCATCCTTACCTTTTTTTATTTCTTTTATTTTTTTTTGACTTCTGAGCCAAATTTTATTGTGAGGTTTACAAGATCCATTTTTATTTTCATAATGTATATTAAACATCTGGAAGAGATTATAAATGAAAAAATTTTGTTGTTGTTGTTCTTAGGTGCCGTCGAGTCAGTTTCAACTCATAGCAACACTATGTACTACAGAACAAAATACTGCCCAGTCCTGCGCCATGTTCACAATCCTTGTTATGCTTGAGCCCACTGTTGCAGCCACTGTGTCAGTCCATCTCATTGAGGGTCTTCCTGTTTTTTCGCTGACCCTGTACTTTACCAAGTGTGATGTCCTTCTCCAGGGACTGATCCCTCCTGACAACATGTCCAAAGAATTTAAGATGTAGTCTCGCCATCCTTGCTTCTTTTTTTTTATTTTTTTTAATTGTACTTTAGATGAAGTTTTACAGAACAAGTAGTTTCTCATTAAACAGTCAGTACACAAATTGTTTTATGACATTGGTTAACAACCCCATGACATGTCAATACTCTACCTTCTCAATCTTGGAGGACCTTTTTTTTTTTTTTTTTTGGTGAAAATATACATAACCAAAGATACACAATTTCAAAAATGTCTACATGTACAATTCAGTGACATCGATTACATTCTTCCAGTTGTACTACTATTCTCACTATCCTTTTCCAAATTGTTCCATCACCATTATCTTTAACTCACTGTCCCCTCAGCTTCCCATCAAACCTTTTGAGTTGCTGTTGTCAATTTGATCTCACATAGATAGTTCTTTTTTTTTTTTGTACTTTAGATGAAGGTTTGCAGAACAAATAGTTTCTCATTAAACAGTTAGTACATATATTGCCGTGTGACAATGGTTAACAACCCCATGACATGTCAACACTCTACCTTCTCAACCTTGTGTTCCATATCACCAGCATTCCTGTCCCCTCCTGCCTTCTAGTCCTTGTCCCTGGACTGCTGTGCCTCATTAGTCCTGTTTTATTTTATGGGGCTGTCCACTTCCCGGCTGAATGGTGAACCTCAGGAGTGACTTCACCACTGAGCTAAAAGTGTGTCTGGGGGCCATACACTCAGGGTTTCTCCAGTCTCTGTCAGGCCAGTAAATCTGGTCTTTTTTGTGAGTTAGAACTTTGCTCTACATCCTTCTGCAGCTCTGTCCAGGACCCTCTGTTGTGATCCTGGTCAGAGCAGTCAGTGGTGGTAGCCGGGCACCATCTAGCTGTACTGGACTCAGTCTGGTGGAGGCCATGGTAGCTGTGGTCTGTTAGTCCTTTGGACTAATCTTTTCCTTGTATCCTGTTCTCTTCATTCCCCTTTGCTCCTGAAGGGGTGAGACCAATGGAGTATCTTAGATGGCCGCTCACAGGTTTTTAAGACCCCAGAAGCTACTCACCAAGGTAGAATGTAGAATATTGTCTTTATAAACTGTGTTATGCCAATTGAGCTAGATGTTCCCCGAGACCATGGTTCCCACAGCCCTCCACCCAGCAACTCAGTCCCTCAGGGAGTTTGGATGTGTCTGTGGAGCTTCCATGACCTTTCCTTGTACAAGTTGTGCTGGCTTCCCCAGTATTGTGTACTGTCTTACCCTTCACCAAAGTTACCACTTATCTGTTGTCTATTTAGTATTTCCTCCCCCACCCCGCCATCCCTCATAACAAACAAAGATTGTTTCTTTTTGTGTGTAAACTTCTATATGAGTTTTTACAGTAGAGGTCTCATACAATATTTGTCCATTTGTAATTGACTTATTTCACTCAGCATAATGTCCTCCAGTTTCATCGATGTTATGAGATGCTTTACAGATTCATCACTGTTCTTTATCTTTGCATAATACTCCATTGTGTGTATATACCATAGTTTGTTTATCCATTCATCTGTTGATGGGCATCTAAGTTGTTTCCATCTTTTTGCTATTGTGAACAGTGCTGCAATGAATATAGGTGTACATATGTCTATTCGTGTGATGGCTCTTATTTCCGTAGGATATATTTCTAGGAGTGGGATTGCTGGATCGTATGGTATTTCTATTTCTAGCTCTCTAAGGAAGTGCCTATCATTTTCTAAAATGGTTGTATCACTTTGCATTCCCACCAGCAGTGCATAATAGTTCTGGTTCCCCCACAGCCTCTCCAATATTTGTCATTTCCTCGGTTGGTATCTGGCTGGTACAATCCTGTGTCCTAGATTCAGCCTGTGGTCTGATGTTGTTTGTTCTCAGATTGAAGAACTCCCTTTAATAATTCTCTTAAGTTTGGTTTGGTTTGGTTTGGTTTTTACATAGTCGCTTAATTTCTGTTTATTTGGAAATGACCTAACTTCACCATCATATTTGAAGGAGAGTTTTGTGGATATATTATTCTTGGCTGGCAATTTTTTTCTTTCAAGGTTTTATGTATGTCATCCCATTGCCTTCTTGTCTGCATGGTTTCTGCCGAATATTCCGAGCTTAGTCTTATAGTTTCTCCTCTGTGTGTGACTTTTTGCTTTTCTTGAGCTGCTCTCAGGATTCTTTGTTTGTCTTTGGTTTTAGCAAGTTTGATTATGATATGCCTTGGTAATTTTCTTTTGGGATCTATCCTATATGGGGTTTGTTGAGCTTCTTGGATGGTCAGCTTTTCATCTTTCATGACATTGGGGAAGTTTTCTGTCAGCAATTCTTCAATGATCCTCTCTGTTTTCTGTTTTCTCCTCCTGTTCTGGAACTCT
>NW_004443956.1:9495817-9506354 GCF_000243295.1 Trichechus manatus latirostris | reverse complement strand
CAGAGTAAGGGAGTAGCTCCCAAGCCACACAGTACTCCCCAGCTAGAAGGGGCTCCCAAGCCTAGAAAAGAAAAACAAACCAATCAAAAGAGAACAAACAAACAAATAAAAAAAAAACCCGGGGGTCCCACCAGCGTGACAGCATGGGCCAGGAAGCAGTTTCACAGTCAAACGGTGTTTCGCAGACTTTCAGGAAGAAGCAAAGATGGTGCATGGAGCCAGGTATTTGAGAGAAAGGAGGGGGAGGTGGTGAGAGGTAAGGAAGAAATCTAAAGAAGTGGAAAAAAGCAACACCATCACCCAACAAATGGCACTCAAGGAGCCGACCAGTGCAGATGAGTGGAATCCAAGCGACACTGGGGTGAAGTCGGTGCTTCTCAACCAAGAGACTGTGGCCACAGGAAACAGAGGAGGCTGAGTGGGGATGAAGAAGGGTGGGGGTTGGAAAGCGTATATCGCTGGTTACCAGTTGTTCTGCCTCCTGCTGGAAACTCCGTGAAGATGCTTTCTCATACCCTCTGTTTGCTGACCTCTGATAGGAGTCCAAGATGGCGGATCCATTCTGCGGTAGCTGATAGGGGACGGGGACCTCTGTGCGTATCTCTCCTCACTCTCTGTTCTTGGTCAGTTGCTTAGTCTGTTCAGTGCTTGGCTGAGGTGTTTATCTCTTCATTTGATTCTTAGGGTTTCGGGATTAACGTGTCTCTGTTTGACTTAGTTTTTCAGAACTTTGCTGTGGAGGGAAGGTGTGGTGCTTCTGTCTCTAGCGCCATGTTGCCTGACAGTCCTTACCTTTTTCTGTGTGATCATAAGCAAACTATCTAAGCACTCCTACTTCGGTCGTTATATTTGCTCTACATCTTTGGGAGTCTGTAAGGTTTAAATGAGCTATTGCATTTAACAGGACTGGCACACGTGTTTAATAAATGTTAGCTATTATTCTCTTTATAGCATCTGTGTTTATTTAGTATCTCAGGCTTCCCAGTGGAAGTAGGGCAAAGAAGCTGATGTTTGGAGCTGTTTGGGGGAATCTGAAGGGCAATTTCCAGGTCAAGATCTGTGGTGGGAAAGGCCCTTTTCATTTCATTCCAAGGTCCACCAAGGGACTGCTCCCTCCAGCCTCTTATGAATGAGGTCAGGGAGAAAAGGGAACCTTGTCAAAAAAACACAAAGAAGCAGAACTTGATCAAAGCCCAGAAAATCTCTCTGCAAAGCTATCGATTAAGATTTAGGATTTTTTGTTCATTTGCAGTCAAATACACTTGGAGGAAAATTACCAGAACCTCCTCTCAGCAGTTAAGAAAACTGTCTCTGATTTGATTCTTGCTTGGGCCTTCCCTTATAAGTAACCTTCTTTTCTACTTTAGAATATCTCTAGCTGTCAAAGTATACACTAACAAAAAAAAAAAAAAAAACTAAGATTTTAATATTCCATGCACAGTTCTCCAAGTGGTCAAGGAATTAATAGGACAGTATAATTGAAAGCAACATTGTACAAAGGAAAGAAAACGCAAGCTATCTATAAAATTTAAAAATTTCTTGTAGCCACATTCAAAAAAAGTAAAAAGGAACCAGTGAAATTAATTTTAATGATATATTTAATTTAAACTGTTAATCTGAAATATCATTTCAACATGTAATCAATATAAAAATTATTAATGAGGTATTTGTGTTTTTATATACCACGTCTTTGAAATCTAGTGTGTAAGTTACGCTTAAGATACATTTATATTCAGATGCTAAATTTTCAGTGGTAAAAGTTAAATGCAGTTCTTTCAAAACAATAAAGTTGTATTTCGAGGAAAAAATATTTTTTACAGCTTCCATTTTTTAACTCACACGTGAATTAATTAAAATTAAAATTTTTGTTCCTGAGTCACACAAGCCACATTTCAGTGCACAGTAGCCCATTTGGCTAATGGCTACTGTATTAGTGCAGGTTTACAGGAAAGAGTCAGAAGCTATGTGTTTGAATCCTGCCTCTCCCATTTATTCACTTTGTGTCTTTGGGCAATGCACTCATCAGCTCAGCCTCAGTTTTGTCATCCTCATCCAGTCCCTAAGCCCATAAATTTGCTGGGAGGGTTGAATGAGATAATGTAAGTGGAAGTGTTCTTGATGAATGAACTGTAAACACAATTTAATGTCTTTAATACTATGTAGAGAGTTAGTTAGGGGTTTTAAACCAGATTCCACAACATTTGTGGAGGCAGAAGGAAATCATCTCCTCTAACTATTGCCAGTGATGATTATAAATCCTAAAGTTACTATTCAGTGGATTAGTAGCTTTTTTAAGCCAACTTTTTCATATTTCCTGTTAGGAAAATCAATGCTTTCATTTTGATTTATAAGCTCTCAAGCTGTAGTTTTTAATTAAAAAAAAAAATAGTTTTTTTTTTCAAGAGTTTAAGTGGCAACATGGTCACAGTAGGGTGTGTGTTTGTGTTCGGAAAAAATACACATCAAATTGTTAAGACTGTTTACCCCCAGAGATGGAAAGGAGAGACTTTCCTGTTTTACTTCAGAGATTTCTCTAGTATTTCGAGTTTGAACAAAGAACACGTGCTACCTTTGTAAGAAAATTCAGTACATATAGAAAAAAATTCATCTTATACCAGGTAAAGGGCTGTGATTTATAAATGTAGATAAGAGATCAACTTAATTCACTTTGGAGAATCAGTGCCGTGATTGCTCATGAGAGTTGTGAATATGGATAAATCAATAGACCTTTGCTTTTTCTCATCACGGGTCCCATCTCTGTGGACTTGCCTGTGTGAGCAGCATCTCCACCACAAATCAGTACCTGCAGCCTGGATCACCTGCCCTTGGAACTGTTTCTTTGGGTTCATACTTGATGTGCTTGTTCATTGTTCCTCTCGACAACATTTTAAAACACATGACATGTCTCTTCTCGTGGATGTCTTCTTGAGTTCCAGTTTTAGCCTCTAAAGAATTACTGTTTGTTTGAATTGCTCCACCAAATGAATTTCTTTCAGATGAGCCTTGAAAGCTCTATTGAGATCACACAATCTCAAGCATACCCTTGGAATTTGGTGAAAATCCATCTAGGTAGTTTCATGCTAAGCAGCCACAGAAAGATAGAATCAATTGTATGCATTTACATTATCCCTGAAAAGAGTACTAGATATCAAGTGATATGAAGAACCCAAAAAGACTATCCACTCGAAAATATCTCCTGCACTGGCTTTCAGCCAGCTGTCTTGTCGGACTCTCTTGAGCTGACGTGTTTAGGTAGATGCACTTCCTGTTTCAATACACAAATTGTCTACCTGTGTGCCCTTATATTAATATGCTTAATAATTATTGAACACTTACCATGTGCAGACACTGTGCTAGGTGCTCAGGATACAATGGTGAACAAGTACAGACATGGTCGCTACCCTTAGGGAGTTGTTATGGTTGGGGAGGTCTGTTCATTAAAATAATCACATAACCAAATGGAAAAATTTAACCATGGTAGTACATAAAGGCAAAGAAAATAACTATTGGAGGGTTTAAGCAGGAAATAACCTAATTGTAGAGGTCAGGGCAGGCTTCCGTGATTGAATTGAGATCGAAAGCATGAAAAGGAGTTAACTAGATTACAGAAGAGAGATGGAGGGTGGACCTTCCAGGAGGAAGCTCTGAGGTAGAAGATAGCATAGCACATTTAAGGAAATCAAAGAAAGCTCATATACCTGGAGTTCAGAGAACAGGCAACATCACATGGGAGAGGTAGGCAGGGGCCAGACCATACATGACCTGGTAGGCTATGCCACACACAGTGGTCTTTAAGTAAAACCAAAATGAATACACGTCCGAAAGGGACCTCTAATATTGCTGGGACTATTTAGACCATCAGTAGCCTGTCTTCAATCATATAGGCAAACGAAGAATTAACATGGAACCTTCTCCATACATCTTCAGAACAATCATCACCAACTTTGGATTTGCAGCAAATCAGATCTTAGCATCCTCCTGTCCACCCTCCATTCCTAGAGTTTCTAATTCCATACATCTAGGGCAAGGCATAGCCATCTTTATATTTTAAACATACTACTTGTGATTCTGATGGGCATTAAAATCTGGCAATCATTGCACTAAAAATTCAATTTGGGGTATTTCCCTTTTATTTATAGATACTATCAACCTCATTGAGGAGCCCTAGTAGCTCAGTGGGTAAATGCTCAGCTGCTAACCAAAAGTTGGAGCCCACCAGCCACTCTGTGTGAGAAAGGTGTGGCAGTCTGCTTCTGTAAAGATTTACAGCCTTGGAAACCCTATGGGAGCAGTTCTTCTCTGTCATATAGGGTTGCTCTGAGTCGATTGACTTGACAGCAGTGGCTTGGGGTTGGGTTGGTATTAACCTCAATAGAATAGATATCACCGATCACTTTTGAAAATTATCTGTTGGGGAAGAAAGTTTACAGCAAGGTCTTCCTCTCTTGATATCACTGGGCTCTGTGACATTCTATATTTTGAAGTTCCTGGAATCTTTTCTATTAAGAAAATATTTATATGTTCGTATTTCTTCTTTTACCTTCCTCTTTAGAAATTTTGATTCTGTATAAGTTGGTACTTTTATTTATCATGAAGCTGTATTAAATCAATCATTACAGCAAACTCAGCATGTCTAGCATTTTGAGCTAGTGCTATTTTTTTTAATCTTGTTTCTCATCCAGTAAGAACTTGCTATAATTCAAATACTTCCTTACAATCAATATAATTTATATTTTCTAAACATTTCAGAAATAAGACAAAAGTGTTTTCTCATAAACTAAAATTAGCTCATTGGACCTGGAGATTTTTTTCCCTTTCCTTATCTATTATTCCTTTTCCATCTGTTAGGCTGACTGAGGTGTCTGCTCTTCCTGGAAGCTCCCCTGAAGAGCATGTAGCCACAGTCCCTGGTGAACAGAGAGTGATCTGCCTGCCACCACCATCTTGGCAGCAGCCACAGGTGGACACTAAATCCAGCTGAGCCCCTTGAATTCTTTCTTGTGGGAATTTAAAATAGGGATCCAACATATCTGATTAGTTGGTGTGGGGCACTTAAAGTAGGAGCTTATGTAGAATTGGGGCTGGAGGGCTATAATTCCCCATGGGCGAAAGAGGTGTATGCTGAGAAGCTGTTGGGGGAGGGGAGTCAAGGGAATGGGAGGACATGGACAGGAGGCAGGGAAGGGAGGGAAGGGAAGGTGCTGAAGGGGATTGTAGTAGTGGTGGGAAACCTTGTAGCTGAGGGAGTGGAATGGATGGGAAGAGGGACAGAAAAAGAGAGAAACAGAAAAGGAGGAGACTGAGAGAGATGAGATGGGGCAAGAGAGACAGTGGGACAGAGAGAGTGATGGGGGTGAGAGAAACAGTGATAGAAAGGAGGAAGAGATCAGGAGACACACACAGCAAGATGGAGATAGTGAGCAGTTGCTTTGACTCAGGAGAGTTTTAGCCCCACGTGAAACCCACCCAGCCTTTTCTTCCTGCCCCTGAATTCTCTGTTGGACTCATAGTTTCTGTCTTAGTTATCTAGTGCCGCTGTAACAGAAATACCACAAGTGGATGGCTTTAACAGAGAGAAGTTTATTCTCTCGAAGTCTAGGAGGCTAGAAGTCAAAATTTAGGGTGCTAGCTCCAGGGGAAGGCTTTCTCTCTCTGTTGTCTTTGGGGGAAGATCCTTGTCAACAATCTTACCCTAGTCTAGGAGCTTCTCAGCACAGGGACCCTGAGTGCAAAGGTCATGGTCCACTCCTGGCTCTTCTTGCTTGGTGGTAATGAGGTCCCTCTCTTCTCCATTCTCTCTTTTATATCTGAGAAGAGATTGACTCAAGATACAGCTTAATCCTGTAGATGGTATCCTGCCTCATTAGCATCATGGCCTCTAATCCTGCCTCATTAATGTCATAGATTTACAACAGATAGGAAAATTACATCAGTTCACAAAATGGAGGACAACCACACAGTACTGAGAATCATGGCCTAGCCAAGTTGACACACGTTTTTGGGGGGCACAACTCAATCCATAGCAGTTTCCTTCCAAATATTATTCATTTGTCTATTTTATTTTTTCAATAATGCTGATTACTTAAAATCCTGAGCTAAATCTGTAGCATCTGTTTTTTTTTTAACTTTTTATTGTGAAATTATTTTAGACTCCCATAAAAGTTGAAAAATAGTGCAGAGAGTTACTATGTGCCTTTCCCCCAGCTTCCCCCAATAATAGCATCTTATATAACCATAGTACACTGATCAAAACCAGACCATTAACAATGGTACAATACAGTTAACTACAGACCTTACTATATTTTTATGTAAACAACATGCACCTTCTGCGATTGTTTCCCTCCTCCCGCCCTCCTCCCATGAGATATTTTCATAAGCATTCTATGGTAATTTTTTACAGCAACATGTGGAAGAGGATGGGCATGGTGGAGCTTGTGAGGGTGTCTCGTGGGGAGGGCGTGCTGCCAACAAATGCAGAGGATGCGCGTTATTTGCGTAAAAGTACAGTAACTCAGGTTTCACCAGTTTTTACATGTACTCGTTTTTGTATATTTGTGCACGTTGTTGTTGTTGTTGTTAGGTGCCATCAGGTTGATTCTGACTCATAGCAATCCTATAGGACAGAGTAGAACTGCCCCATAGGGTTTCTAAAGAGTAGCTGTTGGGTTCAAACTGCCGACCTTTTGGTTAGCAGCTGAGCGCTTAACCACTGCCCACCAGGGCTCCGTTTGTGCATAGTTCTGTGAAATTTTATCACATGTGTAGATTTACCACTAAAGCTGTAGCATTTTTTTTTAGAGGTAATACATTCACATGGTTAAAAAATCAAAACAATATTAAAAGATATTCAATGAAACACTTAAATCCTACTCTCACCCCCATCCATCCTATTCCCTGCCCCATAAGTAGTGACTTTTACTGTTTTCTTATATTAATTTCTTTTGAAAACACAAGCAAAACTAACATGTATTTTTATTTTCTTCCTTTCTTACATAAAAGTTGGAGCTCACTATCTAAACTATTCTGCACCTTGCCATTTTCACTGGCTGGCACAAGCACTTTGTTAAATTTGGCAGTTCAAATCCACCCAATGGCTTTCCAGAGGAAAGGTCTGGCATACTGCTTCCATAAAGATTACAGCCATGAAAACCCTATGGAGCAGTTCTATTTTGTAACACATGCGGTCACCACGAGTCAGGAGCCGACTTGATGCCAGCTAACAAGTATACATGCATTGGAGATCATTTCATCCTTTACCCAAAGACCTTTTTCCTCCTTTTTATGGGTGCACAGCATTCCATTATGTAAACCCTGCACCTTTAATTCATTTGAGCCATCTTTAAGTGAGTTTCTGTGTCAAACAACCAAGACACAATATATCTTACAAAACACGAGTCTCCGCAAAGCTCCAAAGGAGAGGCCCAAATGTGGACAGTGAACTTGGGGAAGGCTACCAGATGATCAGGAGCAAGGCGGCCACCTGGCTGGAACCAGGAAGTGTAAAGCAGAGTTAAAGACAGAGAGTTCACCTCTGTTCTGAAAAGATGGATTTTTTTTTTTTTTTTTAAATCAAAGAGAACATCCCCTTAACCATTTAAGACAATGGGGTCTAAGTGAGTTAACACCTGGCATTGGAGACTCAACCAACGCTCAAAGCTGTCAGAAGTCTGCCCGATGACTGACAGTTGGTGCTTATGCGGGAAAGCAAGAAGGAACATCACTTCACTGTCTAGGCCAAGTTGAAAGGGAGACGATGTTTCAAAACGATAGCATTAATTAAATGCACATATTTTAGAGACAGACCTTTTTTTGGTGAGTTTATTCAGCTTTATGTTCTTAGTTTATTTGTATTTTTATCCTGTAGTTCATCAGTAAATTTATTTAGCTTTGTATACTTAGCTCATTTTATCCTACTTCATTTTTCGTTAATTACTCATTTTTATTTTGTTATTTTATCTTTTGAGATAATCAGGAAGTATTCAGTTTATTCTCTAATTTCTCTTGAGCATGTATATGTTGTCGTTGTTAGTTGCTATGGAGTCAATTTCGACTCATGGCAACCCTATGTGTGTCAGAGTAGACCTATGTTTTATACGGTTTTCACTGGCTGATTTTTTTGAGAAGCAGAATCACCAGAACTTTCTTCCAAGCCTCCAACTTTTCAGTTAGCAGCAGAGCACATTAACTTTTTATACCACCCAGGGACTCCTCTAGGAATCGAGAAGTACAGTCAGCCCTCCATACCCACGGCTCCCCATCCACGGATTGAACCAACTGTGGATTGAAAATATTTGGGAAAAAAAGTTCCAAAAAGCCAAATTTGAATTTGCTACGGTGCTCCGAGTGCTGAATCCCCACAAATGAAGTGATGTGTAGGCATCCCCTGCTGTAACCTCCCATCACTTCATGGATCCTCAGCTTCTCTCCAGCATTGGTTGTTTGAGCATCGTTTGCCTGGCTTCTTTTGTTTGCTACTTGTGTTGTGGGCACCCTTTGTTTCTGTGAAAAAATGGCTCCTAAGAAGCAACTGAGTGGTCAAAGCAATCCCTCAAAGGCTAAGTGGGAGGGGGTTCAGGAGACCAAGAGGAGGGAGTTTCAGGCTAATAAGGGATGGCTGGCTAGCTCTGGAAAGAACAGCCGCAAGAACTTCAGGATCACCGGCAAATGGCATTGGCTGATGCCCAGCGGCATCGTTGTTCCGAGAAGAACTCAAGAAACTCCAGGAAGAGAAGGACTACCTTTCAGAGCAAGTCTTCAGTTGTGATGAAACAACTATTTACATAGCATTTACATTGTTTTAAGTATTAAAAGTAATCTAGAGATGATTTAAAGTATACGGGAGGATGCGTGTAGGTTATATGCAAACATTATGCAATTTTATATAAGGGATTTGAGCATCTTTGGATTTTGGTGTCTGCGGGGAGTCCTGGAACCAATCGCCTGTGGATACCGAGCAATGACTATAGTTATTTCCAGGCTAACCCAGTGTTACCTTACTGCTTTTGATATCCCAAGAGTTCGCTAGAAAGGCAGTTCCATTCAGTGAATATTTATTGAGTATCTTATGTGTGTCAGGAACCATGTTTAAGACGGTACTTCCTACTCAAAGAATCCCTTGGACTCTGTCGTAAAAATTGACCATGCTCCATTCACACAGGGCCTCTCCAAATAACAAGGGAAAATGAGCAGAGTTTATATGCTGATGGAGGACAATGGCAAGTAGCATTCTCAGCCACTTACATTTCACCTTTTTTATCTTTTCCTCTTAGCTTTTATTGAACTCTGTTGTCTTATTTATTTGTTTACCTATCCTTTACCCTCACACACAAAAATGAAAGCTCTAAGAGATCAGAGTCCTTGTCTGTCCTCGGCACCTAGGACAGTGCCCGGTGCACAGTGGGTGCTCAGTGAGCACTTTTGAACGAATGGGGCAGAAGAGGCAGTTGAGCTTACAAGTAATAGCACCCCACCAGAAGTCAGGGAGACCTGAATTCTCATTCCCACTTTGCTTACTGCATGAACCAGCAGGGAAAATTGCCTTTTCTGAGCCTAAGCTTCTGCATTTGTAAAATGAGGTGAATGATTCAGGCCCCAAACATGGGTTCTCGGGTCAGAATACCTAGGTTCTATCCCAGCTCTCCACCACCGTCTGTCATTTTGTCATAACTCTGGTGGCTTGTGTGTTGCTATGATGAATCTATGCCACTGGTATTTCAAATAGCAGCAGGGTCACCCATAATGGACAGGTTTCAGCGGCACTTCCAGACTAAGACAGATTAGGAAGAAAGGCCTAGAAATCCACTTCCAAAAATTAGCCAAAGAAAACCCTATGGATCACAACAGATTATTGTCCAATATGGTGTTGGAAGACAGCCTCCTACATTGGAAGGCACTACACAACAGCTGCAACAATAGACTCAAACATACCGATGCTCATGAAGATGGCGCAGGACTGGGCAACATCTCATTATGTTGTCCATAAGGTCACCGTGAACTGAAGCCGACTCCATGACAACTAACAACAACATCCCATCTCTGTAACTTCTAGCTACGTGTGAACTTGGGTAAGCTACTTAAGCCTCTGTATTTCAGTTTTCTCCTTTTTAAAATGGGAGAAATACTGGTAATCTACATCATAGGATTGTTGTGAGGACTTCATACTCCCTTCGAAGTACATAGCATGGTTCTTTGTAACGTAGTAAATGCACAATAAATATTAGCCCCTTATATCACCATCATTAAGGGGCTTGGTGGCGCATTGGTTAAGCACTCGGCTGCTAACTGAAAGGTCCACAGTTCATACCCACCAGCTGCTTTGCAGAAGAAGGATGTGGCATTCTGCTTTCATAAAGATTAAATCCTTGGAAACCCTATGGGACAGTTCTACTTAGTCTTACACGATTTGCTACGAGTCAGAATCCCCTGGACAACAACAGGTGTTTTGGTATCGCCATTGTTTTTGTGAGAATCAGATGAGACAGAGTTGATGTATATTTTAATCTACACAGTATTTTGCTACATAAAAAGCTGCACAGAT
>NW_004443956.1:9477869-9494994 GCF_000243295.1 Trichechus manatus latirostris | reverse complement strand
ATGTATTTGGAAAGCTGATAGGAAACCACAGCCCTTTGTCCTTATCAAGAAAAATTAAACAAAAATAAATAAATAAAGGTTTTCCTGTTCTTATGTTATCCTGGAAAAATACTCACTAGAATGTCAAATATTAGGGCTGCATCTACGGTATAGCGCTTGCTTAACAAAGACGGACAAGATACGTTAGTGGGAAATTGAGGTGTACAGTAATAGTTTCACCCACAAAGAGTAAGGCAGAGCTGTTTCAAAATGATAGAAATCTGAAATTGGATATTTAAATATGGCAAAATGAAGGTGTCTAAAAGCACGTGGAAGCACTGTAACCAAATTTTCATCCTGTCACATAATAAAGTAGAAAATATTCAATAGCTGTGAGATTTCAATGATATATGCCTGATCTGAGCACGTGGAATGGAGAAGGTTGCCTTTGGAATAAACTATCCAAAATTCAAATACTGCAGGCTTTGATTTGTAAAAGCCCAAGTCAATACAAGCAAATTTCTAACCACAGTGAGAAACCTTTTTAAGGTTTATTTATATTTGAACTGAGCTAAAAGCTCTTCCTGGTTATCATTTTGTCTTTCCCTTAGGGCTAATTCTTTCAGTCTGAAACTCTTTTCTAAATCACATGAAGGAGGGGTGGGATTTGGACCTGCAGCATGTCCTGTGCTCTTTGCAGACACTGGGGAGTCCGGAAAGTTTGAGAATAATTCCTGTATTCCCAGCATTTGTACTAATAATGGAGTGATAAACATTCCTGTGGAACCCAAGAAGCGAGATAAATTGTTTTACATTGTTTCAGATTATTGTTTTCAAACCGCCACTTAAGTCAAATGGAAAAATCCTTAACTACGTAAAGAAGTTCAAGAAAGACTTGGCAAGGTCAGAGTTTTAAAATGGAGGAACAAGTAATTAAAATTCCTGTTGATGCTAATCAATTGTTTGATCTGTCGGTAAGAAGTAAAGCTGAAGTTGCTGGAAAAAAATATTTGCCAAGGAAGGTTTATTGAGTTGCGTGCTTAGGGTGCCTTCATCTGTCGTGTCTGTTTTGGCTGGCCAGACAAGAGCACCACGGAGTATCTAATCCCCATCAGGGTTTCTTCATTTAATGTTTCCTTGTGCAAGCGGAGGTTAAAATAAAATATAGATGATGTAGCAAAAGGAGAAATTCCTTGAAGGAATAATTTTCTAGAAGGAAGTAGTAGGCACTTTATATCACTGAGAATTGTAGGAATATACCCATAATTTCTTAGCTAGAATAAATCATTGCAATGATTCTCAGTGGGGGGCAGGGGGATAATGAAAGAATGTATCTTAGACCTCTAGAGGGTTTATGAGTATCACCAGGAGGAAAGCATATACAATTTTATGAATATGTATATAGGAAGCAACTGAGTGGTTAAGAACATAAACTCAGCAGCCAAAAAGGCTGATTTACATCCTGGTTCCACCACTTACTGCCTGTGTGAATTGGGACACGTTATGCAGTGTCTCCATACCTCAGTTTCCCCATGCAAAATGGGAATAATTATAGTACAAGGCACTTGTGTGCATTAATGAATTTATACAGCAACTAGAATTGTACCCTGTGTGGTGAAGCATGGATTTAAAATGTTTGAGAACAATGAATTAGGGTAAGTTATTAAAGACCTTTGATGATTGAACTGGGGAGGGGAGAAGAGAGGATAATGTGTAATTTCATGTAAAGGCTAGATGTCTGAAATTATTCTTGCAGAGAAAATATAAACTAGAGAATTCAGATTCCGAAAGGAGCTAGCTGTTGAAGAACACTAGAGTTAGTTAAGTGGTGCCTGATAATTGTCTAGTGAGAGACCCTTCATGACTTGTACCTAGGTGGTTGTATTTCTTTAAAGTTGTACTCACGTTGTACCTCCTGTATATGTATGTATGTATGTATATATATATACATGCATATATACGTATATACAGACTTTCATATGTATACACACGTATGCACGTATATATTTATGTATTATATGTATATGTACATATTTTTTCTTTTGTGTGTGTGTGTGTGTGTGTGTGTGTGTGTGTGCGTGTGTGCGTTTTAAGTAGACTTAGTGCCTAAAGGAAAATAACTAGACTCTCTTTGGGCTTGACCTGGCAAAACACATAATTAAATGACAGTAATTATTAGGCTGCTATTAATTTTGAAACATCCAAGGCTTGCAAACAACCTCAGTGAATATGCTCGAGTTTCGTTTTTAAACATGCAGAAGGACTTTTTTTGAACTCAATCAAACATCCAGGGATGTGGGTGTGTGTGTTAAATTTATATACTGTCAAAAATGAACAGTTTAAATTTGGCATCATATAAACTCACTGAATCCCCATTCTGGATGGATCCAGATCTCAGAGGAGCTCCAGCTGGTTACTCTGGAACCATGTTATGTGAGAACTTGTCCCAATAAGGAGTCATTTGTCTCCAGGGTCTTTAGACGGAGCTGGAGTCTCCTGTGGACTAGGCTGCCCAAGGTGGCAGCTACGCTACATGGGCTGCATGGTGCTGAGTCTTCACCACAAGGGGGCAGAGTTCTTTCACTAGAGCGTCCACATTCCAGCACCAGCTCCATTCCATGTTCCCGCTCTGAGGCCAATTATGGTTTCTCGTATATTTAACCACTTTCTGCCAAATATTTGCAAGCCTTTTTCTTTAAACTTTTGGTGATGTCACACGGCATCATTATGTAGTGGTTAAGAACATGATTTTTGAAGCCAGCAAGGGATGGTCAAGTACCAGCTTCACCATATGACTTTGGGAAAGTTGTTTAACTTCTATGATCTTGTTTCTTCATCTGTAAAATGCTAATAATAATTGTGTAAAAGGAAAGCAAAACACTCAGAATATTTGTACCTCATTATTCAAAGTTGGGAATTATCTGGGGTAGCTTGAGTAAGAAGCAGTAACAGTCTTGGAATTCAAAATGAGAAAGAACATGGGCCGTTTGAACATACTTTCTAGTATTCCACCGCCAGTCTAGAGTGGTCTCGTAGATAAAGTAATCTCCAAGTAGGCAGAGACAGGCTAGTCCCAAGTCCTACAGTTTCAGCAATGTGATATTTGGGTCAATAACATCTACTACATTCGGCAGTAACATTCAACTACACGTATGAATGATATGTTTTAACTTTCTCAGTAGACCTGTGCTCCATAGGGTTTTCAGTGGCTGATTTCTTTGTTTGGAAGTAAATCACCAGAGCTTTCTTCTGAGCCCCCTCTAGGTGGACTCAAACCTCCAACCTTGCAGTTACCCGTGGAGCATGTTAGCCATTTGCAGCATCCAGGGACTCATCAATTTACTGGATGCATAGCTTTGTCCAGTTTCCATTTGTGGCTTTTATTGGCAGTTTGCCTCCACTTCTCCTTGTAAGAGTTGTCATATTTTATCTTTATTGTGTGATTGTTCCTTGTCTTTAGCTGAAGGGAGCAAAGCACTTGAAAGGATTGAAGATTTAAATTATACCCCAGACTCCTTTCTTGATATGACATATTGGTTTCATCTGGGTAGTTTAAGCATTCAGGAGAAAGTGGCTTCCCAGGACTTGAAAGACATAATGAGGGGATGATCTCCATGTGAGGAGGTGAGCCTGAGGTCAGGGTTGAGAGTATGTAAAGATGCATAAGAAATGGCTAATAATTACACAAGAGACTGATAATTGCCCTTGTCACTTGAATGGTTTCTAATATGACTACCTTAGCCTTATTAAATGTTCCCAAAATAATTATCTATTTTAAAGGAAAAGTACTCATTTTTACTATTACCAAGTGTTGAATTAAAATGTTTAATCATTCCCCCAAGTACCAAGGATAGCAATAAATTTGGTGATCTGAGTAGAAATTTCACATCCTAATTTAAAGATGACCTTCAAAATGATGGAATGTTTAGATATTAAAAACCTAGAATTTACAAACCAACAATACTGTGTGAATTCAGAGGCCCCAGGAAGACTTCCTACCTAAGGTTATCATTTCGTATGCACTGCTTGATGCCCCAAATTACCCTTTATCTGATGCACACTGTCTTTATTAAAATAGTGCTAGCCATGGGTGGTCATACTCTAAGATCTGTTCTTTTGCTTTGGGTTTTTTGTTTTTTTTAAAAAAAAGTGCTGGTATTCATTTTGTAACAAATTAGAAATACTTTCCCACTTATGTGGGTTCCCTCTGCCCCCGACTTCCCACCTTTCTCAGTGAATTTGCTATCTCCTGCACAGGCCCATTACCCAGAATTCGTATTGTACTAAATGATGCCTTTATAAGAATCTTAAAAAAGAGCTTATCATCTGCCAGTATGTTCACATAAAATCCCATGATACACTGTGTATTCTGTGATGGTGGGGTTATTTCCACCAGCCCCCAAGTTGGCATGGAAACTTGTCATTCCCACCAGATGATTCCATCAAGAGGATAGTGCTGATTCATTTGAACATATGCTCGTCAATGACAAAGGAAAAAAGTACTGTTAGAAAAAGTAGTAAGTAGCCTACCCCATTTCTCTCTTACACGTGCACATGCCTAGTGAGTGGTTAGAAAGCGTTGATTTGCACTAAAATAAAATCTATATTCGTTTACCCTAGTCTACATGGCTTCAATGACCTTCCTCCTGCCTATTGGCCCATTCATTACTGCCTTGCTTCCTCAGTATGCTACTGCCATAGCTATCCCTACCTGGCCCTAAAATGCCAAGCCTGTTCCCACCTCAGAACCTTTAACCTTGATTTTATTTCTTCCTGGAATGCTCTCAGCATGGACCTTTACATGACTGATTTCTCCTCATCTCTTACATCTAAGTTCGAATGTCTTCCCAATTTAAGGTAGCCCTTCCCCCAGGCACTCTGAAACCCACTGCCTTGTTTTATTGTCTTTGGAGTTCTTATCACACTGTGAAGTTTGTTGCCTTGTTTTCTTATTCATTTCTGCCACCCTTACACAAGCTCTCCGAGAGTATAGAACTTGTCTATCCAGTTCACATTGCATCCTCAGTCCAGAACATCCAAAGCACATAGTTGGTGCTCAGGAAATATTTGTTGAATGTAATACAGAATATATAATTCAACACTAAAACAAGTAATCAGTCATAATATGCACAAAGATATCTAGTACCTTAAAGGAGAGACGAAGAAACAAGCTATTATAATGATTATCATTTACTAAGCACCTTCTTAGACCAAAGTATCATACCTAAATTATCTCATTTAATTCTCACATTGCCCCTATGAGATATATTTTATTGAAACCAGGAAACCAGAACTCTGATAAATTAGGTAACTTTTCCAATGCCACAGCAATGATATATGGCCAAGAGGGATTTGAACCCATTTCTATCCCATAACAAAATCATGTTGTTAAGCATTTTGCACAAATGGGGAAAGAAAATCAGAATATTTACAATGGGAGCCCCAAGGACAAGTTTGCCTGAATACCAGAAAAATTTCTAGACACAAGATATCGCTATTGTGAACTGAACATATTTCAACATGGGATTCATAATGTTTAGGTTTCTTTTGTTAGCCATGGTAGAAATCGCCACCTAAACCTGCTTGAGCAAAAATACAGAATAAATGATTCTTGTTGGGTGCCGTCAAGTTGATTCCGACTAGCCCACGAAATTGAACCATTCAGAAGGATGGCTTTAAAGGAGGTTTGGTCTAGTGCTCAAATCATGTCACCAGGGCCCGTTTTTTGTCTTAATTTCCATACTCCGCTTCCCTGGTGTTAACATGGCAGCTTGGTAGTGCCAGTAGCAACAGGCATTAAGCATTCTCTTTCATGTGAGTGGAAGGAGGAAGTTTGCTTCCCCAGTAGTCAAGGATGCTGCCAGCCCATATGGCACTTTTGTGCAAATTAGAAAAGGTACCCCTTTCTCAAGGAAATTTTCAAAGTTACTGTATGATTTATTTATTAAGAATAATCATTGAGACACACATAAAAACACTGGAAAATTACACAAATCATACCATTGGAAACAAAATAGCACAATAATAATCACAGTAATTAAGAATTCAAAGACACAATCACATATTAATTGTTATAAAACAATTACATGTCTTGCTTTCAGGAAAAGAAAATACTTTATGAGAGTTTTAAAGCTTTTTACCTGTGCCAAAAATCAAACGATCATCTTTCTAGTGTCAAAAGTAAGAATGCGTACTCTGTTAAAATAAAAGTAAAGAGATTTATTGAAGGTTCAAGACAGTTCAAAGTGGGGAGATGCTAAGTCCACCAACAGTGAAACCAAACGCTCCCAGGTGGTGGAGTTAGAGAGGCATATTTATCTGGTAAAATCAGGAACTTAAGGTACAATTTTCTGATTGGAAGTTAGAAAATTAGGGTAGTAGGAGGCAGGACAGCTTGAAGAGGGATCATAATATGATTGGTCTAAAGTGTATCTGTGGGCTATCTAGATTGGATAGTCTTCTAAATTGCAGAAGTACATGACTATGTGAGTAAGGCCAGAGGTGGGAGAGTGGGGTTCCAGGGTGGTCACAAGGAAATCACAAGACAGTCTTTCTAGACTATTCTATTAAACTAGTATCTTTAGCAAACATCCCTTGAGAATTGCTTGAGCAGGAGATTGCTAATAAGGGCTTATGTCAAGACCCTCCCTCAGGGAAATTGTTCTCATTTCCTTAGTTACAGGATTAAGTCTGCCAAAGATTAAATGGTTGCTAGGAAAGAAAGCATAGGCTTAAAATGGAGTCTGGGCTCAGACCCAGGCCGGTCACTTTGATAGAGTCAAACTCCTCAATTTTGAGGCTCTCACACACTGGTCAGGTTGGCAACCTTGAATAGGTTTCATTTTAATTTTGAGAAGCCAAGTTCTTGACTAGTGGACAGTATCAAATAAGTGAAATATATCCTAAACGTTTTAAAATAAAAGTACTTGGAATTTAATCTGGTGAATTATTACCACAAATATTTCAGCACTTCAACAAGAGATATTCTGAATGTTAGACAACAAATGTTAAAGTTTTAATTCCTCATATACTTATGTTCCTTCATATCACATTTCTTATTATGTTCATCAGTCAATTTCCAGTTCATATTTTATATTGTCGACATAGTTCCTATTTGTTGCTATTTTTCAAATTATATTTAATCTAAATGCTATTATAAACTTGTATTTTAAAGGTGATATATATTAATGTAAAATATAGTGAAAGAAAACGTTTATTTTAAAATTTAGCTCTGGATCATAGAAAATGTAATTATGATATTCGTATTTGAAGAAGAATCTCTAATATTTTCTATGATGGAGAAGTCAATGTCAATCTTAAGAGATTTTGAAATATATGTAGCTTTAATAATATATATTTTAAACATTATCACTTGATTTTTCTTCAAAAAATGTTTTATTTTTTTATTGCTTTTAAGTGTTAGTGTATGCTGAATTTTGGTTGCTCCATCATGTTGCTTATAACATTAATTTTGCTTAAAACATCATACCAAATTGCTAAACCAGTACATTTGAAAATTAATAGTTTTGAAGGCATATCATCTTGCGTTCCAGAATCTACCTACGTTTTAAGCTCCTTGCTTAGAATCACAAGGAGTTTTTTTTGCGATGCTAGATTAGCGCAGTCTCTTGACTCTCAAACTTTTTTATCCTTCCTGAATCATAATGGTCTATATATACTCTGTTAGAGCAACAATCTTTACTTTCATCTGTTAGAATGTTGTCCTAATATGCTGATTGTCTTAGAACAAGACATCTTAGCACCATCTGCCCAAGAATTGTTCGAATAAATAAATAAATTACCTATGCTGGGGTTAATAAAGTTATGATAAAAATAAACCTTGCCCAAATAATGATGTATCAATATGAATGATACTCCCTCAGATGTAATGCTGTTTGGCTGTGCACAACCTGTACAATCGTATACAGCTTCCCTGCAAAGAGTGCAAGTCCTAATCTCGCTCTGTTTGGCCCTGATTAGCTGGACTTGAGTCATTTGCCTAAATCAGTGACTGTGATGGGGGCATGCACTGTTGTAACGGGCCTTTTCTCTACTCTCAGGACTTGGGGTTAAAGTCAGTTTCCATAGAAGCCCATGGACTAGTACTGCAGGAATGATCCACCCCTATAGGAAAAGGTCATGAATGCTAGCCTGCAGAAATGACAAGTGTGCCTTAGGTGTTTGATATCAAAGATAGGTACGACTGTAGGGAGGAATCCATTTTTCAACATAAAGGAAAACCACAATTCCCACTCCATTATGCCTGAAGGAAAAGGTCTGAGTACCACTGCATAGGATTAAAATAACTTCCGGCCTTCTTGTTTGTTTGCCTAGGCTTTGGGGTTTTGTTTAGTTTGGGTTTTGCTGGTTGTTTTCCCTAAAGTGGCCTATGAAGGATCTTTAGGAAGAAACGATCCTGAATATTGAACACCTGCTTCAATTACATTGGAATAGTTGACATGTGGGTGAGAAGGCAAGGGCACACTTACTTGTAAAATTCAGATAGGAACACCTGTTCCTGCCCATCGACAAGCCACTCATGTGTTCACAGCTGATCTTTATTTGGATACTTATTTAGAGGGAAATAATATCTGCCTTTTAGCAGTGGAGTTATAGCAAAACCATGTTACTGATACCTAGTTCTTCTGTTGCCAAGTGGAAACCCCAGGTTCTACTAGACATGACTTGTTACAGCCAATAAATAAGAGGCCAAGGTGGGAGAAAAGAAAGGCACCTTTATTTCATTGCACCAGGGAAGGCACAATTGACTGCTCACAGGCAGCTTGGGGAGTTGAGCTTTTACAGAGAGCAGAGGAGGAAATGCAAATTTATCATGAATATTCAGGATTGACCTTCACACAGGCATTCAGGGGTTGAGGATGACTATGCATTTTCTCTAAACAAGGGTTTGATTCTCCCTCCGGGATGGAGAAAGAGATCGATTTTCCTTCATTAGCATGTTAAGTCTCCACCCAGAGGTGGGGTGCTTATGTGTATTTTGCACTTAATGAGCTGATAGGTCACTTGCAGTTTTAAGATGGCATAGAAAACCTACCAAAACTGGTTGAGGGCCACTATGCTATGGTCCATTCTGTGGTTATCTTGTCAAGGACAATTTTAGAAGGATGTTCAGCCTATTCCCAAAGTAGGAGGATAAGCCAGAGCAGGTGTCTCTTAGAAGGGCTGGGCTCTGAGGCTGCCTGCCTCACTTCCTGTCGCCTCCTAGTTCCTTACCCTCTGAATCTCTTTCTATAAATTCCCACAAATTTTTGTCTACAAATAATTTTTCCTACTACAATACTTCCTATTACAAATAATTCTACAAAATCACACAGTATTGGATCAAGTAAAAATGGTTAGCAAGTGTTTTCTTTTGAGGGGATTGCTTTTTGAAGGAGAAAGCATTACTCCTGAGTACGCCTGTATACCTGCCTTCAGACACACAGATACAATCACGCGCACACACACATAGTCACATACATAGTCACACACAGACACAGTTACACACACATAGTCACTCACACAGACACTGTCACACACACACAGTGACACACTAACAGACATATACACACACAGTCACACAGACACATTCAGCGTAGTCACACACAGATACAATCACACACACAAGCAGAAACAGTCACATACGCAGTCACATACACTGACAGTCACACAGGCATACAGTCACACACAGACAGTCACACAGACACACAGTCACACACAGACACATTTACTCACACAGTCACACACATAGTCACACACACAGACACATAGTCACACACAGACACTGTCACACAGACACATGCACATTCACTCACACAGTCACACATTCACACACAGTTACACACAAATACACACAGACACACACGCAGTCACATATACACACAGTCACACACACACAGTGTCACACACACGACACAGTCACACATACACAGTCACTGTCCATGATAGCTTCTAGTCAGTGAAGGAGTCACTTTCTCACTGATGTTAGTACTTCATTTGTGAATGCATTTAGCAAGTGCTTTTACATTTGAAGTCTCAAAAGTTCTTTTTAAGTCCATGACCTGTGATGAGAAAAGGTCAGCCAGCCCCTCATTTTACTGTATATAGAGAAGCAGGAGAAGCTTCCGCAGGGAAAGGATCACAAATAGTATGTAAAGGAATACTTCGGTCCATAGTTTGAAAGAGTTGGCTAAGACTTAACTTCCTCTGGTTATTCTTGGGTCTCAGGATAGTTATATAGATAGATGTATATGTCTCTATCTATGTTATTGTTGTCATTGAGTCATTTCCGACTCATGGCGACCCCATGTGTGCAGAATAGAACTGCTCCATAGGGTTTTCAAGGCTGTGACCTTTCAGAAGCAGGTCACCAGGCCTGTCTTCCGAGGCTTCTCTGGGTGGGCTCAAATCGCCAGCCTTTCAGCTAGTAGTCCACTGCTTAACTGCGCTACCCAGGAGTCCTATCTGTCTTTAGATAGATAGGTGCAGATACAGTGATAGATAATAACACTGAATAAGCAAAAAAGAATACAATGTATTAAGAATGTCATCAGTTAGGTATATAAACGGCTTTCTTCTTTGTTAAAGAGGGCTTCAATAAACAAGAAACCATAGAATATTCTTACCTACAAATCATGGGAAAAAAAAATTTACAACCATTTTTGTAAGAAAGGTTAGTTCCACTCTTCCTGGAGAAGAGAATGCCAACCCATCCTTTCTCAGTTTCATTGAGCAATTAGAATTTCTGATTTCTGATAGGAAAGTGATGGGATAGGAGAGCTGCAGAATCATACAATTAAATCAGCTCCACAGAAAACTGTCAGAGACAAGTTTAAATGGCTGCCAGGTAGGTGACTGCGTGTTTGATTCTGTCATAGTGTCCTCACACAATGGGCTGAGAGTGGCACCAGTGAGCTATTCTAGTCCCGTTGCATTGTGCATGAAAGTGCTGTGGGCTTCGCTCAGACAGGGGACTTGGTTGTCCCGAGTAGCCCTTAGGAGCTGAGTTAAACACGAATTCCCACGCTTTCAAACCCTCGTGATTCCTCCTGAAGGCACGTTACTCAATTCACTTTACTCTTCCTGTGCCATATGTGCACAGCTTTAAAAATCAAAAATCGCACAAAACTGCTTTAAATAGTCTTACATACAAACTTTCAACTCTCCTAGAATCTGACAAATCAAATCATTTTAATGCACCGCGGCAAACAGCTCATGTTGAAACAGCTGTAAGCACAATATGCAAATTGTGTTTACTGGTAGCTTATGCTCCAGAGAAATAATCTTTATATGACTGCTTTATTATTTACAGTAGTTCTGAAATTTAATTTTTGTTAACATTGACAGATGCCATCCTTGTTAATACTTGGACGGTGATATTCGGAAAAGGCTAAACATATGCAGAGATCTCGTGTGTTTGTGAGTTGATAACGTGGTTGACAAATGGGTTTAACAATACCCAGCCATTTCTGAGCAGTTGACGAAATTCACCTGAGGTCTGTGGCTACCAGTGAGGAGGAAGGTGAGAGGAATATGAATAACGGGAGAAGAAAGCAGTGGCTCAGAAGTGCAGTGCGTATAATGAAAGCATGACAGAGGATGATTAATTATGTTTCAGAGCCAGATAATTCCCAGAGAATGCGTGTGTACGCTGAAAAGTTTCTAACCTTTCCAGTTGTAATTAAATGAGAGATACATTCATCTAAGCTGAGTAAAGACTATTTTGTTCCATAACAGTGCTAATACACGTACTGAGATAGTTTCTTTTAAATATGCCTTTTACTGCATGAACTGTAAAGCTGCAAAACTAAACAATACAGGGGATGAGGGGGCCAGGGATTACCCCACTTGAGAGCACTTCTCCCTAAGAAATTATCAAAATGGTTAAATAAAACTACAATGGCTTGGAAATTCCACCTGCCCTAAAATGTCTCAGAATCTACCCTCGGGTGAAAAGGAAACAGAACTAATTCTTTGGCGATACTGTTTCATGTTACTTTAGATTTAAATCTTCCACTGAATAATGTGGTTTGAGATCGAGCAGTATGGGTTTTTCATAATGTCCTACCTTTTAGGTTGCTAGCTTACAACGGTCTAGACTTTTTCTCTCTCCTTTTTCTTGGCATTTCCTTTCAGACAACGAAAATCAATGGATCTAGAAAACATATTAAAAACTTTGTATCATTTTTATGAGGCAGTTTGAATGCATACTAAATTCATTAAACTCAATTTTTTCAACAAATGTTTATGGACCACTATGTACGTGACTGATGCTATACTAGGTGCTGGGGGAAGTGGGAGGGGGGGATTCAGTGCATACAACTGTGCCTGGCACCCAGTTGTTGTTATTAGGTGCTGTTGAGTCAGTTCAGACCCATAGCAACCCTATGTACAACAGAACGAAACACTGCCCGGTCCTGCACCATGCCCACAATCGTTGTTATGCTTGAGCCCATAGTTGCAGCCACTGTGTTAATCCATCACATTCAGGGTCTTCCTCTTTTTCACTGACCCTCTTCTTTACAGGGCATGATGTCCTTCTCCAGGGACTGATCCCTCCTAACAACATGTCCAAAGTATGTAAGATGTAGTCTCACCATCCTTGCTTCTAAGGAGCATTCTGGCTGTACTTCTTCCAAGACAGATGTGTTCATTTTTTTGGCAGTCCATGGTATTTTCAATATTCTTCGCCAACACCACAATTCAAAGGCATCAATTCTTGTTCGGTCTTCCTTATTCATTGTCCAGCTTTCACATGCATATGATGCGATGGAAAATACTATGGCTTGGGTCAGGCTTAGTCTTCAAGGTGACATCTTTGCTTCTCGATGCTTTAAAGAGGTCTTTTGCAGCAGATTTGCCCAATGCAATGCATCTTTTGATTTCTTGACTGCTGCTTCCATGGGTGTTGATTGTGGATCCAAGTAAAATGAAATTCTTGACAACTTGTCTTTTCTCCATTTATCATGATGTTGCTTGTTGGTCCAGTTGGGAGGATTTTTGTTTTCTTTATGTTGAGTTGTAATCCATACTGAAGGCTAAGGCATTTGACTATGTGGATCATAACAAATTATGGATAACATTGCAGAAGAATGGAAATTCCAGAACACTTAATTGTAGTCATGAGGAACCTGTACATAGATCAAGAGACAGTTGTTCACACAGAACAAGGGGATACTGTGTGGTTTAAAGTCAGGAAATGTATGCATCAGGGTTGTATCCTTTCACTAAACCTATTCAATCTGTATGCTAAGCAAATAATCCTACAAGCTGGACTATATGAAGAAGAATGGGGCATCAGGATTGGAGGAAGACTCATTAACAACCTTCAATATGCAGATGACATAACCTTCCTTGCTGAAAGGGAAGAGGACTTGAAGCACTTACTGATGAAGATCAAAGACCACAGCCTTCAGTATAGATTACACCTCAACATAAAGTAAACAAACGTCCTCACAACTGGCACACAGTAGGTCTCAATAAATACGATGAATGAAGTAGACCCATGTGTCAATCTTTGAATTCAGTGGCTTCTGTCATCTCTTGGTCTGCTTTTCTAAAATAAGGAAAAAGACTAGAGAGTGTAATTAATGAATGAATATTTCTAAAGTGTTTTGATTGATGGAAAAGTAGTCTTATACCTCCATTATTTTGTTTGTTTTGGTTTTTTTTCCTCTATTGCAATGTGACGGTGTTATGTAAGTGACCCAGAGCCAAATTAGCATTTGCAGTAGAAGATACCAGGTAAGTTAAGAATATACCTGCTAATAAAATGGATCCCAGTATTTAAATTCATAGCTAGAAACAGAATTCCTAACACCAATAAATTTTCATTTCTCAAAGGAATCACTCTAATGCAGATATCCCAGAAAACAGCATTTTATTCAGAGGCTTTTCTTTCTCCCGCTCTTCCTCTACTCCTTGAACATTCTCAGCAAATATGTCCTTTTCACAGTGTATTTGAGCTGTCTTGGGTCCCTTTTGGTGTATTGAAACTAAAATTGGAACCACTTTAAGGACACGTAAGAGCTAGTTATGAAAATATTTAATCCCACAAAGCGATTTAATCCTTGGGTATTACTTCTACACTAGTAGAATCCACTTCACTGTCTATGATTTTTTGAAGCTACGAGTTGAACTGATTGATCAGTGATGAAGAATTGTAAGAAACAAAAACATAAGTGAGATAACTATAAAACCCTAGATCAGTGATTCTCCACTGAGGGCTATTTTACCCATTCCCCACCCCCCACATACACACAGGGTACGTTTGGCAATGTCTGCAAACATTTTTGGCTGTCATGATTGGGAAGGGTACTATTTGTATCTAGGAGATTGAGGTCACAGACGCCACCAAATATACATCACACAAGGCAGCTCCCCTCAACAAATAATTATCTGGACCAAAATGTTAATAGTGCTGAGGTTGAGAAACTCTGTCCGAGAGGCTCCATCCAAGACTTTAAGAAGGCTGAGTGGCTTATAAAAAAGTGCTCAGTGTCACATGGACATGAGTGGCTGGTGTCTGCTATTGCTACCACCAAGGACTAAGTTAAATTCATTCTGGGCTTTGTCCCTCAGGTAAAATCACTTTTTCATATCCACATTCCCGAAATTAATTCATCATCCTGGAAATACTGTAAGAAATACCTTTTTTCTCCTTTTTGTAGTTCAGAAGAGATGTTTCCGTATTGGAAGGATTAAATCCTTCATTTTAGTTTAGTATTCCAAAGATGGAAGGAACTAACTAAGCCAGATTTTAGATCTAATTTATCCTGCTGAGCTATTTAAAGTCTTCATTATCATAAAAATAATTGGTTATTTTCATAGTAACATTAGAATGGTTGTTGTCTTTGATAAAGTAAGTGATGAGAAGGCTACTAAAACTGTTTCTTCTAAAATAACAATTTTACTTGAATACTTGTGTCCAGTTTAAACGTGGGTGTGTGTGTGTAAAAGAGAAAATCAAATCTTTCAATGCTTATAATTTCAACATTAGTTTTGCCATTAGGGGGTGAAGAGTAAGAATTAACTAAGCCCCTTCTCTTCTCCCAATAAATTCCAAGTCATTGGAGAGATGACATGTCATACAATTGAAGATTAAAATATATTTTACCTTTATTACTGGTAAAGCCAATTTGAGAGCAAGACTTAGGTATGCAGCCACAACCTGGCTTCTTTGTGTCTTTCTCTCTAAATCGAATGTGCCTGCTGTGCAGGTCCGGGAGCTTTCTGCTCTCACTCAGATCCATTCATCTCCATTCTCTTGCTCTGCTCTGGGAGTGGGGGTGCTGTCCACCGGAGACTGCATTTCCTAGGCTCTCATCAGATAGGTTCAGCCAAAGAGATGCACTGGTGGGAGGTTCGAGGGTGATGGGAAGGGAAAAGCCAGGGTATTTCTGCCCTTGCAATGTCTTCTGCACAGTTCCAGATCCTGCCTGAGAGGCCTACCATGTTCCACCTTCCACTGAAGACTCTGAACTTGGGCCACAGTGAAGCCACCTCCTCCCTCCTTTATAGTGGTGGCTCCCTGATGTGGCTAATCCTCATCTCTATTTTGGCTCTGCAGCTCTTCTTTCACCTCAGTAACTCGTTTTCTGATGAAAGCTCCATTCTAAAGACTCTGCTTACACTCACTTGAGCTGCAGGCCATTCCACAGGGGCAGGGACTTGAAGTGAAGGTGTGCCTCCTGAGAACAAGCTCCTTCTCAGGGAAAGTCAGAAGGAGCTGAGCTGCTCCTGCTCATTTCCTTCCCCCAGGTTCTCCACTCAGATGAGGCACCCTCTGCCCATGGGACAAAGAGAAAAGGATCTAGGGAGGAGCTGCAGAGAGACTACTCCTTCTTCTACATTGGGAGCAGTGTAGACTGTGTTTATGGGAATGGGCCTCAGAGCCAGAATGTCTGGGTTCACATCTTTGATCTACCTCTTGCTAGCTGTGTTACATGGGCAAATCAGCCAACCCCTCTTTACTTAAGCCTCTGTATTAAGTTTGATCCAAAGGGGTGTGTGTGTATCTTGAATGGTCTGTCAAGTGCAGCAGGAGGAAGTGAGGCTCATGCAGGAAGGCCAGAGAACAAATAGAGTTTAGTACTCACAGGCCCCAGAGAGGAACTACAGCATGCCAGATGCTGGAGTTGGGGCACACAGAGGTCAGCACTAGCCACTCCATGGGAGGAAGATGTAGCGATCTGTTTCCGTAAAGAATTACAGCCTTGGAAACCCTATGGGGCAGTTCTACTCTGTCCTATAGGATCACCATGAGTTGGAGTCAGTAGCAACGGGTTTTTTCTGGTTTAGAGAGGGAGGCAGCACACCTTGTGGAACTGTAGGGAATCACAGCAAGAGAGTGTGAGGAAGGTTAAGAAGTCAAGAGGCATGTGATTTGGGTTTGAATCTAGTTCCGTGACCTTTGTACTGATTATTCAACCTCTTTCTCATCTGGAAACCGAGGATAATAATAGAATCTACTTCTTACAGCTGTTGTGATGATTCAGTTAAGCAATGTATGTAAAGATTTTAGAGAAGTGCCTAACACCAACTAAGTGCTCAATGTATATGACTGCGATGGTGATATTATAATGGTAATTATGATGGTGACTGTCATTATTAGTCATGCACCTATTATGTTCCAAATGCTAGGCTGGGCCACCTAGCAAATTCCTGTCTAGGAGCTGCAGTGGCACTGAGCTTTGAGATGAACCAGTCAAGGCTTTGAGATCCATACTGGTGTTAGTCATAATAGCATGCATTAAGTTCTTCATCACTTTATTTGGTTCTCATAACTCTATCAGGATCCCGGAGGGTCATCTGACCCCCCTTTTTTGAGTGAGGAAGCTGAGACCCAAGAGAGGTTAAGTAGCCCACCCAAGGGCACATACATTGATAGTGAGAAGCAGAGACTTAAACCCAGGCCCCAAGCTCTCAATCTCTTTTCTGTGATCAAGTTGCTGTTATACAAAGGTCTCAGTGTGGGACAACAGATGTAAGCACTTTTTTGGTCTTATCTTAGCAGCTTGAGGAGGTTATTTGAAATAGAATAAGTTGGAATGTCTAAGATTCCAAGTAAATGACAAGTCAAAATAAATATGAATAAAGGGATTAGTGAAATTCACAGTGTTCTCAAATGTTGTTTTCTTTTTTTTTT
>NW_004443956.1:9467286-9475743 GCF_000243295.1 Trichechus manatus latirostris | reverse complement strand
GTTCCCCTCCTCTAGGAGCTTCTCAGTGCAGGGACCCCAAGTCCAAGGTCACGCTCTGCTCTAGGCACTTCTTTCTTGGTAGTAATGAGATCTTTCTCCTTTCTGCTTGATTCTCTCTTTTATGTCTCAAAAGAGATTGACTCAAGATACAACCTAATCCTGTAGCTTGTGTCCTGTCTTATTCACATAACTGCCTCTAATACTGCCTCATTAATGTCATAGAGGTTAGGAATTACAACACGTAGGAAAATTACATCAGATCCCAAAATGGAAGACAATCACACAGTACTGGGAATCATGGCCTAGCCAAGTTGACACACATTTTTTTTTTGGGGGGGGGGCGGGGAGACACAATTCAACCCATAACAGTGGCATAAATGGTTAAGTGCTCGACTGCTAGCCCAAACGCTGGTGGTTCGAACCCACCCAGAGATGCCTCGGAAGACAGCCTGACAATCTGCCTCTGAAAGGTCACAGCTTTGAAACCCGCTGGAGTAGTTCTCTTCTGCATACGTGGGGTCGCCATGAGTAAGAGTCAACTGGACGGCAGCTAACAACAACATATTGAATAAAACCAGCTTGTGAAGTATCCCTTTATCACATGTTTGAAGCTTAAAAGTGTCTGCAGTTGTTTTAAGTGAGTTTTGGTTCCTGCAGTCCTTGACTTGGGGGTTATGCTGGGTTTGCATAAACCAGCAGGATTTATCTGTGGAAGTTAAGCTTGGGAAGGGAGGGATTGTAACAGAATGAATGGAATAATAATCATTGAAAAATTGTTGGGTTCACTAACCACATCTAGGTCACATAGGTATTTCCCATTCAAGTTTTATCCGTATATTCACATCAGTCTTGGGCATATATACCTGAAACTTTGCATTCAACATAGCCTCTCTGCCATCTTGTAGTCCCTGCCCAGTCTGTGCTGCCCTTTACCTAACTGCCCCTTCTACATGGCCAGTGCACTATCAAAATGTGTTGTTGGAAAAGGATGTGAACTTTCAGAAGTATAAAATCGTGATAATGACAGAAGAGAATGAAACAAGAATTTGAAGAGCCCTTATTGGATGTTGTTGTTAGGTGCCGTCAAGTCGGTTCTGACTCATAGCGACCTGTGTACAACAGAACAAAACAGTACCCAGTCCTGCGCCATCCTCCTAAGCATTGTTATGCTTGAACCCATTGTTGCAGCCACTGTGTCAATCCATCTCATTGAGGGTCTTCCTCTTTTTTTGCTCACCTTCTACTTTACCAAGCATGGTATCCTTTTCCAGGGACTGGTCCCTCCTGACAGCATGTCCAAAGTACGTAAGACAAAGTCTTGCTATCCTTGCTACTAATGAGCATTCTCTCTGTACTTTTTCCAAGACACATTTATTCATTCTTCTAGCAGCCCATGGTATATTCAATATTCTTTGCCAACACCATGATTCAAAGGCATCAGTTCTTCTTTGGTCTTCCTTATGCATTGTCCAGCTTTCACATGCATATTATGCAATGGAAAACACCATGGCTTGGGTCAGGTACACCTTAGTCCTTAAAGTGACATCTTTGCTTTTTAACACTTTAAGGAGGTCTTTTGCAGCAGATTTGCCTAATCTAATGCATCTTTTGATTTCTTGACTGCTGCTTCCATGGGTGTTGATTGTGGATCCAAGTAGAATGAAATCCTTGACAGCCTCAATCTTTTCTCCATTTATCATGATGTTACTTATTGGTCCAGTTGTGAGGATTTTTGTTTTCTTTATTTTGTGGTGTAATCCATACTGAAGACAGTGGTCTTTGATCTTCATCAGTAAGTACTTCAACTCCTCTTCACTTTCAGCAAGCAAGGTTGTGTCATCTGCATATAAAAGGTTGTTAATGAGTCTCCCTCCAATTCTGATGCCCCTTTCTTCTTCGTGTAATCCAGTTTCTATGATTATTTGCTCGGCATACAGATTGAATAAGTATAGTGAAGGGATACAACCCTGAGGCACACTTTTCTTGGCACTAAACCATGCAGTATCCGCTTGTTCTGTTCGAACGACTGCCTCTTGGTCTATGTACAGGTTCCTCATGAGCATAATGAAGTGTTCTGGAATTTCCATTCTTCTCCATGTTATTCATAATTTGTTATGATCCATACAGTCAAATTCCTTTGTGTAGTCAATAAAACACAGGTAAACATCTTTCTGGCGTTCTCTGCTTTCAGCCAGAATCCATCGGACATCAGCCATGATATCCCTTGTTCCACATCCTCTTCTGAATCTGGCTTGAACTTCTGGCAGTTCCCTGTTGATGTATTGCTGCAACGTTTTTTGAATAATCTTCAGCAAAATTTTACTTGTGTGTGATATTAATGATATTGTTCGATAATTTCTACATTCTATTGGATTGCCTTTCTTCTGAGTGGTGTCTTAGTTATCTAGTGCTGCTATAACAGAAATACCACAAGTAGACGGCTTTCACAAAGAGAAATTTATTTCCTTACGGTAAAGTAGGCTAGAAGTCCAAATTCAGGACATCAGCTCCAGGGCAAGGCTTTCTCTCTCTGTCAGCTCTGGAGGAAGATCTTTCTCATCAGTCTTCCCCTGGACTAGGAGCTTCTCCATGCAGGAACCCTGGGTCCAAAGGACACACCCTGTACCTGGCACTGCTTTCTTGTGGTATGAGGTCCCCCTGTCTCTCTGCTTGCTTCTCTCTCTTATATCGAAAAGAAATTGGCTCAAGACACAATCCAATCTTGTAGATTGAGTCCTGCCTCATTAACATAACTGCTGCCTATCCCCCCTCGTTAACATCATAGAGGCAGGACTTACAACACAGGAAAATCACATCAGATGACAAAATGGTGGACAATCCCACAATACTGGGAATCATGGCCTAGCCAAATTGATACACATATTTTTGGAAGACAGAATTCAATCCAAGACAAACAGGTATAAATATGGATCTCTTCCAGTTGGTTGGCCAGGTAGCTGTTTTTCAAATTTCTTGGCATGGACGAGTGAGTACTTCCAGCACTGCATCCATTTGTTGAAACATCTCAATTGGTTTTTTGTCAATTCCTGGAGCCCTGTTTTTTGCCAATACCTTCAGTTCATCTTGGACCTCTTCCTTTAGTACCATCGGTTCTTGATCATATGCTTCCTCCTGAAATGGTTGAATATCGACCAATTCTTTTGGGTACAGTGACTGTGTATTCCTTCTATCTTCTTTTGATGCTCCCTGTGTCATTTAATGTTTTCCCCATAGAATCCTTCAATATTGCAACTTGAGGCTTGAATTATTTCTTCAGTTCTTTCAGCTTGATTGGATATGTACAGTATATCAGACATTTTATGAACATTATCTAACCCTCAGAACTCTGAGAAATAGTTATTATCTCCATTGTACAGATGGAGAAATAGGGGCTGAGTGATGTTATATGATGAACAGAAAACTCCAACAGAGCTTGGGCATCTTACTTCAAACACAGGGCCCCAAGTTCTAGACTATAGACTCTGTTGACAAAATTGCTACCTCTCCCAGGGTCATTTGGTTACTAACCATAGAATATTCCAGGAATTTTAGGCCACCAGCCTACCAGTTGGTGTTCCAGCAAGAAATAAATTTTCAAAAGACTGAAACTAAAGTGGACCTATAGTGGAGGAGAGGCAGTACAAGTTATATACACGCTTTGGTGTTAGATAAACCTGGGTTCCAGTTCTGGCTTCAGGCAGCATGAAACTGGGCAAAATACGTGAAACTATGGACAAAATCTTTAAGCTTTAGTTCTCTTAACTCTAAAATAGAGTTAAAGAATACTAACTCCATACGGTTTATTGAGAAGATTAGATGAGTGAATTCGTATAAATGCTTAGCACAGTGCCTGACAAAAAATAAGCACTCAGCAAAGGGTATTATTTGGAGTATTAACACTTCCCTGTGCACAGGTCAATATCATTTGTTAATAATTAACTGCAAAGCATGAAAACTTCCGGCCCCTTGTAACTATAGGACTTTACAGTTGAAGAAATCTTTTCAATTAGATCATATCATTTAAAGCAAGACACAGAGCTGCCATACTCCTTGTCAGTCTCCATTAGGAGACTCAGATGGCCTACAAATTAGACACCCTCCAAATCCTTGAGAATTATTACTATAGTATCTTATAACACGAGCAGAATTTTAAATGGAGGCATCTGGGTGTTGAGACAGGTGCTTTATTACAGGGGTGTTTACTGTTTTTAACATTGTACCTTCGAGGGCATATCCACTGCTTATCTTGGTTAACATTCGCCTTTGGATCTGCTGGAGTCCCTGGGTGGCACAAGCAGTTAAGCACTTGACTGCTAACTAAAAAGTTGATGGTTCGAGTCCACCCAGAGCTGATTTACTTTTGAAAAATCAGCCACTGAAAACCCTATGGAGCACAGTTCTGCTGTCACACACATGGGGTCGCTATGTATTGGACTCAAGGGCAATTGTTTGTTTGTTTTAAATAAATTTATTGGTATAAAATATGTTACTTTTTGACACTGCCTAGGATTCGTTTTCCCCATGTAGCTCAACTGGAAATCTAGCCTTAACTTTTATATTTTCTACTTGCCTAGTATGCCTAGTTTTCATGAATCAGCTGGCTGGTAATAAAATGGGATTTTGTGCTGCTCTCAAAAATACATTCCCCAGTGCCAGGCCTTGGCTGCGTGGAGTGTGGAAATTACCAGTTTTATAAAATTGCTTTTGATGTTGGGTAAGATGCTATTTTTATTGAACACGGCTATTGTTGCCCCAGTTTCAGGAGGACAGTTTCTTCCTCTTGATGATCCTGTTTAGTTTCAGATTTGTGTTTGGGGAAAGTAGTTATTACACAGTTTTGAAGCCCCTTGAGCTGAAATTGCTGAGGAAGGTGTCTGCTGGGCTGGAGAACCAGTAAGCATTTCAGCCACTGTCTGAAAGGCACTAACCAACCTGTGTGGGTGTCCCGTGCACATTTTAACCTCAGTGGATTATAACAAATTGTTTGTGGCATTTTCTGGGGACAACCCTAAGCCAGCAGGCTAACGTGAGGGATAGGTACATTACCCTGTTTTTATTGCAGTTGATTTTGGAATTCACTCGACCTGAGCATCGACTAACAGATAACACTGATTTCTGTATACTCTTGATTTCTTCATTTATTTCAGAGAATAAGCTCTTTATGTATAATGAATGTCTTCATAGCCTTGCAGCTCTAAAGAGTAAAAACAAATGAAATTGAACTGAAAATTAGAGCTTAATGGTCGGAAGCAGTGACAGGGAAGCTAAGAGCAGAGTTTAGTGGTAAATCAAGAGAGGTGATGGAATATGATGAAATAAAAATAAGGTTGTTATTATTGTTAATTACCAGAAAATCGATGACTCATGGTGACCTCGTGTACAACAGAACAAAATGTTGCCCAGTCCTGCTCCATCTTCACAATCATTAATATTTTCAAGTCTGTTGTTGCAACTGCTGTATGATTTGAGTGACTTCCAACCTAGGGGGCTCATCTT
The DNA here is from genome assembly GCF_000243295.1 of Trichechus manatus latirostris. Classification (NCBI taxonomy): domain Eukaryota; kingdom Metazoa; phylum Chordata; class Mammalia; order Sirenia; family Trichechidae; genus Trichechus; species Trichechus manatus. The sequence goes on along the minus strand of NW_004443956.1, from coordinate 9,470,247 downwards.
CCTGCAGTATATTAGACAATATTCTGTTGGAATCCATACTGTTTTGATTGGCTAGTGTGTCTTAGTCTGGAAGCTCACTGAAACCTGTCCACCATGGGTAACCTAGCAATAATTCGAAATACTGGTGGCATAGCTTCCAGCATCTTAGCAACACACAAGCCACCTCAATACAACAAACTGACAGAAGGTTGTGGAAATTTAAAAGATAAATAAAGTAGGAAGGAAAAATGAACATAGCAGGTTGATTCCAAGCCATATAAAACATGGAATTAAAATATAACCTAGTGATATTCCCAAGCCCTGTGCTTCTGTCTGTGCTCTTGATCACCTCTCTCAAGCTTCCTTGGAGGAGTAGAACATTGTCTTGATTGTGACCACTCTTAATGGCTAATGCGTCATTTTTGATGCCCCAGCTTCAATATCTACCCCTCTTGAATAATCTGTGTCGGCATAGCTATTCAAGGCATGTTATGTTACAGTATAAATCTGCACCAGGTGGTGGTGGTTAATGACTCCTTGGACTCTGGCTGTAAAGATCAGAGAACCCAGATCTTGACTACCAGAGCCTTTTTTCTTTACTCAAACAAATCTCCTGTGTATTTGCTGTTTCATTTTAATATCCTCCATCTCACACGTTACTATTGGCTTTCTACAAGCTCCAGGCACATGTCTTCAATCCTAGCTCCTAGGGAACCCTAGACTTTGGAAGACTTTTGCATGTGTAAAGAGGAAATGAGAGAGCCACAGACAGTCTGTGGCTGTGTGTGAGTAACCTCTGAACCATGACATTTATGGTGAGATTCTGTGCAGAAAGATGGAGAAATGGCAAGTTTCTCACACCTCATGAATTTAGAATTAACTGCACAGCCGAGTTAATTAACCTAGTTCTGTGTTGAATTTTGCATCAGTCTTGGCTTTTTAAGTTAAAAGTGACAGAACCCCAACTCAAGATGGCTTAAGCAAAAAAAAAAAAAAAAAAAAATATATATTCCAGTAACTGAAGTATCCCTGAGTATCTAATTGCAGGCATAGCTGGGTGCAGAGGCTCAAAGGACATCATCAGGTTCACTCACTCCATCATTTGGAGCTGCTTACATGTGCGTGTTGGTATAATTCTTTGTCCTGGCAGCGTGGGCAAATGAGAAAAAGCAGCTTCAGGTTATATGTTTCTTATAGCTGTAGATGCTACAGAAGCTTTTGTCTGCCAAGGTCAATGTAACACATCTCATTTTAGACTTGTGTTCAGTTTGGGTCATATGCCATTCCCTAAAGCAATCACTCTGGCTGGTGATCGAGTCCTCTCAGTGGCCAAGCTGGTTCTGGGACCTATTCCTGGCACGGGAGGGTGGGGCCAGCCTCACCAAACCACGTAAAATGCATTCCCTACTGGGTTTCAGTAATATGAAGCAAGAAAGGGGCTGTGGAAGGATAAACACACCATTTCCACTCTTTTTTTTTTCTTTACCTTAACTAAATCCCACTTTGCTTTGAAATGAATATAATCATAATGGCCATGTATTGAGTTTTTACAGTGTTCTATGTATATTATCACATTTAATCCTCAAAACAACCTTATGAATCTGGATGTGTTACTATTATTCCCAATTTATAAAGGAAGAAATTAAGGCTTGGAGAAATGAAGCTTTCCAGGGCGATACAGGCCATTCCAGATGCTACAACTGGGCTTGGAATCAGGTATAACTAACTACTAAGCCTCCAATGACACAGTGGCCTCAACAGTGGGCTCAAACATACCTCCTATTGTGAAGATGGCCCAGGATCAGGCAGTATTTCATTCTGGTATACATGGGGTTGCTATGAGTGGGAGCCAACTCAACAGCACCTAACATCAACAAGTCTCCTCACCGCGTTTTCTTCCTGCGTTTGTTTTGTATAACTTTGGAGATTTTTAGCTCTAAGATATTTAACTGAAAGACTTCCTCTGTGGGCCTAGTGTAAAGGGCTCTGATATTTTCTACTTGCAATATTACAATCTTTTTATTGTCCTTGCTAGATTTATATCCCTTGAAGACAGGGCATTTCATGTATGTTTTTCTCACGCTTTAAAAATAGTTCCAAATACACAGTAGATAATCAAAAAGTACTTGTTGAATAAATGAAGAATAATGAAATAATGCTAGTGAGATAATGGACTTTTTTTTTTTAAATGGGGTAAGTTGGTCACCAGGAATCTACTCACCTGTCTTACAGAGAAACATGTTCATTGTAATAAACTGAAGTCAAAATGACTTATACGAGACCATTAAGAAATGTGTATATCATGATTGACGTAATTGGTTTTATTGAATTGTACATGAAAAATGTCAAATTGGCAAATGTTATGTTCTCTATATTTTTAGAACAATAAAAAAAAATTTGTACGAGTAGGGCCATTTATATACCTTTCCCTCTCTTAGTTCTCCAAGAACAGAGAACATTCATACTGTTAGGGTATGTATTTTGACGCAGTGCTGGCTTGCTACATTTCAGTTATTTTGTATGTTGTCAGATGTGGGAAACAGCTTTAGAGGTTGTTGAAGAAATTCTTAGAGATGTTCTTGATTATTAGGTAAAGCTAGCTCTTTCTAATGTATCTACATCTGACAAAGTCACTTCAGTATCGTATAAAGCAGAATATGCTCTCAGTGCTTCTCAAACTTGAATGTGCATGTGAATTGCCTGAAGCTTGATAAAATGCAGATTCTAACTCAGTAGTTCTGGGGTGTGGCCTGAGATTCTGCATTTCTATCAACCTCCCGGGTGATGCTGATGCTACTGGATCATGCACCAAACTTTGAGTAACAAAGGACTACTTTTTTTTTTTTTTATTGTACTTTAGGTGAAGGTTTACAGAAGAGTTTCTCATTAAACAGTAGTACACATATTGTTTTATGACATTGGTTAACAACCCCACGACATATCAACCCTCTCCCTTCTTGACCTTATTTTTTTTTTTTTTTT
>NW_004443956.1:9429284-9466910 GCF_000243295.1 Trichechus manatus latirostris | reverse complement strand
ATCCTTCTCCAGCTCTGTCCAGAACCCTCTGTTGTGATCCCGGTCAGAACAGTCAGTGGTGGTAGCCGGGCACCATCTAGCTGTACTGGACTCAGTCTGGTGGAGGCCTTGGTAGCTGTGGTCCTTTAGTCCTTTGGACTAATCTTTTGCTTGTATCACAAAGGACTACTTTTTGCTGTGGTTACAAATTAGCCCTGAAATCTCAGTTTTGACACTCATGTTGTGTGTCTCATTCATACTGTATGTCCAGTACCAGCCAATGAGGAACTCATTGATGGAGGGTCAACCATCTGGTTATTATTCCATCTGGATGGGAAATAAGAGGGTTGGAAAATTCCATCTGAATGGGGAATAAGAGGGTTGGAAAATTACCATATTTTTGCAAATAATGCGCCCACATATATAATGCGCATAGCAAGCCTAGGAAAATAATGTGCCAGAGGGTTGCACGGTCAGCTAGAGGTATAACACACAAACTATTTGTATGAAAATACAGTAAGCCCCAGCAATTAAATACTTTGATCTCGAAGTGTCACATGCCACTTTTAATCCCATTTCCCTGGCAGGAACCAGTCCCATGAGCACGCCTAACTTTAACAGAGGCAGAGGAATATATCCTGTGTGTATTCGGAAGTAGAGCAGAACCATGTATTAGCGAACCTGGGTAACTTGTCATGTAGAGGGATTGTGCGTGGAGTTTGCTCATTGGAGCATATCAGTTATTCACAAGTTTCATAAGAAACACATTTGCATTAAGGCTTTAGTGACATGCCTTCTATGTTGTAAGAGTTTGGAGTGATTTTTCTTTTTCCTCACAGGATAAGCTAATAATTCTTCTAGATTTATAGAGTTTCAGAGTTGAGAGGAGTTGTAGAAGTTATTTCTGACCCTCTTGCTTAACAAGTGGGGAGTCAGAGGCGTAGAAGCTAATAGCATTCCTTTTCAGGAATGGGAATATCAAGTCTAGAATTCAGTTATTTTGGCTTATACTGTGGTAGTTTTTCCATAGCATCACTGCTCATTTCCCAGTCTGATAAATGGCCATCAGTTGGTCCATACAGAGGCCAATTATTCCATACTGATGGTTAGTACACGTGTTCTAATAAAGACTTTTGGGCCTCTTTTAGTTTTAAAACAATTGAGTTAACATGGAATTTAGATACTGAATAACTGAAATTTCCAGACCTTTCATTTGTTTATGGACACAATGGGAATGATTTTTTTTTTTTAATTGGAGGATATCCTACAAAATTTAGGACACATGGTTTTACACACACGCGCGCGTGCACACACACACACAATGGCTTCACATATAATCATATGCCAAATTTGGCAGGTTATTGAGTCCTCCAGTTGCAATAATTTTTCCATTGATTCTAAAAATGACAACAAATAACAGATGATAGCAATAGCTACAATGAACACCAAGTTGCCTTTGAATTATTTTCTCAAACAAAAATGCCCTTAGAAAAGAAGAAAGTCACATGATATTGCTGGCAACATGGAAAGTTTACTTATGGAAAGCATTTCTTAGCTGCTTTGTCAAGTTGTGATCTGTAAGCCTTCTTATTTGCAATTATTTGCAATTACTGAACCCCAGCTCACTGCTTTCAACACCTGTTCTGCACTTCTCTTGCTTCTTAATACACTGAGTTGCAAAAGTAGTGGATCATTAAGGAAGGCAGATCTTGGAACCAGGCAGATCTGGGCTTGAATTCCAGCCCCACCTCTTGCCAGCTGTGTGGCCTTAGGTAAAATACTTAATCTCTCTCTCTGATCATCAGCTTTCTATTCTTACAACGAAGAACTCAGTGTCTACTTTGCAGGGTGGTTGTGAGGATTTGAAACAATATGTGTAAAGCACCTAGCAGAGGGCCCAGCTCATTGCATGCATTCCTTAAATTCTGGCTATGGTTATTATAATGCCACGTGAACTCTGTATCAGGCCAGTCTTAGGTCTGGTATCTTGCCCTACAAGGCGCTCTCTCATTTTCTTGATTTCAGAACCCTGCCAACTAACCTCCCTGCCACTACTCAGCTTTCAGGCCACTTCTGCCATGCAAAAACATGACTTAGGAGTTGTTATATTGTCTTATTTTTAAAGAAAATCCAGAAATCTGAATATTTATGTGATATTTCCTACTTTTTGACAGACAACAAATATAACAAATCTGTGAGCAAATGAAAACACATTTTTTGGCTCATGGACCACTAGTCTGTGACCTCCTATTAGGCTTAGTTCAATATTCCTCAAAGTATGGTTCTCAAACCGTCTGCTTGACAATCACCTGAAATGTAGGGGGTGGCGAGGGGGGAGGAAGGGAAAGTCATAGCATAATTCCAGACTGCTGAATTAGAATACATGATGCTGAGCCAGATATACGTTTTAAACAAGCTTTCCAGGTGAATGGATGCCCCTTAAAAGTTTGACCTCTCATAGCATCCCAGTCAGGGCTTCTAACCTGTTCATTGGGGTTCAAACCCCTGCTGAGAATTTGCATTTCCACCTCAGATATACTGAGTCAGAATCTACAGTTTAACAAGATCCCCAGTTGATTCTTATGTATAATAAGTTTTGAGAACCATTGCTGTGCTAGTTGTCCTCAGAATTGGTCCCTAACCAGCAGCATTATCATCATCTGGGAAATTATTAGAAATGCAAATTCTCAGCAGGAGTTTGAACCAGAACGAACTGGTTCAAAGCCCTGAACCCAATGTGGCGGAGTAGAATATTGGGTTGCTATGAGTCGGAATCTATTTGGCAACACACAACAACAACAACAAAGTTAGACCAAGGAGCCTTGGTGGTGCAACAGTAAAGTGCTCAGCTGCTAAAGGTTGGTGGTTTGAATCCCAGCTAGCAGCTCTGTGGGAGAAAGACATGGCGATCTGCTTCTGTAGAGATTACAGCCAAGAAAATCTCATGGGACAGCTTTACTCTGTCACATGGGGTCGCTAAGAGTTGAATTCAACTCATTGGTACCCAACAATGACTAAGTCTGACAAGGAGCCCCTTGGTGGCACAAATGGTTAAGCACTAACTATTAGCTGTAGGTTGGCAGTTCAGACCCACACAGAAGTGCCTCAGAAGACAGTCTTGGTGATCGTTTGAAAGATCACAGCCTTGAAAACCCTGTGGAGCAGTTCTCCTCTGACACATGGGTCTGCCAATGTCAATTTGATGGCAACCAGCAACAACAGAGTTTGACAGGAGTGCCTCGGTGGTGCACACAGTTAATGCACTCGACTGCTAACCAAAATGTTGGGGAGTGAGTCCACCCAGAGGTGCCTCAGAAGAAAGATCTGGCAATCTCCTTCTGAAAAAACAGCCACTGAGTGGGGGGGAGAAAACCCACTTCTGATCTGACACACATGGGGTCGCCATGAGTCAGAATCGACTTCACGCAACTGGTTTAAAGTTTGACAACTTAGACCAGATGAAAGTAATCATGCCTTTTTGAAAGTAACCAGCAAATAGTATCTGGAAGACACAGGGACAGACACAATGTGGCTTCCAAGGGGAATCGTTGCTGTGTGGAGTGAGATACACATCCTCCTAAAATCTACATTCTTTTCTGTTTGCCTGTCTTCTCTCTTCCTTCTGAAAAAGAACAGTCTGGCGTGTCGGAGACACTGAGTCCCCAGCCAGTTTCATTAATTCACTGAAGACCACATGGTTGAGTTTTCTGATCACTTAGTGGGCTTCTGTCAAATTAGATTAGCCCGTGTTCAGGTACAAAGCTTAAGGTTCTTTGGCTTGGAGTTCATTTAATGATGTATTTGTTTTTGCTGTACAAGCTTATGTGGAAAACTCTTCTCCCTGGTGACCTCTGGGCTGCCTGTTATGGATCTTTAGCGCCTGTTGTTAACAATACTTGGATAAGAACCATGCTTTAATTTTTAGTTATATAATGGAACTCATCCATCAAACTTTACAGAGACTTTTTTGATATGGTCAGTGCTTATCGGTGTTCATAAAATAAATTCCTGTTCCAAACCTGTGTTTAATTCCAAAGCAACTGCCTTTGGCTATGTTCTGTAGTCAATATTAAATATGTTGCATTGCCTTGCAGGTGGTTTTGTTTTATTAGTGATTTCTGGCTCTAAACTAAATATATATTTTGTTGGATCATTTCTTTTCTAGATTTCAGTTAGCATTAATATTTTTGTTAAAAGTAAATTTTTCAATAAATGCTATCTAATAAAAACAATGTATAGCTACCAATTTTTGAGCATTTATTATATGCTGTATTCTATGGTAACATCTCTATAATGATCATTTTATGATGAGGATTCTCATTTCATCCCAGAAAGCTGTGAAATAATTGTCCTCTTTTTATAGATGACAAAGTAAGGCTAGCAGGGTTGTAAATAATTGAGCAAGGATTCAAAACTTAGCTTTCTGATTCAAAAACCTATGCTCTCAGCCAGTCCACAAAGCTGATTTATACAAACTGCTATGAATAAAGCTTCAAATAATTTCAAATTCTGCCTAATGTCTGTTAGCTGTATTAGATAGCTACTGCTACCATATTGTCGCATAACAAATTACCCCAAAACCCACTGGCTTAAAAGAATCATTTCTTGTTTACTCATGGATTGGTGATTTGCCTAGAGTTTGGTTGATCTCAGCTAGGCTTGTCTGGGCTTGGCTCTAGGTTGTTGGTTGGATACAAGATTGTGCAATGTGTCACATTCTGAGGCTCAGGCTGAAAGGGGGCAGCTTCCTAGGCATATAAATCTCACGGTGAATGGCAGGAACACAAGAGAAATATATAGTGGCTCTTGAGGAGCTGGCCTAGCACAGGGATATTGTCAGTTCCACCCACATTCCATGGACAACAGTAAATCACAAAGCCAAGACCAACATCAGTGAGGTGGAAAGTATGCAAATGAGTGTGTAAGGGGGTGTATGTGTGTAAAGAATTGCAGCAATGATTAAATCTGTAGAGAAACCTTCCTTTTCTTGTCACTGTTACAGAAATGTGATTGAATTCTCATAAGCACGGTATTAAAAAGATCTGTCTTCTACAAAGAATACAGGATTTTGTCTTATGACTCTTATTAAAATTGTTCTATCATCATTTTATAGCATTATTAACACAGAAAACTTGGTCATAAAGACCTAGAGAACTGAATTATTAGAGAAAGGGGCTCAGTATATACCTTGATTACTGTTTGAAGAAGATAATAACAATACGGAGGGAAGTGGCCAACCAAATTTGACAGAAAAGTGAATTTCAGTTTCACTTATGCTTTGAACATACTGCATATACTACAAGAGGAACAGAGAAAATTTGTGTAGCCAAACGTATTTTATAAAAAACTCTTTGGATGCTTCATTTGGTAGATCTGCGACTCTGCTCAAATAGAACATCTTTCACGATGTGCACAGCTTTTCAAATGTTGCCAGTGTTTTAGAATATGTAGTCATTTAGAATATGGAATCACTGCTCCTGTTCTTAATGTAGATATTTGAGGAAAAAAATACCTCAATAAGAATATTGCAGTCTACTTTTTTTTTTCTTCTTTGTAAACTTCTGACTATTCTCGTCTTTAATCTGTGGTGTCTGGTACACCAGCTCTCCAAAAAAAAAAAAGTTAAAATTAAAAAATAAGCCAGTTTCCATTCTGTAACTACTCCCACCATGGCTATTTTAATTTACCAATGGCTTAACAACAGGCTTGCAAAATGCTGCCGTTAGCCAGCTCTTAACAATCCTCTCCTAATGTAAATAAATATTTGTTCCACTGAGGAGTTTCTTATCTCTCTTATTTTCTTCTAATTTTTTTCTCATATCCCCTAAGTTTGTTCCCATACGACATCAAAACAGTAAATCAAGCTTAAGTGATTTCAGATATTTTGAAGACCAGTTAAGAAAATATGGTGCTTGAAGCCTTGAAATCAGGCCACTATGTTTTTAATGTAAATTGCATATTCTACAATAGACCTTGGCATAGAATCATAAGAGATCATGACTTATCATCTTTTATATTTTCCTCATGGTTATAGGGGAAGAAACTAAGGTCTGTTGTAGGGGAAAAACATCATAAAGTTTAGTAAAGCAAAAGAAAGTTTTATTCAGCGAATATTCAAAAGGGCAGAAGTGGTAAAACAGACAAGCATGCTGCTAGAGCCATGTCTGTCGAGGTCCAAGGAAATATCACAGAACAGATAAAAGTGGGAAAGCAGACAAGCATGCTGCTAGAGCCATGTTTGCCAAAGTCCAAAGACCATTACAGAATAGTCAGTATATATTAACATTACAAATGGGCAAAACCATTGAAAGCTTAGCCTTTTCAGATTGGCTAGAAACTGTGATCCTACATTTTGAATTGTCTTTCTTAACAATCATTGGTACAGGTTTCAGTAAGGAGAGTCAGGAGGGTCTTCATTGGTCCAACAAATTTCTATTCACTAAATGCTAATAGAAAAAGATAAGAATGGAAAGTCTTTTGTGTTGTGTTTGATCAGCTTTATGTGAAAGTTTCCCTAAAAGATATTTTCCAAGATTATACCTCTGGGCCCAGTTGATGTGTCCTTGTGAGTCCTTATGAGCAGTTGTGAGCCCAGCTCCAGCTGGGTCACATTCTCTATGCTCAAGGAGAGGGAATAATAACTCCAATATTATTTCCTAAATCAGGTCCTCTATGAACTTAGTAGCCAAGGTGTCAGTGGCCCAAATGAGGGATATCTCCTTTTCTACCTGCCTATACTGTGTGAGATGAGCTATGTGAAACCCCGATAACTAACCCCGCTGGTCAATACAAGAATGTGGTCAATATGCTATATGCCCATCGATGCCTTCTTGCTTTGTTCATGTGAGTGAAAATGGAGAGTTTAAAGGGAGAGTGTAGTCTCGCCTTTTCCAGGTGTTAGACAAAGGAATGAGAATACGTAAAGTTTACGTTTAAACAGTCTATCTGTACTTCACTCATTCCAACTCCCAAACCCAGAGTTGAGTATTCTGTGTATCTCCTCTTGCATTTTCTTTCCATGAGCATCTCCTTGTACAGAAAGAGGAAAGCTCAATCACTTATAACTTAGACACATTGGAGTCTTTGAATTATGTCCTCCCAGAAATGTATGTATCAGTTTGGCTGGGCCATGATTCCCGGTATTGTCTGGTTGTCCTCCGTTTTGTGATTGTAATTTTATGTTAAAGAGGATTTGGGTGGGACTGCATAACAATTAATAACCCTTACTAAGGTCACATCCCCGATCCAGGAAGTTTCCCTAGGATGTGGCCTGCGCCACCTTTTATCTTACAAGAGATAAAAGGAAAGGCAAGCAAGCAGAGAACTGGGGACCTCATCCCACCAATAAAGCAGTGCAGTGAGCAGAGTGTGTCCTTTAGACCCAAGGTTCCTGCACCTGAGAAGCTCTTAGTCCGGGGGAAGATTGATGATGAGGAGGACCTTCCTCCAGAGCTGACAGAGAGAGAATGCCTTCCCCTGGAGCTGACACCCTGAATTTGGACTTGTAGCCTACTGGACTGTAAGACACTAAACTTCTCTTTGTAAAAACCACCCACTTGTGGTATTCTGTAACTAAGACAAGGCATTTCTAGTGGTAACTGCGTATCAATTATTTGTTATGGCTTTTGTTTTGTTTCTCTTGCCTGATCCTTCTTAGAACTGATGAGAACTTCAGCAGAGTATCTTTAATCAGCGCCAAAAAGCTGTGAACTTGTTTACTCCTGTGAACTTGCTTATTGCTGTGTCACTAGAGCAAGATGGAGCTAAATTTAGCTAAAATATTAAGTACAATTCAAATGTTTCTTTTTCTTTTCTAATTCATGAATTTATTCTCATTCATTAATTTAGTTAACACTCATTGAGAGCATGCTATGTACCCTGTCTTAGATGTTGTGAAGGATGCAAAAGTAAATTAGATCTTTTTAAAAGTTACGATCTAATGGAAAAGACACAAATACAACCTGTACCCACAGTTTCATCATATCTGGAGGAAAGTGATGGGCACATTGAGATAAATGCAGTGGAACTAAAGCAAAGGAAACAGAACCTTCTTCAGTGGGGGAAAGGGGATTGAGAATCAGAGAGGCCTTCCTGGAAGAGATAGCAGTGAATAATGCACAAGATATTGATATATACAGAAGTTAGGAAAGAGTGAGTGAGATAGGCTTCTAGGACAGAAGAAGTCACAGGAGTGAAGGTCCAGAGACAGGGACCAGAGCGTTTACACCAAGAAATCCTGGTTGTACAGTTTGGCTGGATCTCCCAGGTAGAGAGGAACCATGGAAGGAAAGGGCAGCCTTGATGAAAGGGACTTGAGCACCAGGGTAGTTTGGAATGAACAACAGTTGAGTGAGGGTACATTTAGCAAGGGATCTTACTAAAGAAATGACATTACCAAGTGGTTACCACCTTTCGCTAAGACCAGTCTCACTTGTGGACTAGCTGAGCTGAGGATGGATAGGATGTTTCCACCCTTTTGGCCAATTCTTCTGAAAGCTAGATGGCCTCCATAAGAAATGACCACTGACATTGGCAAAAATAAGATGAATAAACCCACAAAATAAGTGCAGCCCCTGCCCTCCCTCCAAGGCCTTCATAATGGCTCAGCAGAATTTGAGATCTAAGCCAGTTTGGAAGTGAGCATAAGAAAGTGCTAGAATACCTAAGGTTTACCACCTTGATGCAGAACTACAAAGTGGTTGCTCTGTTGGTTTTTGTTTCCTTTCTCTTGCGTGATCCTGCTTAGAACTTCGAGTATCTTTAATCAGCGTCAAAAGGCTGTAAACTTGTTTATAGTCAGCCCTCCATATTCGGGGATTCCACTAAACTCGGGTGGAAAATATTTGGGAATAAAAAAGAAAGTTCCAAAAAGCCAAACTTGAATTTGCCACATGCTGTCCACACAAATGAAGTGATGTGTAGGCATCCCATGCTGTAGCTCCTGCCGTTTCACAGACCCTCAGTCTCTCTCCTGTACTAGTTTGACCATTGTTCGCCTCTGGTCTTATCATCATTCCCTAAATAATACAATACTGTAAACAACTATTTACGTAGCATTTACATTGTATTAGGCATCATAAGTAATCTAGAGATGATTTAAAGTATATGGGAGGATGTGTGTAGGTTATATGCAAATACTACTCCATTTTACATAAGGGACTTGAGCATCCGCGGATATTGGTATCCATGGGGGTCCTGGAACCAATCCCCTGCGGAGACCAAGGGACTACTGTATTCCCTGTCACTGCAGCAAGATGGAGCTCGTTAAATTTAGCTACAACATTAAGTGCCATTCAAATACTTCTTTCTCTTTTCGTAACTATACAAATCTCAGAAAATACGATGTTCATGTCTTAATTGTGATACCGAAAGTGTCTTTTATTCGAAGCATGCTTGAGATAGCAAAGTAATTTTCAAACTGAATGTGATTGTCTCAGACAGTCATGATTCAAATATTTAATCTAAAGGGAAAATTCCCAGAGTGCTTCTCTCATCATTTCTCAGTTCTGTAGAGAATGAAAGCTTCCACTTTATATTCTCTGATATTATTTCCATTATTGGTATTACGCTGTAGGCAAATACCCTTCAAGAGGCAAAGCCTGCTTCTCTAGTACTTAGCTGGTTTGGTATCACAAAGGTCCAATCTGGTCTTTAAAATATGAGCTGCTGCCACCTTGTAATCTGTAGAGAATTTTAATAACAATAATTTCACTTTATACACTGCTGCCTTTAAGATTTAATAGTAGATTCTTCACACACTCAAAGTATCTTTTTTCCTTTCATGGCCTTTTTTTTTAATGCAGGTATCAAATTTCCTAGAAGTTCGTTGCTTTAACAAAGTGCTATCAGGTGACCTGCACAAGTGTGAGTGAGAATCTATAGATTGATTACCTAGGGAAGAGAATGAGGGAAACTTTACTTAGCAAGCAGCTGGAGTCATTTTGAGTTCTCTCATTACCCATTAAGAAGAAAAAGTCGTAGGCTAGCTCTCTAAATTGCTGGCATTTTAATGTATCCCAAATAAACAAATGTTTTATCTCCAGCAGATTTTTGTCAAAGTGTGGTCTTCAGACCCACCTACATGTGAATCTCCTGGTAAGATTAAAAATGCAGATTCCTGGGGGCATTCCCCAACCCTACTGAGTCAGAATTTTTGAGTACAGAGAACCAGTAATATATAAACGGGTGCCTTTGAACTGCCAACCTTTTGGTTAGCAGCTGAACACTTAACCATTGTACCACCAGGGCTCCTGCTTCCTGCTAAATCCCCACAGATGTGTGCATCAAGGCAGGAGGCTGCAATGGATGGAACACAGTGTGGCAACCAGGGTCAGATGAAATCTCCATCTAGTCCAGGCAAAGAGGTCTAGAAGAAGAAACTCAAATCAAGGACCTGTCAGTCCCTGCTATGTATTTCCCTTTTGCCTGTAACTCTCCTCACTGCAGCCTTTCCTTATACCCCGGGACACAGTCTCCAAAGAAAACTGATAAATTTCAAAATAGAACTGCTCTTTTACACAGGAAAATCCTCTGACTCAAAAATAGAAAAGGGATTAACAGCACTCAGAGTGTAAGAATTCAGAGAAGAACGTGAGAAATCAGCAATACATTGACATGAACAGTAGAGTTACATTTCAGCTTGACAAGGAGACCCAGGAGAGCATGTTCAAGCATTTCGTTAAGACAGAGAGAAACCATTTCATTCAAGTTTTTACTCTTGCCTGGAAAGTACTCTTACAGCTAGAAGTATAAACCAGACCTTAACAAAAATTGTTGTTGTGTTTACAAGATGATAATGTTGGAATGAATTCTTAATGAAGAGTCTAGAAAACCAGAGGTATCCCACTGGATAGTCATCCTACTTTTTTTGAGGAAGGTAGGAAAGGGTGAGTCAAAAGACATACTGAGAATACTTGGTAGTGAAATGTACATTCTCTTTCTTAGGGACAAAGATGGGAAACGTTGCCCAGAGAGAAGGAGCTTGTTAAGTTACTTGCCTGGTTCTCCTAGCCAGCCAAAAATCTGCTTAGAATTCTCCTGGAAGGAATGGCTGCCTTTTTAGCTGCTATACTTTACAGAATTTCCTTGGAATCTCACTAACTGCACATAGATCAGATTTGTCTAATTGAGAAGTTAAAATATTTAGAAGTTGAAGAGTGTGCTTCTTACCTCAAGTACATCCATGAGACTAAATGGGCAGCTCCTATCTGGAGGTGGGATGAAAAGGCAGAGAGGGTTAGGAGCTGGTTGAATGGACACAGGAAATCATGGATGGAAAGGAGGGGTGTGCTGTCACAGTATAGGGAGAGCAATTAGGGTCACATAACAATGTATGTATGAATTTTTGTATGAGAGACTAACTTGAATTGCAAACTTTCACTTAAAGTACAACAATAAAAAGAAAAAATACTTAGAAGTACTAGAGAAATGAGTAGCCCACCCAGATGGAATTAAGCTTTGTTATGTCAGTGATCAGCAGAGGATGCTTTTTACCTGGTGGTTTCCTTCTGTGGGCCCCACGATGTTGACTACCATAGTCACAAGGGATCCTCCCAGCTCACATATCTCCAAGTGACAGTACGTGAAGAGTTTCTTTAATTCATGATTTTGTGAATACAATGGAAGAGCTTGAGAATAATAAGTAACACCTCTTGAGCCCCTCTTGTCTGTCCATTGCTGTACACAGCACTTTATATATGTTGTCTCATTTTAACCTCAAAGGCTTCAGAGGCTTCAAGAGGCAAAATAACTTGTACAAGTTTATAAATTAGTAAGGGATGGAGACAACATCTAAACTGTCCCACTAGAATGTTCCATAGTCTTAAATACATAGATATACCAGTGGTTTCCTATGTCTTCCTCTGACATGAGACATACAAAAAAAAAAAATGTACAGCATATTGGGATAAACATGTAACTGGTAAAGGCTGGAGGGCTGATGGAGCCAGTAATATGGCATAAGATCTGAGTGATACAAAGTCCCGAGTGCTGAGTTCAGGTTTCCTCCCTCCCCCTTAAAAAAGCAAAACAAAACTGGAAACATTGTATTTTATTTACCCGTGTACAAAAATGATAAAACTACAGAAAACATGTAATGAATTCTGATAAAAATCTCCAAATCTTCCTCAAGAGAATACTGGTTCTGTCCCGTAACTAAAGAAGTGTCTTTGCGGTGATTCAGTCTGTTTTCTCCAGCAGGTTCTGGGGTTGTGCCCTTGTCCCATGCCACCCGCACTGTGATGTCCAATTCTTCAGTCACGACCTTTTATACATCATGTTTATACATCATGTTCATCTGGAATTTTTTATCCTTTTACAGAAAGTGCAGACCTTCACTATCAAGTCACAATGAATGATTGTGCTTCTCTTTAAAATACTAGATCTCAGCTCTGTGTGTGTCCTCTCTCTTGCTTTCTCACTCTTTATCCCAGTAAATCTGAGTGCTCTCCAGGTCTTGGGCCTAGGGCAAGAGTTTAGATTTCATTCTTGTTTGCAGGAAACTTCATTTCCTGCTTCAGGTCCAGGCTGGAAATGGTTCCCCTAGGCTGCAGCACTATAACATTTCCTGTGTGAAACAGCGTTTCTCTAGGGAAGGAATTAGCAACTTTATTTTGTAATGGATCAGATAGTAACGATTTTAGGTTTTGCGGGCCCTACCGTCTCTGTTACAACTACTCAACTCTGTCCTTATAGTGTGAAAGAGTCCGCAGGCAATATGTAAATAAATGACTGTGATGGTGTTCCAATGAAACTTTATTTACGATAACAGATATTAGGCTACATTTGGCCCATGGGGATAGATTTGGCCCACAGAGCTGCACTCACTGATCTCTGCACTAAAATGAATAGCTTTGGCATTGCTTTTCTTTGGAAGGGTGGAGGTGAGAGCCTTACTTTTTAATTACATCATACGTTTAACAACAGTCAATCATGTTCTGCCTTTTAAAAGAGTACAGTTTGGAGTCTTGACTTTCATGCAACCTGTTCACTGATAAAGTTTCTAAATAGCTATTCTCCTGTTGGGATTCTTTCTCTGTCTCTCTTTATTTTGAATGGCTGGCTGACTGCCAGCTTTTCAGGTGGGGGGTGAAGTGGCATTATGGAAAGGGCACCAAAGTCAGGTTCTAATCCTGGTGATGCCACTTACTAACTCCGCGATCTTATTTCCTTAGAGCACTTACCTCATGAGGTTACTGGAAAGGTAGAAGTACTAAGAGCAGGGGTTTCTGATTCTGGCCTCTACCTATTGCTAGCTGAGTTCTCTAGAGCAAGTTATTTAATCTCTCTACACTTCGATGTTATGACCATAAAATGGAATTATACCTTGTAATAATTAAATGAGATAATGTATGCAGGGTGCCCACTGCAGAGCTTTATACACAGTAAGTCTTTACTAACTAGTATGATTTTTATTTATCATTATAATTGTGATGACGACAGAGTGCTTCATAAATTCCAAGCCAAAGTACAGATTGAGACACAATGTAGCATCTGAATTTTTCCTTGTCTAAATTTGTTTCTTGCTAGTGTACTTGCTAATTATGTCTTCCATCATCAAATATACTTGACTACTTAAATTACAAAGCTTATTTCATCTTACATGTCTGCTTTCCTGAGCTAGAAATTGGGATAAAACAACATTTGCAAGCTACCTGAGACCTATCTTCCTAATTTTATTCCTGTGAGTACATTTGAGAGGTTAGAAGAAGGGATATTTAAGCTGTGAGACTCAAGTCAGGTCTACTTTTTTTTTTTTCTCCTAAGTCTGTTACCTATTTTTACACAAATAACGTGCGCCTTCTATGTTTGTTTGCCAACCTCCCTACCCCACAAGGTATTTTCATAAGCACCTCTACGCCAATTTGTTTTAACGTGTTGCGGTAAAAAAAATATATATATGTATATATATATTAGCATAGTGCTAGTAGCATTGGCTCCTGAAACACTAATGAATTGTAGAGGACTTCCATCTTAGTACAGTTCTGAAATATTTCATCCCAAGCTTCCTTATGACCCTTGTTCTCTTTCCTTTCTCTTCTCCCTTAAAAACCTCTGAAAGCAATTTTTAAAACTCAACATGAAATGTAAGAATGAATTACTGCAATCCCTCATCAGCCACAGGGATCACGTTCCCTCATGAAAAGTAGTGTGGTTAGAAAAACCACAGTAGAGAGAAGATCAAGGACTCATATAAAATAGAGGGTTGGGGAAAAAGCAATAGAAATGGCTTTTAATAATTTTAAAACAGGATTAATAAAATTTCTAGAGGGCTTCTGCTTCTAAACCAAACTGGCTTTCTGATGTAAACCCTTCTTGGATGGCTAATGCCAATCTGCTTTTCTTTAGGGGCTGATTTTTTTTTTTTTTTTCCTTTCTGGAAGCTTCTCCAGAATCACTTTCTGTGTATTCAGGAAATTTTGCTAACTTTCTAAGGGCATTATAAAATCTGAGGCAAATTCTCCCACAGGCAGTGTTATCTATAATCCTCAGAGTTTTTAAATCAGCCTTTACTCTCTTAAAACTTAAAGACCTTTGTGCCTGCTCTTTTTTTTTGTTTGTTTTCACAACCAAAATGCTTTATGAGTGCCTGAAATTTTCCCCCAAATACCACAGTACTTAACATGCTCATTTTTTCTGGACAGGATATTCTCTTATGAAAAGGTGCTACAGAAATCAGTATTCTGGAGTCGTAGTCCATGCAGACGAGGAAGTGTGAGGAGGGGCAGTTGTTTAGTTCTTCAGCATATGTGTTTTATTTGGACCTGCAGTGTTTTTAAAACAGAAGCTGGTGTTTTAGAAAGTAGACAATTTCACACAAGAATCTCATTGTGAGTTGGGAAACTATAAATGTTCAGACAGTAAATATTGTTGGCTTTGAGGGCCATAGGGCTCTGTAAAAACTACTTAATTCTGTTGTAAGGAGAAAAAAGAAGCCATAGGCAATACATATGTAAATAAATGGGTGTGGCTACGTGTCAGTAAAACTTTATTTGCAAAAGCAGGTGGAGGACTAGATTTGGCCCTCAGGTCTTAAGTTTGCAGAGCCCTGATCTAGATTATCACCTTCTCTTGGGGAGATTTAAAAAGAAAAAAGAGAGAGCAGAAGATTGGCACCTTTGGGTCCGTATTCCCGAATCACCAAAAAGGCTCTGACCCCAATAACAAGTGTTCTTTTAGACCCAGCATGAGACCCACCAGCCACTCTGTGGGAGAAAAGACCTAGCAAGCTGCTCCTGTAAAGATTTGCAGGCTGCAAAACTCCATGGGACAGTCCTATGGTGTCCTATAGGGTCACTATGACAACAGCAGCAGCAGCATGAGCTGTAGAGTTTGGCACAGTCTTCACTACTCTTCATGAAACTTCCAGCTCAGTTGGCTTGGTTAACTAGTGATACTTGTCTAGCCTCTGTAGGCGTCAGAGTCTACAACTCTGTTTTAAAGGATATAAAGTCAACCATGCATTTGAAAAAATGGGCATACAGTTAGCCAGAATAATATCTTAAAACTCTAGTGAGCCAAAGTATG
The DNA here is from genome assembly GCF_000243295.1 of Trichechus manatus latirostris. NCBI lineage: Eukaryota > Metazoa > Chordata > Mammalia > Sirenia > Trichechidae > Trichechus > Trichechus manatus. The sequence goes on along the minus strand of NW_004443956.1, from coordinate 9,451,406 downwards.
GAGGGCAAGTCTGCAGCTGGAAAGGAATTTATATGTATTCAGTCAGTGATTGAACTGGCTTTGTTTGACAGAGCATTACTTTAGAAGCTCTGGCCATAATCCCCGGACTGGAAGAACTGTGAGTTTAATGTTTTGCCCAAATTTGGAAAAACAAAATGTTGAGTATTGTGTTACATACAGTGAGAGACAATGAGAACTAGATGCTGGCCTCAGTGTCTTAGTGCTGCTATAACAGAAATACCACAAGTGGGTGACTGTATTGTTGTTAGGTGCCATCGTGATGTCTCTGAATCATAGCAACCTTATGTATAACAGAATGAAACGTTTCCCCGTCCTGTACCATCCGCACAATTGTTGCTGTTTGAGCCCATTGTTACAGCTACTGTGTCAATCCATCTCATTGAGGATGTTCCTCTTTTTCACTGACCCTGTATTTTACCGACCACGATGTCCTTCTCCAGGAATTGGTCCCTCCTAATAACATGTCCAGGGAGCCCTGGTGGTGGAGTGGTTAAGAGCTCAGCTGCTAACCAAATATTTGGCAGTTCTAATCCACCTTGGAAACCCTATGGAGCAGTTCTACTCTGTCCTATAGGGTCACTATGAGTCGGAATCAACTCGAAGGCAACGGGTTTGGTTTTTTGGTTTTGATAACATGTCCAGAGTAACATGTCCTTGCTTCTGTGGTGGCTGTAATGAACAGAAATTTATTTTCTCACAGTTCAGAAGGCTACAAGTCTGAATTCACAGCATTGCTCTAGGGGAAGACTCTTTGTCTGCTTTGGGGGAAAATCCTTGCGTCAGCTTCTCTAGCTGGCCATCGTTGGAGTTCCTGAGCTTGTAGATTGACCTTCCTTCATCTTCAGGTGGAGTAGGTCTTCCCTGAGTCTACCTTTTTCTATGCCCAATCTGCTCCTTTATACCTCAGAAACAATTGGCTTAAGATGCACCCTGCATTGATATGGCCTCATTAACATAACATAAAAACCCTGTTCCCAAATGGAATTACATCTACAGGCATAGGGGTTAGCACTTACAACACATATTTTGTGAGGACACAATTCAATCCATAACAATGCTGTTCTCCATTCTATAGTTTATACCCATGTTAGGGATCAAATGGCAGGGCAACTTCTCAAATTCTGGTCCCTGAACTCTTTGCATCATAATTATGGGATGGGGAAAGTGCTTCCTTATGAAAACTGTAGATTCTTAGGCCCACCATAGGTTTCCTGAATCAGACTCTCAGCTGTACATTTTAAAAGGGTCCCAAGATGTTTCCTAAGCATACTAGAGTTGGCAAACTGTTCCTATAAAACAAGTGCAGGTATTTTATTTTTTTATTTCCTGTTTGTTTATTGGGTGTGATTTAAATTCCTTTTTAACAGAAAAGCAGCAGGAAGCATCTTCAGGATGGAGTCAATTAGATGTAAGAACATTTATTCCAGATGTAATTAAGCATTGATGGAGAGGTTGCTTATCTATGGCAGAAAGAGCTCTGTGCTGGGTCTTGTAATAACCAACCATGACCTTAGACCAGCCACTTAACCTCTCTGGTCTCTGTATTCTAGCCTAGAAACAAGGGCATTGGTAAATGACCACCGAGGCCCCTTGTAGCTGGAATATTGACTTTAAAATTCTTTGAAAGAACTCCTGTGCTAGACCATATGGTACTTGTCATATTTTGCTAGTGAGTTGAAAGAAAATTGTCTGCTCTTGATAGGTGACTCACCTTTATTCCAGTAGAGCAGAGGTTCTCACCCTTGGCTGCACGTTGACATACAGGGAGCTTTTTAAAATCCTGATGTGCAGGCCACACTCTAGACCAACTAAATCCGAGACCTGGCATCCGTATTTATTGCTACAGCTCTTCAGGTGGTTCTAATGTGCGGTCAAGGTAAGCACTGCACTAGAACAAGGGTTGACAAAGTCACTTGATTACACAAGTTGCCTGAGATGCTTGTAACAGGTCCAGAGTCTCATGGCACTCTCCTGAACATTCTAATCCATGGAGGTGGGGGTGGATCCTGGGAATCTGTATTTTAATAAACAACCGTGAGAAGGCAGGTTTGGGGAAATACCATGCTAGGGAATTGCTTGGTGTATGGTTGCACAGTTAACTAGCTTGGCTGCTAACTGAAAAGTTGGAAGTTCAAGTCCACCCAGAGGCTCCTCAGGAGAAGGGCCTGGCGATCTACTTTGAAAAATCAGCCACTGAAAACTGGAGGAGTACAGTTCTACTCTGACTCACATAAGGTCTCATAAATCAGAAAAGACTGGATGGCAACTGGGATCTATCAGAGTTCCATCTGGGAAGCAGATACTAAGAGAATTAAGGAATGAGGGATACGTAATAGGAATCGATGACAACAAGTTTGGTTTTTTGGTAATAGAAATAACGTTACACAATTGTGGGAGAACCTGGTGAAGTGAGGGCCCAAAGGAGTTGAAAGATCTGAGAAAAGTTACTAACCAGTCCCCCTGAAGCACTGGTATAGGTGAGTAAGTAGGAGCTGCAAGGGAGTATGGCTACTGCAGTGAGGAGGCAAGAGAGAACAGGGAGAGAAGTCTATGGCAGTTGTCTGGAGGTGGGCCTAGGGTCTGTCTGTCAGCGGGGTTGGAAACTATGAAGAAGAGTTGGAAGCAGAGCAGGGGAAAGTGAGGACAAGCTGGACCCCACTGGGACCACTGCATCTGTCTTTTGCCACCTCCAACCACGTGACCCGCAGAGGGTACATACACAGCTGCTTCCCATCTGCCTTCAGGCTCTCACACAAACTTCTCCTTTAGCCCACTCCAACTCAGACTCAAAAGGGGAAGGAGATTCTGGAAAATGTAGTTCCGGGTTAGCCAAATTGACCCGGAAGTAAACCACCACACTTGGAAAATGCTTCTTTGTCCTCCTGAAATTGTGACTTTTCACAAACGAGGTTATTCCCTTATCCATCCTTGAATTGTGCCCATTGGAGAAATAGGCACGCTCCTCGGGCTTGTGGCTCTCCTCCACTGGAATTAAGTCTTTTTATCCCTGGCTTTGATTTTTCACTCAGTTGTCTCCCACCTACTTCCCTCACGCAACTCATCAAAACCTTAATAGGCTTTGTTCTTCTTTGGGCTGTAGCTCTTCTTTTGTAAGTCCTCTATGTTCCCTGGGAGTGCTATTGTGAAGAACGACTTGCGTGTGATGTCCCTTTGTTTCTTAAGTAAAGACAGATTTATCCTGTTAGCCATTACAGGCGATCCTCACCTTATCACTTTATGCTCGGTTGCACAAGCATATAATGTGACTATTGTGGCATGAGCACTCTAGTAATAATTCTTATTTGGTAGATTGAAAAGTTTGTGATGCCTTAATGGAACTGGTGCTTCTGAACTAGGTTTATGGATAAGTAGCTCATTTTGTATTCATAGCTACTATTTGCTGCATGATCTGGCTTTTCATGCAACAATGGCTTAAGGGAAGTGGAGAACAATAGAAGGAAAACTCTAAATATTCAGGAAAGGAGGGGTAAGAGAAAAATCAAGGCTGAGACAGGGAGTGGGGAGGAAGACTAGTGGGTAAGGAAGAAGATGAAGCATCTTCATCAATAGTAAGGTCGCACAACATTTCAGTCACAGAATACCGAGTATGATAAACTTCACAAATGAAATTCATAAGGCTTGCTTTATTCCATGTATAGATAAAAAATGAAAGTCCTGTTACAATTCTAGCATTAATAAGCCCCGGCCTGAGCAATATGAAATGGAGTTTCTAGCTTAAAAAAAAAGCTGCAACTAATTCATGTGACTTTGAGCAAAATGTTTTTGATCCCTGTGCCTCGGCTTCATCATCATGGAATGTGGTACTTGGACTATATCAGAGGTTGCATATGAGTACCCTGTGGACAACATATGTATTAACTGGACCTCAGGTTTTGGCCACAGGGTTTTTGTTTGTTTGTGTAACTAAACCACAGACTTTATTTGGGTCTCAGTTGGTTTTTCCACTGATGTCCCTTTTCTGATCCAAGATCAAAACCAAGACGCCATATTGTACTTAGCACAAGGAGATTATTTTAATTGAATTAATTGTTCCTATTTTAAAAAATGAACTACGGTGAATTCTCTTTAGTTGAGGCATTTTTTATTCTACAAAATCACAGCATTAATGAAAGTGAATATTTGTCCAGGAAATGCAGGGTTAGGTTCCTGTGAACCTTTGGCAACAATATTTCTATGTGTGTTTCTGTTTGTTGTTATTTGCCATGGAGTGGACTCTGACTCGTGGTGACCTTCTGTGTGACAGACTGAAACGTTCCCCGTCCCTGTACTATCTTCATGATTATTGGTATGTTTGAGTCCATTGTCGTTGCTATTCTCTCAGTCCATGTCATTGAGGGTTTCTTTCGTTTTCGCTGACCTTCTACTTTACCAAACATGATGTCTTTTTCTAGCGATTGGTTTTTCCTGGTGATGTGTCCAAAGTAAGCCCTTGATGTCCTTACTTCTATGGAGCATTCTTATTATATTTCTTCTAAGACTGATCTGTTTATTCTTCTGGCAGTCCATGGTATAGTCAGTATTCTGCACCAACAGCACAATTTGGATACATCGATTCTTCTCTCTTCTTTTTTCATTGCCCAGCTTTTGCATGCATATGAGGTGTGATAGTTAATGTTATGTGTTAACTTGGCTAGGCTGTGATTCTCAGTGGTTTGGCAGACATTGGACTGGTGGATCTTCCATAATGTAATATAATGTAATCACTTCCGTGAAGAGATCTGATATAATGTAGTTGCCTCAATGATGAGATCCGCTATTGTTAACAGTAACAATATGGATTGAAGCCACCTGCCACCATAGCCAATTCTGAGACAGGGGTGAGGTGAGCAGCAAGAGTTTTATTATATATCGATATATAGGAGACAGAGGAGAATAGATACCTCCAAAACACCCGTCTCCCCCACTGGAGATCAGCCTAAGGCTTTTATAGGGACAGGATTATGGGTCTTAGAAGTTTGTGTTAGTTCCCCCCTGAGGTGGTCATGTCTCAGTGAGTTAATCTTTTACTGATATTCTTGGGGGATATCTGGCGACATCCTGGTTTTCTTGTCACAAGACGAGTGCTTTGTTTGGTTTTTCATCCTTGGATCATTATCACTTGTTTTCCACCCTCCAAGGAGGAACATCAGTTAATCTTAAACCTTTTGTAGAGACTGGAACCGGAGGGAAGAGCAAGATCATGAGACAACGTGGTGGTCAGCAATGGGGAGTAACAATAGTGAGCTGGGCCTATGCAGCCTCTTCCACTATGAGCATCAAATCAGTTGAAAAGTGAGTTTCCTGAGGGGTGTGGCCTGCCTCAGTATATAAATAGATTTTCCAGCGAAGCTATCTCTCACTCACTCTCGATCCTGCATCTGACTCATCATCTGACCTCTGGTTCTTGGGATGTGAGCCAGCAGCCTGCCACCTGACCTCCCGATTTTGGCTTCATCACCCCTGCAACCATGTGAATCAGAAGACTACAGCCTGATGCCTGACCCATGGATTTCGGGACTTGCCAGCCTCCACGACTGTGTGAGCTGTTTCTTTGAACTAAATGTCTATATATATATTTATGGAGCCTTGGTAGCACACTGGTTAAGAGATTAGCTGCTAACCAAGAGGTCTACAGTTTAAATCCACTAGCACTCCTTGGAAAACCTACGAGGCAGCTCTACTCTATCCTACAGGGTCACTATGAGTCGGAATCCACTCGATGGCAATGCGTTTGTTTGTTTATACACACACACACACACACATAAATTTATATATATATAGATACATATATACACATAAATATATATATGTTTCACTGATTTTGCTCCTCTAGAGAACCCAACCTAAGACATCTTGTACCAAGAGTGGTTCTAGAGGAACAAAATCTTAAGGATGAGTTTTCTGAATTGGTTCTCAAGTCTGGGTAGCCTTAAAGGCACTGATGATTCTGCCTTCGGTAGTAAAGAAGGCACTACTAGTCCATGGCATGAGGTGGCAATAGAATTACACAAAATATCACCACCAGTGGATCAAATATTTGTGAGAGACAAGGCTCTGGCTGATTCCATATCTGATACTTTTCTACAATTTTATCAGAATGAGAAGTTTAAGGAAGCTGGTTGACTGATCCTACTTTTGCTAGACAAAGTGGTGAAAGAGATGAGCTCAGGGCTTCAGAGTCACATCTCAAGCACTGCATAAAAGACCTGAAAGTTGTCACTTGTGCTCTGAAAGAAAGCCTTTCAGCTGATACTGTTGAAAACCAAACTCAAAGTCTTATCGTAAGAGTGGCTGAATTACAACGCCAACTGAATTCTCAACCAAGAATGGTGTCTGAAGTTAAAGTGAGGGTATTGACTGGGAAGAAATGGGATCCTGAAACTTAAGATGGGGACATATGGGCAGATAATCAGAAAGCTGGGGACACGGAGCCCCTAAATTCAATTGAATCACTCCTGCCAACAGAACCAGCCCACTTCCTCCCATCTGAAGTGGTTACTCCATCTTCGTTTGCTAAGCCACTCTCTCCAGTAAAACCATTAGCACTTCCAACTCCATCTGATGAGATTAACCAAACTGTGCCTGAAGAGTCTTTGTCTGGGATATCACCTGGGGCTTTGCCTTGGGCATCAACTGAGGCACATGTCTTACAAGACATTGCTAAATGTCTCCAGGACCCCTCAATGCCTTTTTTTGCTTCTTGACCTAGAACCAGACTTAAGTCCCAGTGAGCCCCAAAAGGTGAAGTACAAAATGTGACTCAGGAGGAGGTACACTACACTCCAAAAGAACTACTTGATTTTTTCTAGTATATACGAACAGAAACCTGGGGAATATGTGTGGGGATGACTGTTAAGCGTGTGAGATAATGGTGAAAGGAACATAAATTTGGATCAGTTTGAGTTTATTGATATGGGCCCACTAAGCACAGATTCTTCATTCAGTATTTCATCTCAAGAGATTAGAAAAGGATCTAATAGTTTATTTGGTTGGTTCGCTAAAACATGGGTTATGCAGTGGCTCACACTAAATAAAGTTGAAGTACCACAGTTGCTTTGGTATACTATAGAAGAAAGTACTTAGGCAAAGAAAGGCTTAGGGAAATTGGCACATTAGAGTGGATTTATCAGGTTGCACCCACAGACACCCATGGAGTGCCCAGAGGAGACACATTTCACCACAATGGTGAGGAACAAATTTGTGAAGGGAGCCCCAGCATCCTTGAAGACTGGTGTGATTGCTATTTTATGTAAGTCAGATTTGACAGTGGGAACTGCCCTAACTAAATTAAGATACCTAACTACAATGGGACTGATTGGACCCCACAGCGGCAGGGGCCAAGTGGCAGCACTTAATTGACAAAGACAAAATGGGTGTGGTTACCATAATGGACAGCAGAGTCAAAGCAGTAATCAGAATGGTCTGACACCTTTGGACTTATGGCGTTGGCTACTTAGTCATGGTGTCCCTAGGCCTAAAGTAAATGATAAATCTACTAAATATTTACTTCATCTATACAAGCATAAGAATTCTAGGTCAAGTGATGTCAGTCTAACTTGAATCATCAGAGTAGAGCATCATGGTCCCTCAATCCATTCCCAGACTTGAGCCAGAGACTCCCTGAGGAAGGAACCCACTGCACTGCCAAATATTGGTACTCTTAACCTTTCTCCCAGCCTTCCCCAAAGGGATCTATGGCCTTTTACAAGAGTGACTGTTCATTGGGGAAAAGGAAATAATCTGATTTTTCAGGGACTACTGGACACTGGCTCTGAACTGACACTAATTCCAGAATACCCAAAACGTCACTGTGACCCACCAGTCATAGTAGGGGTGTATAAATTCAAGTTGTTAATGGAGTCTTAGCTCAGGGTATCTCACATTGGGTCCAATGGGTCCCTGAACCCATCCTCTAGTGACTTCCCCAGTTCCAGAATATATAATTGTAATAGATATACTCAGTAACTGGCAGAACCCCCACACTGGATCCTTGACAAATGGAGTAAGGGCTGTTACGGTAGGAAAAGCCAAGTGGAAGCCATTAGAACTGCCACTACCTAGAAAAACAGTAAACCAAAAGCAATACCTCATTCCTGGAGGGACTGCAGAGATTACTGCCACCATCAAGAACTTGAAGGATGTGGGGGTGGGGGTGTGTGTGATAACTACAACATCCCCTTTCAGCTTGCCTATTTGGAGAATAACAGTGGATTATGATAAAAGTAACCAGGTGGTGACTACAATTGCAGCTGCTGTTCTAGATGTGGCTTCATTGCTTGAGCAAATTAATACATCTCCTGGTACCTGGTAAGCAGTTATTGATCTGGCCAGTGCCTTTGTCTTGATTACAGTTTTGAAGGACCATCAGAAGCAGTTTGCCTTCAACTGGAAAGGCCAGCAATACACTTTCACTGTCCTACCTAAGGAGAGTATCAACTCTCCAGCCCTGTGTCATAATTTAGTCTACAGTGAGCTTGATCACCTTTCCCTTCCTCAATACATTATATTGGTCCATTACGTTGATGGCATTATGCTGATTGGACCTAGTAAGGAAGAAGTATCAATGACTCTAGACTTAAACCAGTAATACATTTGCATGCTAGAGGGTGGGAAATTAATCTGACAAAAATACAGGCGCCTTCCACCTCAGTGAAATTTCTAGGGGTCCATTGGTATGGGGCATGTTGAGATATTCCTTCTGAAGTGAAGGATAAGTCGATACATCTGGCCCTTCCTACAGCTGAAAAGGAGGTGCAATGCCTAATGGGCCTCTTTGGATTTTGGAGGCAACATATCCCTCATTTGCATGTGCTACTGCAGCCTTTTTATCAAGCGACTTGAAAAGCTTCTAGTTTAGAGTGGGTCCCAGAACAAGAGAAGGCTCTGCTGTTGGTTCAGGCTGCTGTATAAGCCCCTGTGCCACTTGGGCCATATGATCCGGCTCGTCCTATGGTTCTTGAAGTGTCAGTAGCAGATAGAGATACTGTTTGGACTCTTTGGCAGGCCCCTGTTGGTGAATTACAGCGTAGACCCTTAGAATTTTGGAGTAAAGCCCTGCCATCATCTGCAGATAACTACTCTCCTTTCGAGAAACACCTTTTGGCTTATTACTGGGCCTTGTAGAGACTGAACACTTAACCATAGGCCACCAAGTCACTATGCAGCCTGAGCTGCCCCTCATGAACTGGATGTTGTCTGACTAACAGAGTGATAAAGTCAGATGTGCACAGGAGCACTCCATCATTAAATGGAAGTGGTATATATAAGGTCAGACTCAAGCAGAACCTGAAGACACAAGTAAATTAAATGAGGAAGTGGGCCAAATGCCCATGATCTGCACTCCTGTCACATTACCTTCCCTCTCCCAGTCTGCACCTATAGCCTCATGAGGAGTTCCTTATGATCAGTTGGCTGAGGAAGAGAAATCTCGTGCCTGGCTTGCAGATGGTTCTGTGTGATATACAGGCACCACTTGGAAGTGGCTAGTGGCAGCACTGCAGCCCCTCTCTGGGACCTCCCTGAAGGACAGGGGTGAAGGGAAATCCTCCCAATGGTCAGTACTTTGAGTGGTGCACCCAGTTGTTCATTTTGCTTGGAAAGAGAAATGGCCAGAAGTGTGATTGTATACTGATTCATGGGCTATGGCCAATGGTTTTGCTGAATGGTCAGGGACTTGGAAGGAACATGATTGGAAAATTGGTGATAAGGAGGTATAGGGAAGAGGTATGTGGATAGATCTCTCTGAATGGATCAAAGAAGCGAAGATATTTATATCTCATGTGAATGCACACCAAAGGGTGACCTCTACAGAGGAAGATTTTAATAATCAAGTGGATAGGGTGACACATTCGATGGAAATAAGACATCCTCCTTCCCCAGCCACTCCTGTCATTGCCCAATGGGCTTATGAACAAAATGGCCATTGTGGTAAGGGTGGAGGTTATGCATGGGCTCAGCAACATGGACTTCCACTCACCAAGGCTGACTTGTCTACAGCCACTGCTGAGTGCCCAACCTGCCGGCAGCAGAGACCAACACTGAGTCCCCAATATGACACCATTCCTCGGGGTGATCTGTTAGCAACTAGTGGTAGGTTGATTACATTGGACCCCTTCCATCATGGAAAGGGCAGTGTTTTGTTCTCACTGGGATAGACACTCTGAATTTGGAGTTGCCTTCCCTGCATGCAATACTTCTGCCAAAACTCCCATCTATGGACTTACAGAATACCTCATCCACTGTCATGGTATTACATAACACTGCTTTGGTCAAGGGACTCACTTCACAGTAAATGAAATGTGGCAGTGGGCCCATGCTCATGGAATTCACTGGTTTTACCATGTTCCCCATCATCCTGAAGCAGCTGGATTGATAGAATGATGGAATGGCCTTCTAAAGATACAATTATGGCACCAGCTATGTGTCCGTACTTTGCAGGGTTGGGGCAGTGTTCTCCAGGAGGCTATCTATGTTCTAAACCAGCATCCAATATATGGTGCTATTTCTCACATAACCAGAATTCATGGGTCTGGGAATCAAGGGGTAGAAATAGGAGTGGCACCACTCACTATTACCCCTAGTACCCACTCGTAAAATTTTTGCTTCCTGTCTCTGTGACCTCATGCTGTTTGGGTCTAGAGGTCTTAGTTCCAAGGGAGGAATGGTCCCACCTGGAGACACAACACTGATCTCATTGAACTGGAAGTTAAGAATGTCACCTGGCCACTTTGGGCTCCTTATGCCTCTGGAACAACAGGCAAAGAAGGGAGTTACCGTACTGGCTGGTGTGATTGATCCTGATTACCAAGGGGAAATCGGATTGATATTACATAATGGAGGTAGAGAAGAGTATGTCTGGAATACAGGAGAACCCTTAGGGCATCTGTTAGTACTACTATATCCTATGATTAATGTCAGTGGAAAACTATAAAAGCCCAATTCCGACATAACTAGTAATGGCCCAGACCCTTCAGGAATGAAGGTTTCGGTCAGCCCACCGGGCAGAGAACCACGACCAGCTGAGGTGCTTGCTCAGGGCAAAGAGAATACGGAATGGGTGGTGGAAGAAGGTAGTTCTAAATACCAGTTATGAGCATGTGACCAGTTGCACAAACAAGGACTGTAATTGTTATGAGTATTTATTTCTTGTTTTATTACGTGTGTGTGTGTGTGTGTGTGTGTGTGTGTGTGTGTATACACCATTGCTGTCGAGTAAATTCTGACCCATAGGGACTCTATAGGACAGAGTAGAACTGCCCCATAGGGTTTACAAGGAGCTGCTGGTAGATTCAAACTGCCAACCTTTTGGTTAGCAGCCAGTCTGTTAACCACTGTGCCACAAGAGCTCCATGTATGTGTATGTGTATGTATTATGTATACATGTGTATATACATGTATTTATGTATATGTATACATGTATATACATATATATGTTTATATGTATACATGTATATATCTGTGTATATGAATAGCAAATATTTTTGTTTTCTTCCTTCCCTTATCCCATTACTTATAAAATTTAAGATGAAAATGGGGCTAGTGTGTTTTTGGTTGTATGCTTGTTACTTGTATCATGTTAGGCACAAGTATGACTTTATAATTGTCTTTATTTAGAGATTATGTATAGTTTAGTGAGATGTATACAGGGGCCAAGTTGAAAAGGTGTGGACTATGATGGTTAATGTTATGTATCAACTTGGCTAAGCCATGATTCTCAGTGGTTTGGCAGACATTGGACTCATTGCTCTTTCATACTGTAATATAATGTAATCACTTCCAAGATAAGATCTGATATAATGTAATCACCTCCAGAATGAGACATTGACTCCCTATTGATTCCCAGACAATGAAGCCAAGTGTCAGGAGCCATTACCATCACTTTGTAACTCCTCTTGTAGTAGAGTCAAGAAGCTATGGAACATTTCTTATATTCATATCTCCGTGAAAATGAGAAATTAGAAGATAGTGAAAAGGACAAATGTTTAAGAAAAATGGGTAAGAAAATATTTTTTAAATTTTTAAACAAGCATGTTTAAATACTAACTCACTTCATTTATTTACATGATCTTCTTGCTCTTATGGGCATTCTGGTTTGAAATCTCTGGGCAAGAGCATCTTTCCCAGCTTTGACACTGATGGTTCCACCATTCTCTTCATTGGGGGCATTTGGGAAGTGTTATTTGGCAGCCAGTGAAGGTTCAGGGAGAAATATAAAGTTCATGCAGGCTAAGACTATCTTGCTTTCTTTATAAACCCTCTCTAACTGAGCTTTGAAGGAGTTGTGAGCCATAGGACCTCAATCAATATAGTTCTGTTTTCACATTCCTTTAGTTTCCTTGGAGCCCTGGTGGCACAGTGGTTAAGCGCTACGTCTGCTAACCAAAAGGTCAGCAGTTTGACTCCACTAGCCACTTCTGGGAAACTCTGTGAGGCTGTTCTATTCTGTCCTGTGGGGTCACTGCATTGAATCGACTCGACAGCAACCGGTACTGGTTTCATTTCCTTAAATCAGGTCTTAGGAAGGCAGATTGCAGTGTGGTTAAAAATATGGGCTCTGGATTCCAACTGCCCAGTTTCAAATTCTGGCCTCACCACTTAGGAGGGATTTGACTTTTATCAAGTCACTTAACTTCCTTTTGTCTCAGTTTCCTTTTCATAAAATTGGGCTAATAAATAGGACATAGTCCATACGATGGTTGTGATAGATACGTGGGCTAATATGTAGAGGGCATAGAAAAATACCTGCCAGGTAGTGAGTGCTTAGTGCATAGTAATGATTATTTTTACCACCACCACCATCACCATCATCATCTCAGGATGATAAATCCCTACTGTTGCCTCATAAAACCTCCTGATCCCAGAACATTTTATGCTTGTAAATATTTGTACATGATAAAGGGTATTACTGCACACCCATAGCCACTGAGTCAAATCTGACTCATAGAAACCCTATAGGACAGAGTAGAACTGCCCCATAGGATTTCCAAGGTTGTAATCTTTATGGAAGCAGACTGCCACATCTTTCTCCCACAGGGCAGCTGGTGGGTTCGAACCGCCAGCCTTTCAGTTAGCAGCTGAATGCTTAACCACTGAGCCACCAGGGCTCCTTAAAGACTACTAGGGGATACTGTTTTGTGACATTGAGCAGTTCAAATCCACCAGCTGCTCCTTGAAAACCCTGTGGTTCTACTCTGTCCTACAGGGTCACTGTGAGTCGAGTGAAACAGATGCTGGTGCACATAATGAAGGCCTTTGTCATGTTCAGAGCTAGAAAGCAATGAAACAGGCTGCTTGTGAGGTGATGAGCAGCCTGTCACTCAAGGAATTCAAGAAAAGGCTGCATGATTGTCCACCAGGGAGATCGTAGGGCTGTGTTGTCCAAATTGGTAGCTTTAAGCCATATGTGGCAATTTAAGTTATTTAAAATTAAATTAAATATTCCATTCTTCAGTCACAGTAGCCACATTTCAAGTGCTCAGAAGCCACCCATGGCTAGTGGCTGCTGTTTTATACCCCGCAGACATAGAAAATTCCCATCATCATAGATAGTTCTATAGAACAGCACTGGTGTAGACGGATGTCCTGCACTGGATATCTGAATCTGCTTACTTGGAAAAGGCATTTCCAGGATGCATGGAGCTGGAATAAAAAAGGAACTGAGATACTACATGGCATATGGCTTGGCCACTGACTCCTGGATTTCAGACTAATGCGTGGCCCCGGGCAAATCACTGCTTCTGAGCCTCAGTTTCCCCATCTGCATAATTAAAACTTGCTCCAAGGGGAGGTTAGCGGTATAAATGGAGAAGACTCAGGTTCAGCATCTGGCACCCAGTGAGACCCACAGGTGCTTAGGCTCTTCCAGCTGAAGGGAAGGGAGCAGATACAGAGTCTGCATTCTTAAGTATGGCCAAGCAGCCACTTTGTGTCATCTTCCCATGGAGCAGGGTCTTTCCAAAATCAACAATTGCCATCGGTGACCACTTATCCATGTGCCAGGCACCAACCTAATCTCTTTGCACACATTATCTCATTTAATTCCTGCCACCTCCTGTGAGGCGGGTGCTCATACTGGCCTCATAATGAAGAAACGAAAGCTTTGAGAGATTATGTAATTTCTCAAGGTTATAAAGGGGTGCAAACAGAATTCAAACCCAGATTCTTTAGACTCAAGATGATTTCTATTTATTTTGTTTTTGTTGAGTGCCATCGAGTCAGTTTCAACTCATAGTGACCCCATGTGACAGGGTAGAACTGCCCCATCGAGTTTTCTTGACTGTGATCTTTACGGAAGCAGATTGCTAGGTCTTTCTCTTGTAGAGCGGCTGGGTGGGTTTGAACTGCTAACCTTCAGTTAGCAACAAAGCACTTAACCGCCACTCCACCAGGGTTCCTTATTTCTATTTAAAGCAGTTATTGTACATGAAATGCTTATATATGAAAGATGCTTTGCTAAGCACAAAAATGCATCATCTCCATTAATCATTATAGCTATTTTATGCATGAAAAATTTAAATACCTAAAAATGCACACTTCGGAACTAGCACAGCTGATGTTTGGACCTAAGTCTCTCTAGCACCCGGATGCTTTGTTACTGTGTTCCCGGCCTAGTGTCTTTGTTTACGAGCCAGGCAGGCAGAATTTTTACAAGCCAGGTGAGCAGAATATTTAAGGGAGATTTCACTGTGGACTTTGTCATACAGAGGTAAAGATGCCAGGTATACATCTTCTCTTCCCAGTATCTCCCCTGCGCTTGGTGGGACAAGAATTACGTCTGTAACATTTATTTCTTTTATGTCTTCCAGAACTGTACAGGGCGTACAAGATTCAATAAATATTTGCCTAAATGAATGAAGGCAAATCTTCTAAAAGGACAGGTTGATCAAAAAATGTTTCATATTCAGCGATTTGCTTCAGTGGGGCCTTATCTGTCTTCATGAAGCAAAGCTAGTACTCATTATATATATCTATATAATTGTGATCACTTCAGTTATTGATAAATGCCTGCTTCAGAGGTGGAAGGGTCTGTTTGTAAAGATAAGTAGGGCTAGACGCAAGGTGAGAACCGCTTGCTAATGCAGAACCCATCAGTAATTTTTTTTTTTTAATTTTATTTTGTTGTTCAATTCCTAAGTAAGCTAAGACAACATTTGTTTACTTTTAGGAAATTGCCACTCCTTCTATTGTGAAGATAAGTCTCCCTATGATATAGACAACGTGCTGATTCTCTGCTAAGCCAGCCATGTAGAGAACTCCAACCAGCTCAACAACTGATTAGTTTAAAAAAATGTTACCGAGGCTAACTAAACACGGGGAGAAAATGGCTCTCGGCATTTGCATTCTTTCTAGTCCTTCTGATTCGTGTTCTTGTTAGTGGGCAAAAGTCAGCCTGGGGGTGGAACGACCAGGCATTTTTATGTCCCTTCTAGAGTTAGAAATGTGCCTTGAGCTTGTGGATTCACGATTTTCTTTTTTTCGGGTTCCCAAGGAATTATGAGGAAAATCCTCCATTTTATGTTAGATTTTGGATCTTGGAAGTAGAGGAGAGAAATTTTTTTTGAAAGATGATAAAATGATAACAGATTATGGAAGGTTTCAAATTCACACACAAGTGCCTAGATATACTTTCCACGTTGATTTATGCGCTTTGTTGCTCTTTTTACCAAAGTATTATGTAACTGTTAAGCAGATTATCTTGTCAACAGGTTGTTTTGGTGCTATTTTCAGGGAGCCTGCATTCTGTTTAATCTTACCATGGTAGTAAATCTAAAAGTCAAAGATATTTATATCCAGTCCTACTCCCAGAATTACCATTAACAAGTGTGTGTATTTTCAGACATTTTTCTGTTTTTATATGAACTCTCTGTATATATTATTTCACATTATTTTTACCCAAAATAAAATGAAGTTGTTGTAGTTGCAGGACTTAATTTTCTTTACCTGTATAGCCTGGACATCTTTCCATGTCTTCTTACTGAGCTAATAACACTATTCACAGTCATAATACCAAATCAGCCACTGGCATATAAAGGCATACAATATGCCAGACTCCGTACTAAGGTATTTACATCAGTTATCTCATTAACATTTCAAAATAAATCTCTAGCATTATCCCAGTTTTAACATCATCTCCGTTTTATAGGCAGGGAAACTAAGTTCAGAGAGGTCAAGTAGCTTGCCCAAGGATGCACAGCTAGTAATTAGTGTGAACTCTTTCAAACATCTAAAATATGATTTTAGTTTTTTAAAATGGTTGAATATGATTCCATTATATGGCTGTCTTATCATCCCCCCGTATCTACTAACTTGGATTGATCCAATGCCACTGACCCCGCTCTCACCATCCCACTCCCCAGATCTCTAGTTTACTCTCCTTCCCATCACTGCAGAAGCTACCCTCAGCTGGGGTTATTTCTCGTGAATGAGTGCTGCCTCTCTTTTAATATAGCCTTCAGGATTACAGACCCTGCGGTATATGTTAAAGATAGTGTTATTGTTCTTGCGTATAGGCATAGAAAACCCACAGTAAGATCATGGAGAAGACAATAATCCTGTCACACTGTTATTTTAAACTGTCAGCACCCATTGAGTGGTCTGAAGTGATTTTCTGCTTCCGGACCTCAATCTACCTTAATCTTGCCTAAGGCAGAATTTTTTTCAATGTGTGAAATTAATTAGGTACCCTTCTCTGTCCAGGGTATGGTTTACTCACCTCTAAAATATAACTGGGTCTCTCCATTTTAACGAAAAGTCTTTTTCACCCACGAATCTGGTTGACATCATAAACTTCATGTCAAATGCTCCATTGTCTACTCGGGTCACATACCATATTAATTATGGGACTGTTCTCCACGGAGATACCTCCTTTTTTATACTCCCACTTGTTGAAAGTATGTGAAATTCTTCCCATATATTCTGTAGCAAAAGGAAAATATTCTTAAAGATTTATTTTATCAGAAATTGCAGAACAAATTCCAGTACCTTGTGGGTTGCCACTGTGGCAGGTAAAATAACAGCACCCCCCCCCCCAAAGATGTCAACATCCTATTCGCTGGAACCTATGAATATGTCACCTGACATGTCAAAGGCTAATTAAGGTTGCAGGTAGAATTAAGGGAGATTATCCTGGATTGTTTGTGTGGGCCCAGTGTAACCACAAGGGTTCTTAAAAGTGGAAAAGGGAATCAGGAGAGAAGGTCAGAGTGATACCATGTGAGAAAGTCTTGGTCTGCTGTTGCTGCCTTTAGAGATGGAGGACGGGAGTCAGGAGTCCAGGAATATGGACAATATCTTGAAGCTGGGAAAGGCAAGGGTACAGATTGTCCTCCATTGCCTCAGGGAAGGAATACAGCACCACTGACACTTTAATTTTAGCCAAGTAAGACCCATGTCAGACTTTTGAGCTATGCAACTGTGGATAAGGAATTTGTGATGTTTTAAGCCACCAAGTTTGAATTAACTTTCTACAGCAGCAATAGGAAACTAATACAGCCACCTAAAACCCCTTCATAGATTACCAGATCATGACGGGAGCTAAACTTTAGTTTAGTGTCAAAGCAGACGGCTTTTCCATCAAAGGAACCACCTTTCTGTAGATACCTTAGGAGTACCTTGACATGCAGACATATGAATGAAGAAAATATGGATAAGTTGAATGAGAAAATTTAAGTCTTTGCCCCTTATAAAAATCTTAAGTGGGCCCATGTGTTCACTATTTGGGTTGATAGTTGTGTATGATTTTTAGATCCCTATTTATATTTATCAGAATTCAATCCATGTCACACTGTTATTTGCAGATAAGATCGCAATATTGGTACAGAATTTCCCCTTCAACAGTAAGAGTAAATAAACAACCAACCCCTCTTCAATTCTACACCTCCTAATGCTAAATGTCATGGTGATTTGGCAGAGAATGTTTGACAGTCCTCATAGAGGCCTGCGACATCCTGAGAATCCTTTAACTAGTAGTAGCCCTTTTGAGAAACCACTTGAACAAGTGCAAATCTTTTGTAGTTAACAATGTAAACAGGAGAACATAGGTGCTCATCTTGTCTACAAGCATGTCTGTCTAGTTACAGCCATAATATGTGACATGATGTACATAATGGTGTCCACACACTGTCGTTGGCATATAATTCAAGCGTTCCTTCTAGAGCAAAATGCCAGTTCCACTTGTCACCAACCAACATTGACTGACAAAGGGGCTATGGATGAAGGGAAAAGGGCAGAATTTACCTTATTAGCTCCTCAGTGGGGGATGTCATTTAGTGCAGATTTTCAAAATCAGAAATGCTCAGTCAGCAAGTTGAAAAACTCAAGTTGGTATCACTAATACTGTTGTAGTTAGTTATTTGAAATACTATCTGTATACATAAGTATGACATATGCTACTATTTAAATTCACAGTATGGCCTCATATGAAGACACCACAAGGCTAAAATCACTGATTCATGTGGAAATGCTCACATTTTATGCTGAAATAGAAATCACTATGTTATATATTAACATGTTGACAACAAATTGCAACCACGAGAAAAGCTTTATGGTATGCTAATGAAAGCTGAAATTTATTAACGTCAGCTATTATTCATTGAGTATTAGGAAGGGCTGTGAGAGTTTTTTAAATCAATAAGTTTAATGTTCGCAAGAAATAATTTTATGTTTCCAGCCTTTTCTGTTATGATGAGGGATACAAGTGTGATACAGTTTTACTCTGAAGAATAAGGGAAAATGCAGTTTTCCTGAAAACTCATATTAATTACAATCATCTGAGGATGACCTCAAAATAGTCATCAAGGATTTAAATAATTACTACGTAGGTGGGCCCTCAGCACCCACTGGCTGGCCCTCAGCACCCACTGGCTGCCTCTTCTAAGGGCTGAGCAAAAAGAAACAAGATTAAACTCTAGCAAGACAGACTTGAGTAATGCATAAAGAAAGCAAAAGATAGAACCAACATTTCACGAGTATTTTCATGTCATCTATTAGGTGTTTTTATATATTATTTCATTTATTTATGGCACAAAAATCTGTGAGTTATGTCTTTTTATTCCCATATTACGGGTAAAATTGGGTTTCAGAAAGGGTAAGAAATTTCTTCAAGTTCACAGAGCTAGTGAGTTGCAGAGTTGTCTAACTCCAAACTGTGACCTTTTTATGATATTGTCACTCATCTACTAACCAGTCCATCTAGTCCCCAACTTGGCACTGAAAGGCTATAAATATTAGAATGGCTGTCTAGTAAGGGGACAAAATATCATTTTCATCAGTCTTAAAATGGAGACTGAAGCTATAATGTTGAATTAGGTTTTTTTGGATAAGGAGACTGTGGATTTAATATAAGGCAGCACATATATATTGAACACCATCTCAATGTGCAAAAGACTGTGCTAGGCTCTGAGGAGGCCACCTAGATTATAGGAATGTAATTTTCGGATTCATAGGCCTCCAGTAACTAACTGCAAGGTGGACTGGAAACAAGCCATAATGGGAATCTACATCAAATGCCATGAGTATGAAGAGCGGAACCCATCATCAGTTCTGCTAGTAGACACCTGGACAGTGCTAACCAAGGATGGCATTTTAGCTGGGCTGTTTTCATTGGCTGATTTTTGTAAGTAGACCATCAGGCCTTTCCTCCTAGTCTGTCTTAGTCTGCAAGCTCTGGAGTAGCATAGACAAAAACCACAAAGAGCTTGATTTGTTTGCAAAAAAGAGCAGTAGGCCAGAGTGGCAGGAGTTTAGGTTACTTGCAAAAAGGGCTGGAAATGCAGTTCAATCATTTCTGTAGAAAATGTGAAGCCATAAAAGATTTCTAAGGAGGAGTTACATAATAGGGTTTCAGCAAACTTAAGGCTGAGGTTTTTTTTTTTTAATTTTTTTTTATTGTTGTAGTTTAAATGAAGTTTACATTTCAAGTTAGTCTCCCATACAAAAATTTACACACGCATTGTTATGTGACGCTAATTGCTCTCTCCATACTGCGGCAGCACACTCCTCCTTTCCACCCCTGATTACCCATATCCATTCAGCCAGCTCCTAACCCTCTCTGCCTTCCCATCTCACCTCTGGACAGTCCAATCGCTATCTGAAGAGTTGGCCTTGGAAATTGTTTTAGTTCTGGGCTGATAGAGAATCCAGGGGCAATGCTTTCCGGGGTTCCTCCAGTCTCAGTTAGACCATTAAGTCTGGTCTTCTTACTAGAATTTGAGTTCTGCACCCCACTCTTCTCCTGCTCCATCAGGGACTCTCTGTTGTGTTCCCTGTCAGGGTGGTCATTTGTGGTAGCTGGGCACCATCTAGTTCTTCTGGTCTCAGGCTGATGAAGTCTCTTGTTTATGTGGCCCTTTCTGTCTCTAGGGCTAATACTTTCCTTGTGTCTTTGGTGTTCTTCATTCTCCTTTACTCCAGGTGGTTGGGACCAATTGATGCATATTAGATGGCCACTTGCAAGCTTTTAAGACCCCAGACGCCACCCACCAAAGTGAGATGCAGAACATTTTCTTAATAAGCTTTGTTATGCCAATTGACCTAGATGTCCCCTGATAGCATGTTCCCTGAGGATTTTGATACAAGAAGATAAGGCCAAAAATCTGAGTGGCGAATGGTCGATGGGCAATTACGGTCATCCAGGAAAGAGATCATACAGGTCAGAAATAGAGTCTAAAAACACAAGTAATTCCGAGCGTATTTTACTTTTAAATCAAATATAGGTTTGTGTCTTAGTATGCAATGAGGATAGAAAGAGAATATAATCAGTTTTAAAGAAACATAATCCCAAACTTGTTTTTTCTCCGTCTTAATGATGTAAAGCTGGCCCTACAGGTGCTGTTTCTACTATAGTTCAATGGTTAAGGCTTTAAAATAGGATGAACAAAGCTTTTCACTATTTTGGACTATCTTGCTAATTCCCTGATGGAGAATTCCTGATGTTACTTTTTTCCACTCTTTGATGATTTCCACTGGATCCCTGGTTCACGTTTTCACAAAATCTGAATGCAGCAATTAGAGTACAGGCCAGGCACATAACAGTACCACGTGCTGTCGAGTCAATCTCGATTCATGGCGACCCAATGTGTGTCAGAGTCATACATGTCAGAGATACCATATTGTTTTCCATAATGGTTGTACCATTTTATATTCCCATCAGGAGTACATAAGAGTTCCAATGTCCCTGCAACCTCTCCAACATTTGTTATTTTCTGTTTTTTTCATTGGTCCCAGTAATGTTGGGGTGAGATGGTATCTCACTGTAGTTTTGATTTGAATTTCTCTAATGGCTAAGGATTGTGAGCATTTCTTAATGTGGCTGTTAGCCACCTGAATGTCTTCTTTGGTGAAGTGTTTGTTCATATCCTTTGCCCATTTTTTAAAATTGGATTATTTGTGTTTTTGTTGTTGAGGTGTTGAAGTATTCTATATATTTTAGAGATTAGACCCTTGTCAGATATGTCATAGTCAAAAATATTTCCCAGGTTTTTTTTTTTTGTTTTGTTTTGTTTTGTTGTACTTCAGGTGAAGGTTTACAGAACAAATAGTTTCTCATTAAACAGTAGTACACATATTGTTTTATGAAAATGGTAACAACCCCACAACAGGTCAACCCTCTCCCTTCTCAACCTTTTTTTTTGCTGAAAATATACATGGCCAAACATACACCATTTCAAAAATTTCTACATGCACAGTTCAGTGACATCGACTATGCTCTTCCAATTGTGCTGCTATTCTCACTGTAGATGAAGGCTTACAGAACAAAATAGTCTCTCATTTAACAGTTAGTACACATGTTGCACTATGACAATGGTTAACAACCTCACAACACATCAACACTGTCCTTACTCAACCTTGGGTTCCCTATCACCAGCTCTCCTGTCTCCTTCTGCCTTCTGGACCTTGTCCCTGGACGGCTGTGCCTCATTAGTCCCATTTGGTTTTATGGGGCTGTCCACTCCCCAGCTGAATGGTGAACCTCGGAAATGACTTGACCACTGAGCTAAAAGAGTGTGTGGGGGCCATACTCTTGGGGTTTCTCCAGTCTCCTTTAGGCCAGTAAATCTGGTCTTTTTTTTGTGAGTTAGAATTTTGTTCTACATCCTTCTCCAC
>NW_004443956.1:9422440-9423920 GCF_000243295.1 Trichechus manatus latirostris | reverse complement strand
TACCATCCATTTCTGAAATCTTGTTTATCTTTTGGATTTCTAATTGTTGTTTTTGTATAATTTCTAGTTGTGAATTTATTTTGGCATTTTTTTCCTGCATTATTTTCCTGAATTCTTCCAATTTTTTGTCTGTATTTTCCATGAATTTGTCTATTGTTTCCTCGTTTTTGTCTGCTTTTTGCTTCAGCTCTTGGAGAATTCTGAGTATTAGAGATTTGAATTCCCTATCAGTTAGTTCTAGTGCCTTTTCTTCCACTGGAAAGTCATCTGGCGTTTTATGTTGTACACTTACTGGAACCATCCTGTCCTGTTTTTGTAAACGTTTTGATATTGTCTGCTGTCTTCAGGGCATTCAGTAGTTATTTTTCTCGTTTATTGATTGTAGAGTTGTTTGTTTATTCCCTTATTGGTTTATTTGGCTATGTCTGAACAGGCGGGCTGTGTGTTATTTGTTGTTTGCTCGTGTTTGGGCACGATACTTTTCGCCTCCTTCTCCAATTGGCAGGGTCAGTCACTCAGATATGGTATGGCAGGGCAGGTCTTGCTGAAGAGGAGTTACTGGGACGGGTTGTTTGTGACAATTACTACAGCCACCAGGGCGGGTTGGTAATTAGTGCAGGACAGGTTCCAGTAGGCCGTGTGTGTGTGATGTTAAGCATACAGTGCAGGTAGGCAGGAAGTAGTGGGGAGATTGTTATGTGTGGAGGTGAGATGGATATGGGGGAGAGGAGAGAGGAACAGGAGCCAAAAACATACAAACAAACAAAAAGAATGCTAGGGGAGCTTGCCATTGGAGTGGAGATGAGAGACCATGAAATGGAGAAAAACAAAAAGGGGAAGAGGAAAAAAAAAAAGGAAAGGAAAGAAAAGAAAAGAATGAATAAATAAAAATCAGAAAGGGAAAAGAACAGCAAAGTTCCCAGGGATCCTACTGGTGTGGTTCTGAGGTCTGGGGAAGTTGTTCTCAGGTGTTGCAGTACAGCCTGGCTAGAAGGCGTATAGGTATACAATGCCAGGTATTCAGGGAACAGAAAGAGAAGGATGATATAGAGAGACAAGAAACTGAGTAAGGAAGAAAGACAAAAAGGGAAAAAGAGGGAAAAGAAAACAAAAGACATTTAATAGAACAAAGAAGCCCCCCAAAAAACAGAGAAAAAAAAAACCAACAAAAAAAGAAATGCCTGCAGAGATCCCTCTGCACATCTGTGCAAGCTGAGGGGGTAGGTTCTAAGCCACGCAGCACCGTCTGGCCTGAACGGGCTCCCAACTCAAGAAAAGGAAGAGAAAACAAACAAACAGCTCAAAACAAACAAACAAAAGCCCCAGGATCCCAGCTGTATGGCAACCCAGACTGGCAAGCAGTTCCACACTCGAATGGAGCTCCACAGCCCCTCAGGAAGAAGCAAGGATAGCGCACGGAGTCAGGTATTTGAGCAAAAGGAGGGGGAGGTGGTGAGAGGTAAGGAAAAAATCAAAAGAA
>NW_004443956.1:9419311-9421947 GCF_000243295.1 Trichechus manatus latirostris | reverse complement strand
GGGAAGCAGAGGAGGCCGAGTAGGGGTGAAGAAGGGTGGGTGGTGGGAAAGCGTATATCACAAATTACCAATTTTTGGTCTCCTACTGGAAGCTCCATGAAGCTGCTATCTCGTACCCCGTTTGCTGGTCTCCGATAGGAGTCCAAGATCGTGGATCCGTGCTGCATTAGCTGATAGAGGATCTCTGCATGAATCTCTTCTTGCTCTCTTCCCTGTCGGTTTTCTCACTCCATTTGGTGCTTGGCTGAGTTCTTTAACTCTTCATTTCATGTTTTAGGGTTTCAGGATTGTTGTTTTCTCTGTTTGGCTTAGTTTTTCAGATCTTTGCTGTGGAGGGATGGCATGGTGCTTCTGCCTGGAGCACCATTTTGCCAGAAGTCCTTTTCCCAGTTTTTAGGTTCTCTTTTTATTCTTTTGGTAAAGTCTTTTGATGAGCGTAAGTTTAATTTTTAGGAACTCCCACTTATCTAGTTTATCTCCTGGTGTTTGTTCATTGTTAGTTATGGTTCATATTGAATTTTGTCCATTAATTAGGGCCCTTAGCCTTGCCCTTTTTTTTTTCCATGATCTTTATCATTTCAGGTTTTATATTTAAATCTTTGATCCATTTTGAGTTAGTTATTGTGTATGGTGTGAAGTATGAGTCCTGATCAGAGATCAGCTGACCACAAGTGAATGGATTTATATCTGGGTTCTCCATTCTGTTCCATTGGTCTATGTGTCTGTCATTATACCAGTGCCAGGCTGTTTTGACTACAATGGCTGTATAGTAGATTCTGAGGTCAGGTAGTGTGAAGCCTTCCACTTTGTTCATTTTCTTCAATAATGCTTTGCTTATCTGGGGCCTCTTTTCTTTCCCAATAAAGTTGGTGATTGGCTTTTCCATCTCGTTAAAGAATGCTGTTGGTATTTGCATAAGGATTACATTATATCTGTAGTTTGCTTTGGGTAGAATTGACATTTTCACAATGCTGAGTCTTCCTATACATGAGCATGGTATGTTTTTCCATTTATGTAGGTTTCTTGCCATAGTGATTTGTAATTTTCTTTATATAGGTCTTTTAAATCGCTGGATAGGTTTATTCTGAAGTATTTTATCTTTTTAGGGGCTCTTCTAAATGGTATTGTTTTCCTGATTTCCTTTTCAAAGTTCTCTTTGTTGTTGTATAGGAACCCAACTGATTTTTGTATGCTGATCTTGTACCCTGCTACTCTGCTGAATCTTTCTATTAGTTCTAGTAGTTTTCTTGTGGAATCTTTGGAGTTCTCTATGTATAGGATCATATCATCTGTGAATAGGGATAGTTTTACTTCTTCCTTTCCAATTTCGATGCCCTTTATTTCTTTTTCTTCCCTTACTGCTCTAGCTAGGACTTCCAGCACAGTGTTAAGTAGGAGTGGTGATAAAGGGCATTCTTGTCTTGTTCCTGTTCTGAGTTGGAATGCTTTCAGTCTCTCTTTGTGTTGACAATGATGTTGACTGTTGGTTTTGTATAGATGCTGATGAATTTCCCTTCTATACCTATTTTATTGAGAGTTTTTATCAGGAATGGGTGTTGAACTTTATTGAGTGCCTTTTCTGTGTCAATTGAGATGATCGTGTGATTCTTTTCTTTTGTTCTGTTTACGTGGTGGATTAACTTGATTGATTTCCTAATGTTGAACCATCCTTGCATACCTGGTATGATCCCCATTTGGTCATGGTATATTATTTTTTTGATTTGATGCTGAATTCTTTTGGCTAGAATTTTGTAGAGAATTTTTGCATCTATGTTCATGAGAGATGTTGTTGTTGTTCAGTGCTGTCAAGTCAGTTCCGACTCAGCTACATTATGCACCACAGAATGAAACACTGCCTGGCCTGTGCCATCCTCATGATTGTTGTTATGCTTGAGTCTATTGTTGCAGCTACTGTGTCAATCCACCTCATTGAGGGTCTTCCTCTTTTTTGCTGACCCTGTACTTTACCAAGCATGATGTCCTCCAGGGGCTGATCCCTCCTGACAACATGTCCAAAGTATGTAAGACATAGTCTCGCCATCCTTCCTTCTAAGGGGCATTCTGGTTGTACTTCTTCCAAAACAGATTTGTTCATTCTTTTCGCAGTCCATGGTATATTCAATATTCTTCACCAACCCCACAATTCAAAGGCATCAGTTCTTCTTTGGTCTTCCTTATTCATTGTCCAGCTTTCGCATGCATATGATGCGATTGAAAATACCATGGCTTAAAGAACAACGATGAATCTGTGAAGTATCTCATAACATGGATGAAACTGGAGGACATTATGCTGAGTGAAATAAGACAATCACAAAAAGACAAATATTGTATGAGACCTCTATTGTAAAAACCCATGAAAAAGTTTACACACAAAAAGTAGCAACTTTTGTCGGTTACCAGGGATGGGAGGGGTAGGGGGGAAGTACTAAATAGGCAACAAATAAGTGATATCCTTGGTGAAGGGTGAGACAGTACGCAATACATAGGAAACCAGCACAACTTGTACAAGCAAAGGTCATGGAAGCTCCGTAGACACATCTAAACTCCCTGAGGGACTGAATTGCTGGGCGGAGGGCTCTGGGGACCATGGTCTCGGGGAACATCTAGCTCAATTGGCATGACACAGCTTATAAAGA
>NW_004443956.1:9399869-9418966 GCF_000243295.1 Trichechus manatus latirostris | reverse complement strand
TTTTAACTCAGCGGTGAAGTCACTTCCGAGGTTCACCGTTCAACTGGGGATTGGACAGCCCCATAAAACAAAATGGGACTAATGAGGCACAGCAGTCCAGGGACAAGGACTAGAAGGCAGAAGGGGACAGGAAAGCTGGTGGTAGGGAACCCAAGGTTGAGAAAAGATGGTGTTGACGTGTAGTGGGGTTGTTAACCATTGTCATAGGGCAACATGTGTGCTAACTGTTTAACAAGAAACTATTTTGTTCTGTAAACCTTCATCTAAAGTGAGAATAGCAGCACAATTGGAAGAGCATAGTCGATGTCACTGAACTGTGCATGTAGAAATTTTTGAAATGGTGTATCTTTGGCTATGCATATTTTCACCAAAAAAGAAGGTTGAGAAGGGAGAGTGTTGACATGTCGTGGGGTTGTTAATCAGTGTCATAAAACAATATGTGTACTGCTGTTTAATGAGAAACTATTTGTTCTGTAAACCTTCACCTGAAGTACAGCAAAAAAAAAAAAAAAGGAGAAAGGAATACATTGTCAAAGAGGCTGGTTGAGAAAAATAACACAAAGATGTTATGTCTGTGGTATAATTCATTCAATATTAAGTGTAAAATAGTCTCTCTGAATATGTACATGTTCAAAGAGTGAAAAGGAACATGAAGAACTGAAGAGTGGTTTTATATTTGTTTTTGTTTTTTTTTTCAAAGTTCCTTTAATGTTATAAATGAACAGAAAATGCAACATAAATAAAATAACTAGTAGCCTTTCAAAAAAAAAAAAAGTACCATGGCTTGGGTCAGGCGCACCTTAGTCTTCAAGGTGACATCTTTGTTTTTCAACACTTTGAAGAAGTTGCCTGTAATTTTCTTCTTTTCTTTTTTGTGCCTCTTTGCCTGGCTTTGGTATGAGGTTTATGCTGGTTTCAAAGAATGAATTCATGAGTATTCCTTCCTTTTCTTTGTGCCAAAGTAGTTTGAGTAGTACTGGTGTGAGCTCTTCTCTGAATATTTGGTAGAATTCTCCAGTGAAGACATCTGGGTCAATGCTTTTTTTGTTAGGATTGTTTTTTTTATTACCTCTTGAGTCTCTTCCTTTGTTATGGGTCTGTTCAGATTTTCTCTCTCAGTGTGTGTTAGTTTAGGAAGGTAGTGTGTTTCTAGAAATTTGTCCATTTCCTCTAGGTTCTCAAATTTGTTGAAGTATAACTTTGCATAGTATTCTATTATGATCCTTTTTATTTCAGTTGAGTCTGTTGTAATGTCCCCCATCTCATTTCTTATTTGTGTTATTTGCTTCCCCTCCTGTTTTTCTTTTGCCCATTAGGCCATTGGTTTGTTGATTTTGTTGATCTTTTCAAAGAGCCAACTTTTGGTTTTGTTGACTTTTTTCTATTGTTTTTCTGTTCTCTGTTTCATTTTTTTCTGCTCTCATCTTTATTATTTCCTTTTTTCTGGTGGCTAAGGGCTTCTTTTGATGATCTTTTTCTTTTTGTTCAAGTTGTCGGGCTAACGTTTTGATTGTCACACATTCTTATTTTTTGATGTTTGCATTTATTGCTATAAATTGACTTCTGAGCACTGCCTTTGCTGTGTCCCAAAGGTTTTTTTTTTTTTTTCATTTTTTTCACTTCCATTGTATTTTTTTTATTGTTATAGTTAAATGAAGTTTACATTTCAAGTTAGTCTCCCGTACAAAATTTTATACGTACATTGTTATGTGACCCTAATTTCTTACCCCATTCTCCAACAGCACACTCTGGCTTTCCGCCCCTGATTGCCCATGACCATTCAACCAGCTCCTAACCCTCTCTGCCTTTCCATCTCACCTCTGGACAGAAGCTGCCCCTTTGGTCTCTTGTACCTACCTGACTAAGAGGCACACTCCTCACTAGTATCACTTTATGTCCCACTGTCCAGTCCAATCCCTGTCTGAAGAGTTGGCCTCAGAAATTGTTTTGGTTCTGGGCTGATAGAGAGTCCAGGGGCCATGCTTTCCAGGGTACCTCCAGTCTCAGTCAGACCATTAAGTCTGGTCTTCTTATTAGAATTTGAGTTCTGTACCCCATCTTTCTGCTGCTCCATCAGGGACTCTCTGTTGTGTTCCCCGTCAGGATGGTCATTAGTGGTAGCCGGGCACCATCTAGTTCTTCTGGTCTCAGGCTGATGAAGTCTTTTGTTTATGTGGCCCATTCTGTCTCTTGGGCTACTACTTTCCTTGTGTCTTTGGTGTTCTTCATTCTCCTTTACTCCAGGTGGTTGGGACCAATTGATGCATCTTAGATGGCCGCTTGCAAGCTTTTAAGACCCCAGACACTGCTCACCAAAGTAGAAAATTTTCTTAATAAGCTTTGTTATGCCAATTGACCTAGATGTCTCCTGAAAGCATGGTCCCCAGACCTCTACCCCTGCTACTCTGTCTCTCAAAGTATTTGATTGTATTCAGGAAGCTTCTTAGCTTTGGTTTAGTCCAGTTGTGCTGACTTCTATCCCGAAGGTTTTGGTGTGATGTGTTTTCATTCTCGTTTGATATTAGGAATTTTTTTATTCCATCTTTGATTTCTGCTATTACCTAGTTATTTTTAAGCAAGGTGTTATTCAGTTTACATGTATTTGATTTTTTTTCCTTGCTCTTCCTGTTATTGATTTCTACTTCTATGGAGTTGTGATCAGACATAATGCTTTGTATTATTTCGATGTTTTGGATTTTATTGAGGGTTGCTTTCTGGCTTAAACTGTGGCTTATTCTGAAGAACGTTCCCTGTGCATTGGAAAAGATGCATACTTTGCTGCTGTTCGGTGAAGTGTTCTGTATATGTCTACGAGGTCAAATTGGTTGATTTTGGCCTTTAGATCTTCTGTATCTTTGTTGAGTTTCATTCTAGATGTTCTGTCCATTGCTGAGAGTGGTGTGTTAAAGTCTCCTGCTATTATTGTGGAACTGTCTGTTTCTCTTTTCAGTGCCATTAAAGTTTTTTGGTTTTTTCTTTATGTATTTTGGACCCCTGTCGTTGCACGCGTAGGTATTTATGAAGGTTATGTCTTCTTAGTGGATTGTCCCTTTAATTATCCTTGTCTTTTCTGGTTGATTTAGCCTTAAACTCTGTTTTATCTGAGATTAATATTGCCATTCCTGCCCTTTCTTGGTTACTGTTTGCTTGATACGTTTTTTCATCCTTTGATTTTTAGTATATGAATGTCTTTGTGTCTAAAGTGTGTCTCTTTAGACAGTATATTGATGAATCGTGTTTTTTCATGCGTTCAGCCTCTCTCTGTCTCTTTACATGCATACTCAAGCTATTTACTTTCAGTGTGATTATCCATAGGTATGAGTTTATTGCTGTCATATTGTTCTCTCTCTCTCTCTTTTTTTTTTTTTTGGTGTTGACTTTTTATTTTTCCTCTTACTTTCCTGTGCTGAGTTCCTTTTGTTTTTGGAGTTTTTCTTTTCTTTTGTTATTATAGATTTTGTGTTTACTGAGACTTTATGTTTTCTTTTTTCATATTCTGATGAGGTTTGTTAGCTTTCTTTGTAGTTACCTTGAAACTTACCCTTATCTTCCTAAGTTTGAACCAGTCTTTTATTACTTGATATCGCCTTGACTTCCTCTGCACTTGAAAGTTCTATACCTACACTGTTTATTCCCCCTTTTATTGTTTTGACCTTTTCGTCATTTACAGACTGACTTCCCTGTTTCCCTGTTTTAAGTTTTTTAGCTTTGTTTTATCATTGAAAGTTCTTTACCTAGATTGGTATCTGGTTGATGCTGTCCTGTGTCCTAGACTCCAGTTGTTTTCTGATGTTGTTGGTTCTCTAACCACAGGACAACACCCTTTAATATTTCTTGTAGATTTGATTTGGTTTTTATAAATTCCCTTAATTTCCGTTTATCTAGAAATGTTCTGCTTTCACCATCATATCTGAGAGAGAGTTTTGCAGGATATATTATTCTTGGTTGAAAGTTTTTTTTTTTTTTTTCCTGTCTAGGTGTTATGTGTTCATTGCATTGCCTTCTTGCCTGCATAATTTCTGCCAAATAATCAGAGCTTAATCTTATTGTTTCTCCTTTGTTTTTCTTGAGCTGCTCTCAGGAATGTTTCTTAGTTTTTGGTTTTGGCAAGTGTGATTATGATGTGTATTTGTGACATTCTTTTGGGGTCTATGCTATGTGGGGTATGTTGAGCTTCTTGTATGGTTAGCTTTTTGTGTTTCATTACATTTAGGAAGTTTTCTGCCAGAAAATCTTCAACAGTTTTCTCTGTTTTGCATTTTATCTCGCTGTTCTGGAACTCCGATCTCGTGTAGATTTTTGTTCTTGATTGTATCGCACATAATTCTTAGGTTTTCTTCATTTTTTCTCTGATTTTTCCTCAATCACAATGGTGTCCATGGATTTATCTTCTATCTCGCTGATTCTATCTTTTATTAGTTTCATATTTGCTCCTAAAATCTTCTATCTTAATTGTCCATTTCTGAAATTTTTTTGTTTGTCTTTTGGATTTATAGTTCCTCTTTTTGTATGATTTCTAATTGTTTATTTTTATGTTTTGTTCTTGTGTTATTTTCCTCAATTGTTCTATTGCTTTTTCTGTGTTTTTCTTGATTTTGGCTATGCTTTCATTGGTTTTGCCTGTATTTTCCATGATTTTTGTCTATTTTTTCCTTGATTTTGTCGTGTTTTCCTTGATGTCTTTTCTAATCTCTTGAAGAGCCCCAAATAGTAGTCTTTTGAATTCCATATCAGGTACTTCCACTGCCTTTTCTTCTACCAGAAAGTCATCTAATTCTTTATTTTGGTCACTTGCTGGAGCCATCTTGTCCTGCTTTTTTATATGTTTTGATATTGTCTGCTGTCTTCAAGACATAAGGGTATTATTTTCTGTTTTTACTGATTGTGTGGTCATTTGTTTCATTCTGTTTCTTTGTTTTGTTTTGATATGTACCGGTGGGCGGGCTAGGTGTCCTTTGCTGCTTGCTCATCTGTGGGCATGATAGCTAGCAACACCTTCTCTAGGTAGGGAGGTCAGCATCAGTCATGGCAAGCTCACTTCACTGTTCACAGGTTTAATGAGGTGGCTGAGGGCAGACTGGGCAGGTGCTGTCTGCCTCCTGATGTTGGTCTAGTGGTGTGGGAGCATTCACAGCCCATGCCAGATAGTCAGGGGTGTTGGACGGGGGGTTGAATGGGCTCACTTCCCTCCATTCAGCAGCTGGTCAAGTGGTGGGAAGGGAGGGGCAGAGCAGACCCAGTGCAGCAGCAGACCTGAGCTGGGGACACCCTAGTCACAGTGGCACAGTGATGTTCAGCAGGAAAGGGAGGTGGCATACAGGACTAGGTGGGGGGAACAAAGAAAGGAGATAGAGAAAGGGGAAAAAAAAGAGTAGCTGGTGGGTGGGGGTGGGATGAACCTGTGGGCCAGTGGAAAGGAGGAGGAGGTGGCATATGGGGCTAGGTGGGAGGGAGAAAGTAAAGAAAGAAAGGGAGAAAAAACTGACATGGCAGGAGCCATTGGTTGAGGGCGGGGCAGAGCCAGGGTAGAGGTGGGCCAGTGGCTCTCTAGCCATGGCAGTGTGGCATTGCTTGGCAGGAAAGGGTAGAGATTGTGTACCAGCCTATACGGGAGAGAGAAAGAAAAGGAAGAAAGGAAAAAATAATGTGCTGTGGGAATTGGTAGTGGGGGTGGAGTGGACCCAGGGTGGGGTGGTCCAGTGGCTCTCTATCACAGCGGTGCGATGTGTCCTGTTGGGAAGGGGTAGAGGTGGCATATGGGGCTAGGTCAGAGGGACAAAAGGAAGAACGGGGGAAAAATGTGGTGTAGCAGGAGTTGGCAGGTGGAGGGGGGGCAGACCCGGGTTGACAGCAGGCAAGTGTCTCTCTAGCCTAGCTGCACAGCGTGGCCTGTCGAGAGGGGGTGGGGCTGGCATACAGTACAGAAGTGTGAAGGTTGGGAAAGCATGTTTCTCTGATTACTGGGTGTTCTCTCTCTTGTTAGGAGCTCTGTGAAATTGACTTCCCATACTCCCTGTCTATGACCACTGTGGCTGTGCTCTAAGATGGTGACACTGTGCCATGCTAGTTTGTAGGGAATCTCCACTCCGTGTCTCTTGTCATTCTGTTTTCCTTCAGTTTCTTCTTCCATTCTGTATTTGATCTAGGTTTTCGTCCCTTCATTTGATGCTTAGGGTTCCAGGATTGACATTTGTATCTGTTTTACTTCGTTTTTCAGGTCTTTGCTGCAGAGGGACAGCATTATGCATCTGTCTAGTGCACCATGTTGGCTCTGATTCCCAAAACCTGTACTGTCAACTACTAAACTATAATGTCTTACCCAGAGCAAATGCAAAAAATACTCAACCTTTCTAACCATTTCGTGAGAAAACGCTGTATAAAGGAAACAAACAGAAAGAATTTTAGCAATTTTTTAAATGTCTTCTGCCTGGTTTTCTTTAGAAGCTCCACCCTGGTTCTTTTAAGGAACTAAACCGTTATTCATTGAAAGGCAAGGTATAGCTTTTCTCTTTATGGGTAGCAGAACTAAGATACAGGCAGCCTCACTGGACTTCTCAAGGTTACAAAGATGCCAGCGTAAGATTTTTCCCCATTTCCCTACTCTCTGCAGAGTCTTGGGAGTCACATTGCCTCTGTTTTGTTCAACATGCCGTGTAAACTGGTAGCAGCTGATGGATTTGGCCAGCTAGAAAGCATGAACTACTAGAGGTTAGAAATCCCAGAAATAAAGATTGTGCAATGTGTTTGAGAGCAGTTGCTCCCAGGATAAAGCTAAGGAGTTTACCTTTGCGGGCTGGGAGGAGTGACAACAGGAAGTGAAATCAGAATTAAATGTAACCAGAGGACTTGTTGCTATCTATCTCCCACGTCAGCTTTAAGTCAGCAGTAAGGACAGAGGGATCCAGCTGTATCAATTTCCTGCGGTGCTTGTTTAAAAAACAGATTGCTGAGCTCCAATCCAGACTTGACTTGCTGATTTAGGATTTCTAAGGTAGGGGCCAGGCAGCCTGGATATCTAGTAAGCACTTTTGGTAATTTCTGGAAGGGAACTGCAGGAAACACCAATCCATGGCAATCAATATACATTTTATAGCCATAGGTGCTGAGTTTGATTCAGGAGGCACATCTATAAAATTTACGAAAAGAAGTTAGAAAATAAGAAGAGCACCTTATGCAGGGATTTGGAGCAAAGAATTAAGGAGGTTAAGGGTAATAAAGAAAAGGATGCATTTCGGGGGGAACATGTATTTCCAGGGAAGTGTATATATCTTATAAAATTATGGACATAGAAGTTTATAACTATAAATATATGTTTCTAGGGAAACTTAGATATATATCTAAGACTATGATAGACTATTTATTCTTCTGTTATATTTTGCTATTGTGAATTTGGGGAGAAATTAACTGAAAATAACAAAAATAGCTAATACTGACATACTGCTTAATATGTGCCAGGCACTATTCTAAGGATTTCACATCTATTAACTCTTATATTAACTTTTGAATTTTCATAGCAGCTTGGGGTGTAGATATTATTTTTATCCTTATTTTATAGATAAGAACTCTGAGGTACAGAAAAGTTAAGTAACATATCAAAGATCACACAGCTTAGAAAGTGGCAGGGTAGGAATTTGAACCCATACGTCTGGCTGTGGAGTCTCTGTTCTCTACAACCTTTAGTTTGGATGACAACCAGCTTATCTACAAAGGGTCTTATGCCCTTAACCTCAATTATAAAGCTAAAGTCTCCTTAATTTGTGGGGAGATAATAATAGTTTTAGTTGTAGTTGTCATAGCAGCTAACATATACTAAGTAGGCACTGTGCTTGGCACTTCATATGTGTTATCTTATGAATTACCCAGTGAAGTAAGTATGCTTAGGTACGTTTTGCAGATGGGGAAACTGAGATTCTTTCCTAAGATCTTTGGTGATTTTCCAAGTATCACACAGGTAGTAACTGGTAGATCCAAGTTATGATTGTAGGTCTGACTACAAAGCCCATTCTGTGGCTTTTCTACATGCCATTTCTTATAGAATCAGTATTGGTACTTAGAGGAGCTGAGGCCCAAGGGCTTCTAATGCAAGGACCATGGCTACTGAGAGTAAACTACCATGTCTATATCTGAAGATATTTGTGGAACTTCTAAATTACAGAAGAAAGTAAAAAATGTGGTGGGATGGCAAGGGTGGAGGGGCGGGAGAGGGGACACTGACTAGGACAATCAAGGATATGCGCTACTGTGCAGGACATCTCAAATAAAGATGGGTAAGTGTCGTTTGCAGTCCTCTCATGCAGTGACAGCTAAGCCTGACAGAGAATTGTCGCAGGGGTGAGTGTGAAGTGGAATGGATTGAATTCTGACTGCCAGAAAGGGCAGAAGGCACTATGGTACTTGTGTAAACAGGGAAATTTATGGACTCTTAAACATCCTTATGCCAAGTCCCTGTTTTCAAATAATTACAAATGTAGCATGGGCATTTCTTAAGTAGAAATGTCTAAAATAGAGACAGGATCTTTGTTGGGTGGAAATGCAAAGAAATAGAAAGTAGTGTAATATAGTTGATACAAATGCAATTACTCTCTTCTCTTACAGAAAGGCAGTATATGGCAGAGTTTTGGGATACAGGATTCAAGGCCAGACAGTTCAAACCCAGCTTTGGGACTCTGGGCAAGTTTTTTAACTTCTTTAAGCCTAAAGTTTCTCTTCTGTAAATTGGGAATAATAATAGTATTTACCTAGGATTTGTGGGGATTAACTGAAATTGTGAAGCACTTAGTACAGTGCCTGATGAAGGTATGTGCTCAATAAATAGAACTCACTGTTATTATTAGAAGCAAGATTTAGAGTGAAAAACCAGGAGATGCATTGTTGTTTTTGGTGTGTGCCATTGAGTCGATTCTAACTCATAGCAACCCTATGGGACAGAGCTTCCCCTAGAGGGTTTCCTAGGTTGAAAACTTTACGGGAGCACATCGCTAGGTCTCTTCTGCCGTGGAGCAGTGGATGGCTTCAAACCTCAGACCTATCGGTTAGCAACCAAGCACTTAACTGTTGCAACACCAGGGCTGCTTAGGAGATGTATATGCCTCTCCAAAGCTGTATCATATTCAAAAGTATTTCTGTTCGGACCTCTCTGTCTGTTATTACACCCTGGGCATTGACCAGGTCTCAGTTAAAGCTTCTAGAACTAACTGTTCACTTCCTCCACTTGAACTTTATTCTCCTCATCTCTTACACAGGGAAAGCAATACTATCTACCTCATAGAGTAGATATTAGGGTTGTCGAAAAGATTTGATGAATTACCACATGAAAGCATTTCAGATAGTGCTAACCCATAAAGAGTCAAGTTGTTATTTTTAAAAATAAACACTGTGAAGTTTTACGTGGGATGTCTGTGGCACAGAAGTCTCTCAGAGTCTAATCTATTCTACTTCACCCATTGAAAATCAGAATTCTTGTCAATTACCAGGGCTATTCTCAAATCACTTCAAGCCATTTAGCAGCTCGTTGCTTGCCTTGGTACAGTTGTCTTAAAACGTGTACAAGTTTTCTTCAGGCTTTTGTAATGTTGCAGGGGTAAGCTGTAAATAAGGCAAAAGAAAGAAAAGCTGGATAAAATGAATTTCCGCCTTTGGCTCTACTGATAATTTTCAGTGTCCATCAAGGCCATATGCTGCCATTCTTCTCCACCAGGAGGCAAATGATAAGAAACCTGTCAAGGGCCACTTGAGTCATCTCTGAGTGAGGAGACTGGGATGGAAGAGCTGTGTTCATCAAGGTGATGCCCGGTAAAATCAGACAGAACTCATGATTCAGTGGCCCACCACCTTGACCATGCATTAGAGTCACTTGAGAAGCTTTCTAAGCATCTTGTGGTCTGACCAGACCTTAGACAAAATCAAAGACTTGGTAAGTTAGGACCTATGCCTTAGTTAGTTAGCTAGCTAGTTAGTTGGTTGCTTGGTTAGTTTTTAAGCTCCCCGGGTGATTCCAGTGTGAAGTCAAGGGTAAGAAATGGGATAGAAAAGTCTTAAGAATGCATATTCTGGGACGGAAACAGGAAAACAAAGGACAACTGCTTGGGTGGAGGGAGTGGTTCTGTTGTCTGTAAAACTAATATTCAACGTTAATGGCTCACTTAGCTACTGTTTATATCTAGTGGTGGAGCAAATTAACTCAAATGTAAACAGCTTATTTGTATATACACAATCCTATACATTTATTTCTATCCGGAGTGATGCTCTGAAAGCTAATTACAATGAAAAATAAGCCATCCTCTGTGTGAAATATACATGCAATTCTGCCCGTTAATTGCCTGGAATTTTTATTTTGTCCACATTCCCAAGTGAAAAAGCTAGGGTTCTTCTCCCCAAAGAAACACCCTGCGTAGCCTTTGAAAATGTGTACAGGCTTACCATTGTCTCTGATAATCCCGCAATCAAACTAAATTTATGAGAAGAAACAAACCTAACATATTAATATTAAATTAATATAGATTTTTCTCTGGTCACCCACCGTTCTGTCTTAGATTTTGTAAATAAGGGAGACTCTGAGCATTATAGCATTTAGTCTAATAATGAGAAGAGGTGTTTCTCTTTTCCCAGAGAGAGAGAATCTTTGGGGTCATAAGTGCCAATGACCTCATTATTAGACCCTGAAATTATTTCTGATGGGCCTTGAAGACTTTCCATTTCTACTGCATAGTCTAAGGAAAGAAAACCCCATTATACAGAACATTGACAGAAGCATCTCAGGACAGGTGGGATGTCAGGCTGACAAGTAAACAGAAGCCATTTTGAGATTTTGTGATTGTGTTTTCTCTGTATTGAAACAAACAAGCCAACAAAAAAACAAGAGATTCTAGAATGCTTTCCCTATACCCTCTCCCAGTTCTATAGCATGATTTTTGTATTTACTTATTTACACACGTAAAAAGTGAAAGTGGAACATAATAAGATTTTATTCCATCTGTTTCACCACCATCTCCACCAACTCACTCCCACCCAAACCCAAGGGAAACTGGGGGCAAAAAAATCAGTGGAGTTAGTTACTATTCAAAAGCAAGACATTATCTCACACGAATGTATTATTAATTTGTTGCTTACACTTAATCCTTTCTCCTGCTGTTTCCTCTGTGAATAACTTCATATCAGACCCAGGAGAAGTATGTGATAGGGGAGTTATAAATTCACTTAAGAAAAGTATCTGAGGAAAATAAGATTTATTATGTAGGACGGTACACACACACATAAAACTATATATATAAAAATTTTATTACTTGATATGAACTTCAGATTGCGTTTGAATATATAGCCTGTCTTTTGTTATGGCGGAGACTCCACTTCTTTAAAGTGGATTTGGTAACACTAATCTCACATGCTTAGTCAGGAGAAAGATGTACTGGAACATCAGTCTTGAATACCCTGCCCCCAACAAATATAGAACTAAAGAGCCTCCTAGACACTGCTTTGTGATGGAACGGCTCACAAAGACCAACAGCCATTGTAGAGTTGAGAGGAGGTTTTGACAGATCCTTGGATCAGAATCTCTTTTATAATAAATGGGAAGGAAAAGGTGATGCATTGGCTTGTATTACATGTCAATACATTTTTGCTGAAGTCAACAAATTTGTAAAATATAAAGTAAATTTTTTATCCCTACCAAAGAAATCTTGCCAGTGAGAAGGAACTTCATGTATATTTAAACAAATGATTAAAATTGATGATAAAATATTTATAAGACCCAAATTTGAAAATTGGTTATGATCAGCCACTTCGCCCACTGATTATTTGCCAACAGTAGTCACAGTTCAAAGCCAATATTGTCCTGTCTGGTTTCTGAATGCTCTTTCTCCCTTAGCTGATTCTATTTTTACAGATCTTGTTCCATTTAAATCCTCAATTTCTTAGGGATTTGCCATCACTCACTCTCACGTTGTTTTCAATCTTGATCTCAATTGGAGCTGCCTCTTGCGTTGTTCCTCCTAACAATCTCCTTGTTCAACAAGAGCTGCAGTTTCTAGAATTGTGTGCACATTTTGCACATTCTTATTACAAACAAACCTAGGTTTCTCCTCAAAATATTTGCAAGTACCACACCTTCAAATGCCAAGAGAAATCCTCCCTTAAGACAATAGCAAAGAAAGTAAGATCACCCATATGCTTTTAAAAACACTCAGGAGACGTAATGGGTGAATAAATACTTGTTTTAAATAACAGAGTATTCATTAAAAAAATTTGATTTGCAGCCTGAATTTCACCAAAGTGAAAGAAACATCTGAACTTTTATGGCAGAAATCAAGGTGAATCCTTGACCCCTTAAGAAAATCAATGTAACAAATAAGATGGCAGTTATTTTAAATGTGTAGGAGAAGAAAAGTGAAGTCAAAAACCTTAGAAGAATTAGAATTTATCTTTATGAAACCATATTTAAGAGTCAGAAAAATAACTCTTAGAAAGTTTTGGAGGGTGGCCATTTTCTTTGCTAAACCTCCTCGCATTTATTTATTTATTGGTTTTGTTTTGTTTTATTGTCTGGAATCCATAATCTCTTAATAGTTTTGTAGAGTGCCAAGCAGCAGCCTGGGAGTGCTTATGATTGATGCTTATACCGAGCCCTCAATTTTCCTAACAGAGTGCTAAGATTCCTGCCAGTCAGTTCCAATTTCTGGCCAATGGGGGAGCAAACCGCAGCCTGGCCCAGCAGAGAGAGGAAAAAAACAACAAAACCTATAAACTTAAAATGACTTTCCTTATGTGTTAGAGTCTTCTGATTTGGAGAAGCTATTTTTGAGTATAATCTTCCATAACGTTGCTTTTCCTCTTTGCTCCTTTAACTATTTTGATTGGTTAGTTGTTGGTTTTTTTTCTAGCTAGACCGCTAAACTAGTGATCTAGATATCAGCGAAGGGAAGACATTAACCAGCCAAGTAAACCAGAAACCCTTTGCTTTTTTAATTGTTTCTTCTATTAAGAGAATATCAGGATTTCTTTTTCTCTCGCCACTGGTACAATACAAGTAAGCATGTCTACTGTAATATACAGAACCTCTCTGAGCCTCTGTTTCCACACTGGTAAACTGCACATAATAGTATGTATTTTTCAGGGTTGTTGTGAAGCTAAAAGGACCTAATTGAGATTTGCAACCTGAGTGCACACAGGATTCAGGAAATTAAACAATAATCCAAGTGGTCAAATTGGAGACAATAGAGAGTGGTGGAGACCGTGGTAAACTGAAGGGCACGAGCTGTTTCTCATTGGAATGGGGCCTACGGATCCGCAGCAGCACCAGCTAATTATTACCATGAAAGCATGCAGCTCCAATACTTCTGAGTTTGTTTGTTTTTTTTTTCAGAGAAACTAAAAATCTAGATTTTTATGTGAAATTAGATTGTGACTAATTCAAACTTTTGAACACCTTGAGGAGGCCAATATCTAGTGAGCTAACACTTGGCAGGCAATTTGAGATCTGTGGTTTAACACAGAAAAAAATGAGTTGTCATTGAATTGATTCCAACTCATGGTGACCCCTTGTGTGTCTGAGTAGAACTGCCCTCCATAGGGTTTTCAATGGCCGATTTTCAGTTGTAGATCTCCAGGCCTTTCTTCTGAGGTGCCTATGAGTGGACTCACACACACAAGGTATTTAGTAGAAGTGCCTACTTATTTTTTCCACTTTCATCAAATTATAAGATAAATATTTAAGTCAGTTAAGACGCTGCCACAGGTTTAAAATAGGTGATCAAAGAATCATAAAAATTAGTGTGCATTCATTCATTTTTGAAATAGCATCAAGCACTGTAATGGTCAGGTCGACCCCCAGGAGTCTCTGAAGTCCACGATCTGGGACTCCTCTAGACTCTGGTGGTGGCCTAATGGTACTGTGACAGCTGAAAATGTACATGCAAGTAAAGGGCAAGACTATCACGGACACTGATCTAGACTCTAATGGAGAACAGTCAGTCACAGAGACTGACAGCGTGGAAGCCCAAACTCCGAGTTAATGAGCACCTTGATGAAGACAGCCAGGTGTGTTTAGAGATGGACTACTGACCTTTGGTGCTCCTCCCGGCGTGTGCTCAAAATGCCATTTTTACTAATGGTTAATCACATGGCAAATAGCCCAGTATGGAACTGGCAGGTGATACAAAATTGCAAGGTGAAGAAATTTCAGGGCATAATGCAGCAGAGCCTTATTGTTAGGTAGAGGCAAATGAAAGCTGAACTGGAAAAACACAATTTGGGGAATAAACTGCAAAGCCCTGCATACAGCAGAGGTTGAATGAATACAGTGAAATCGCACAACCCATCAGATGGAAAAAAATAAATTCGGCACTGTTGAAATCAGTGATTAGAAAAAAAAAGTGAAAGACCTAAAAAAATAGCCTCAACAAGAAGCTAAACCCAGGAAACTGCTGGAAAATACAAAACTGACTTGAAAAACTGTCGAGGTTCATAAAGGAAGCCAGTGCGTAAGGCCTCCAATCTGTCCTCGGGCAAATCTCCCCCTGGAGTTGGAAATGGATTTGTTTGTCCTCAATCTCGGTGGAAAAATATTGGTCTCTCAATATGTAAAGTTCACAGTTACTATATCTTTCCCACTTTAAAATGCATGCTTCCATGACCATTGATTGAGTACCAGAACACTGCCTAGAAAGAAGATAGAGATCGTAGCCTTGCAAAATGTGGCCAGTAGAAAATTGCCCAAGTGGCTAAACCCTCATACAGGTAGTTAAAGTATGAGCAAGAAAAAAAAAATAATGTATGGGGTTTTCATGTTTGGCTACTAAACAAAAGTTTGGAAGTTCTAGTATACCCAGAGACACCTCAGAAGAAAAGCGTGGCATTGTACTTCAAAAAAATCAGTCATTGAAAACCCTGTGGAGCACAGTTCTACTGTGATACACATAGGGTCACCATGAGTTGGAGGTCACTCAATGGCAACTGGTTGTTAGGCACACTGCATTTAAAGTGACGGCAAACAGGAAGATCAATGGCTGCTCAGACAAGACCTTGTAGGGTGACTCCACTTTGATGGGGTCTGCAAAGACCAGGAAGTTTGATCCTCCATTATGTTTGTTTAACTTTCCTCAAAAACAAAACACAAAACCCATCGCCATCAAGTTGATTCCAACTCATGACAATCCCATGTGTTGCAGAGTAGAACGGTTGCATAGGGTTTTCTTGGCTGTAATCTTTACAGAAGCAGATCACCAGGCTTTTCTTCCACAGCCACTGCTGGGTGGGTTCTAACCACCAACCTTTTAGGGTAGTAGTTGAGCATAAATCATTTGCACCACCCAAGGGCCTCTTAATGTCTCTAATGCCCACTAAATTGCAAGCACCATGATAAGCAACATCATGATAAATGCAGAAAAGATTGAAGTTGTCAAGGATTTCATTTCACTTGGGTCCACAATGAACACCCATGGAATCAGCAGTCAAGAAATCAAACGACACATTGCATTGGGCAGAGCTGCTGCAAAAGACCTCTTTAAAGTATTAAAAAGCAAAGATGTCACTTCAAGGACTAAGGTGCACCTGACTCAAGCCATGGTGTTTTCTGTTGCCTCATATGCATGCAAAAGCTGGAAATGAATAAGGAAGAATTGATGCCTTTGCATTATGAAGTTGGTGAAGAGTAGTGAATATACTATGGACTGCCAGAAAAACGCACAAAAATCTATCTTGGAAGAAGTACAGCCAGAATGCTCCTTAGAAGCAAGGATGGTGAGACTTTTTCTCACTTACTTTGGGCATGTTATCAGGAGGGGCAAGTCCTCGGAGGACATCATGCTTGGTAAAGTAGAGGGTCAGCGAAAAAGAGGAAGACTCTCAACGAAATGGGTTGACACAGTGGCTGTAACAATGAGCTCAAGCATAATAACGATTGTGAGGATGGCGCGGGAACCGGGGACAGTGTTTCATTCCGTTGTACATAGACT
Source organism: Trichechus manatus latirostris (assembly GCF_000243295.1). Classification (NCBI taxonomy): domain Eukaryota; kingdom Metazoa; phylum Chordata; class Mammalia; order Sirenia; family Trichechidae; genus Trichechus; species Trichechus manatus. The sequence goes on along the minus strand of NW_004443956.1, from coordinate 9,403,019 downwards.
TGACAGCACCTAACAACAACAACGACAACATGAAGGAATGGCTGTCTCTTTTGTTAACTGATGGAATGCTAGCCCCTAACACGTGCCTGGCACATAGTAGGCACAGAAAACATATTTGTAGAATGAAGGAATAATTAGTTGAGTCCAATGGCTTGAATTGACCTGATAATGGTAGCGACTGTGTAATGAATGCCTACTCTTATGATACCGATTATAATACAGTAAGGGAAGAAGTATGATTTTCATTCAACAGATGAGGAAACTGAGGCTCAGAAAGTGTGAGTAACTGAACTAAAGTCACATGACCAGCAATTGGCAGCAATGAGATTTGAACTCCTGGCTAGTTAACTTTAAACCATAATCCTTTCTCTATACCATTCCATTTAGCTTCAACCAGATAAGCTCAGGAATACTTACCCAGGCTATTCAAAGGAGCAGAATACTTAAGTCCAGGTCATCGACTCTCAGCTTTCAGCCCTTCCTATCCTTCCACAATCCCTGTATCTGCTCTCCTTGAAGCCCTGGCAGAAAATATTTTTCAAGCATGTTTCACACAGCAGCTGCTAGCACACCTCTGGCTGGGTAATAAATGTTGATGTCAGACCTACCATAAGAGACAGAAGTCATTTCATTTTACATCAATACGCAAGTCACCATCTGGAAGACCAGATATGCCAATCTTAATTTGAGACCAGATTTTCAAATCTAACTGTGATGTGACGGAAATGCTTATCAGTATTCAAACTGAAAACTCGGGTCACTCTGCCTAGCAAACCTTCATTTTGTTAGGACCCTCTTTCATGAATAAAAGTGAATGGATTCTGCAAACAGCTAAAGCCCATTTCTGCGTTAGTTCAGGCGCCTGTTTGACAGGAATAGAAACCCACTTGAGCAAAACTAAAACACAAGAAGGAAATTTATCATAAGGATATAGGGCTGTCTCATGGAACCTGAGGGCAGGGATGCAGCTGAGACTCAGGAAGAGACCAAAGATGAGGTCACTCGCCCATCCTGCAAACTGGCTCTCTCTGCTGTTCAACCACATGGTAAGCGTAGCCACGCACACACCTGTGATTAAATCCACTTATTCAAGAGACCAGCCAGATGGATGCAAGAATTCCACATTCTCATTGGTCCAGCTGTGTCAATTGCTCCACCCTGGCCAATCAACTGAGGCTGGGGAGAGAGGGGTCATATTTTTTGAGCTTAGTGCTTGAAGTGTAACCATATGGATAAAGCAGTGAAGGGCTTGTCTCTGTAAAGTAGGGAGTGTGAGGGCGAGTGGGTTCAGAAGAGAAGCAGTCCCAATTGCCCTCTATGCTGGTATCTGTAGCTGTGGAGTCGATTCCGACTCATGGTGACCCCATGTGTGTCAGAGTAAAACTGTGCTACTCAGAGTTTTCAGTGACTGATTTTTCAGAACTAGATCACCAGGCCTCTCTTCTGAGGCACCTCTGGGTGGATTCAAACCTCCAACCTTTCAGTTAACAGCTGAGCCCATTAACTTTCTGCACCATCCAGGGACTCCACTGTTATCTATAGTACATATAAACAAGAACAAAACTCAAACTCGTTGCTATTGAGTCGATTCTAACTCATGTCCACCCCATGTGTTACAGAGTAGAACTGAGCTCTATAGGTTTTCTTGGCTGTGATCTTTATTGAAGCAGATCACCAGGCCTTTCTTCTACAGCGCTGCTGGGTAGGATTGAACCCCCAACCTTTCAGTTAGTAGTCGAGCACAAACCGTTGGCACCACTCCTATAAAAAGAAAACAATACCTACTGTGTACAATCAAATTCGAAGATGGAGTTTGGAGTGAGAGTTTATTGACTGTAAATGCTTTAACAGATTAATATTTATCAGAGTAAATTGGCTCTTTGAGCACTCTGGAAACCAGTATGCCTTGATGCATGAATGACTACTAAAACCCCCATAACCATTCCGTATTTTATAACCCCACCCCATGTATTTCTAAAAATCTCCAAATACGCCAACACTACTTTAAGCATTCATCCTGTGATTTTTGTATTGATGAAAGTCATTTAGTTCCAGGTCTCCTAGTTAGTAAGTTATGTATTATGCTTTCTTGTAAGATAAATGCCCCCATCCCTGCTGGGAGCTCTAGCTCAGCCTTTTCATATTATCTCAGTGATCTCAGACATTCCATCTCTATACATTCTTTATGGATCACATTACTCTCAACACCTCTTATCTCCCTGCCTACAAAATCATTCTCCAGCGTAAAAAGAAAAGAAGAGCATTATCTCCAACCACCTTTCTCCTTTGGTGATGGCATCATCGACTCTCCATAAGCTAATCACATCTCAGAATAATGGCGTTGGGGATACATTTATCTGGTGCTGATCTTATCAACACAGAATCTTTGTATAAAAAGATTCTCTTTTGACGTGGCTCTACTAGATTTTTTTCCCCAGTGTTCCCACTGGAACTCTAATCCTTCTAGACATAAAGAGTCTTCTTGCCTCCTGTTTTTCCTTCAGTTTGCTGATCAGCCATTGTCACTGAAGGCAGGAGCTTCCTTTTGTTCCACACAGGACTGGTTTTTGTTGTGTATCCTGCTCCAGACAGTGATGTTATCGTATGACAATGCCTATCAGGACTTTCTATCCCCTTGCAACTAATTTCTAAACCTACTCTGTTTAAAATATCGTTAATTGAAGTCACAGGTGCGGGCCGACCTACGTAAAGCACATTTAGAGTCATTCAACAGGTGTATAATGCAAGCTTCCTCCAGACAACTCATTGAGCTAAGAAGAGTAGAGATGAGTCAGATGTTGTCTTTGACCTTACGGAAGTCACATCTGTACCTTCTGTGTATAAATAAGCCCAATCAGCTCTCACAGCTGGGAAAAGTCAATATCAGATTAACTTGTAGACAATTTCCAAGGACCATTATGAATCATTTTTTCTTGCTTAACTCAGATTTATCACTCTTAATATATTTTTTTTTTATTGTACTTCAGGTGAAGGCTTACAGAACAAATAGTTTCTCATGAAACAGTAGTACACATATTGTTTTATGACACTGGTTAACAACCCCACAACATGTCAACCCTCTCCTTTCTCGAACTTTTTTTTTGGTGAAAATATACATAGCCAAAGATACACCATTTCAAAAATTTCTAC
>NW_004443956.1:9377082-9393287 GCF_000243295.1 Trichechus manatus latirostris | reverse complement strand
AGTGCAGCCTGGCTGGAAGGTGTAGAGGTATACAATGCCAGGTATTCAGGGAACAGAAAGAGAAGGAAGATATAGAGAGATGAGAAACTGAGTAATGAGGAAAGACAAAAAGGGAAAAAGAGGGAAAAGAAAACCAAACAAGTTTTAAAAAAAGAACAAGGAAACCCCCCAAAAAAACAGAAAAAAAAAAAAAACAATGAAAAATGAAATGTCCCCAGGGATCCCTCTGCATGTCTGTGCAAGCCGAGGGGGTAGCTTCCAAGCCACACAGCACCGCCTGGCCAGAACGGGCTCCCAACTCAAGAAAAGGAAAAGAAAACAAACAAACAATTCAAAACAAACAAGCGAACAAAAGCCCCGGGACCCCACCGGTGCGGCAGCCCTTATCAGGAAGGAGCTCCACACTCCAACAGAGCTCCGCAGCCCCTCAGGAAGATGCAAAGATGGCACACGTAGCCAGGTATTTGAGCAAAAGAGGGGGAGGTGGTGAGAGGTAAGGAAGAAATCAAAAGAAGCGGGAAAAAGCAACACCAGCAGCCAACAAATGGCACTCAGAGAGCCGGTCCGTTCAGGTGGGTGTAATCCAAGCAGCCAGTGCTTCCCGGACAAGAGATTGTGGCCGCGGGAAGCAGAGGAGGCCGAGTGGGGGTGAAGAAGGGTTGGGGGTGGGAAGGCGTATATCGCGATTACCGGTTGTTTAGTCTCCCGCCGGAAGCTCCGTGAAGCTGCTTTCTCGCACCCCATTTGCTGGTCTCTGATCGGAGTCCAAGATGGCATATCCGTGCTGTGTTAGCTCATAGGGGACCTCTGCACGAATCTCTCCTCACTCTCCTTTCTCTGTCAGTTTTCTCACTCCATTTGGTGCTTGGCTGAGTTCTTTATCTCTTCATATGATGTTTTAGGTTTTCCGGATTGTTGTTTTCTCTGTTTGGCTTAGTTTTTCGGATCTTTGCTGTGGAGGGATGGCGTGGTGCTTCTGCCTAGAGCGTCATTTTGCTGGAAGTCTCAGTCTTAATATTTTTAACCAATAATAATAGCTACTATATTTTTACGTGTTCTCTGTGTATTACATACACAGGGGATTCAAATGTGTAGCCAAATTTGAGACCACTGCTGTGGCCCAATAAGGAGTCCCTGGTTGGCACAAACAAGTGCTGGACTACTAGCCAAAACGTTAGTGATCTGAACCCAGAGGTGCCTTGGAAGACAGGCCTGGTGATCTGCTTCTGAATGGTCACAGCCTTGAAAATCCTATGGAGCAGTTCTACTCTGTACACGTGGGGTCGCCATGACTCAGAACGACTGGTTGGCAACTAACAACAATAATGACAGCAACAACAAATATATATATATGTGTGTGTATGTGTGCGTGCGTGTGTATAGTGGTGTAGTGGTTAAGAACTATAGCTGCTATTCAGAAGGTCGGCAGCTCAAATCCACCAGCTGCTCCTTGGAAACTGTATGGGGCAGTTCTACTCTGTCCTATAGGGTCGCTATGAGTCAGAATCAACTTGACAGCTACAAGTGTATATATATATATATATATATATATATATATTCCCAGATAACTGTAGCATGCAGATGAGTGTGAAACCTCTGCTTTTAGCTGTTACAAAAGGTTTTTGGGACCCCAAATGAATGAGAATCTCTGGAGAAGTGACCCAGGCATCTATGTATTTTTAAAGCCTCCTAGAAACACTGCTCAGTAAGTATTTGAGAACCAGTATCTTGATTACTTGATGCTTTTCATTGAGCTTTCACCCCATTTTACACGTCATTTTTTGTTGGTTGTCTAATCTTTGCACCACTGTCAACTTTTCTCTGCATGTCTACAAAACTAAGCTGGATGTGGGCCTTTGAGCCCCTAGTTTACAAGCTCCTTTAATTGTATCACTTTCCTGAGCTGAGAAGGGACAGGTCGGTGCAGATTTTAAGTGCTCCAATATTTAAACCTTGGAATCTATTATCTTGGGGTTCTGTCCCAGCTTTACAATTCACTAACTATGTGACCTTGGGCAAGGCAGTTAACATTTCTGAATCTCACATTTCTTACCTGTTAAATGAAGATGATAATAAAGGATACCTTACAAGTCCAGCCTTCCCTCAGGATTAAATGAGATAATGCATATCTCTAGGCAGTTCTGAGGAACAAGAGAAGAACGGCCATCCACTTAGTTTCCCATAAATCTTTTGTTATTTTGAAAACTTTCACAATGACTATATAAACACTGTGTTGTTTCCTAGGATAAATCCTGGTAAATCAAGTTATTATATATTTTTAAATGAATTCTTAACTATCATCTTTTTTTTTTAAGTAGGCATACTCCATAAGAAATAATTTATATCACATAAGTAATTTATATCGGCCCTACTTAATTTGTCAATATTATCATGAATTCATTCTTCTTCAGGTAATTTCACAACATTAAGAGAATTTACATGATAACTTATAGATAAAATACATTCCCAGGAAAACTACAGTATTATGTTAGAAATCAAAGAAAAAACGAACTACATTCCTCTAAATTCACCACCTGCCTGATCTTAATGAGAATCATAATTATGAATGGTGGATGTTCTCAAAGATGAAATACATTAGTATTTGGTTTGAACTTCAGTTACAAGCTGGTTTCATCTAGCATTTAGTCACATCCTAATACAGGAGTTAGCAGATAATCGTCAGTGGCCTAGTGAATGGCCAAGAGAATAGATTCCAAAGCCTGATTTAAACTCCTGGCTCTACAGCTTAGTAGCTATGTAACTTTGAGTAGGTCGCTTAACATCTCTGGGCATATTTTATCTTGGTAAAATGGAAATAATAATGGTTTGTTCCTCAAAAGTTGTGAAAACTAAGTAAGTTAATCCATGTAAAATGCTTAGCACAGTACATGGCACGTTGTAAGCAACGTTAAATGTTTAACATCATTAGATTTATGCATGATATTATTATTAAGCATTTCTATAAGCCAGGCATCAACAAACTATAACCCATGGGTCTAATCTAGCTTCTTTTTGTAAATAAAATTACCTGGGAAACTCATGCTCATTTATATGCATATAGTCGGTGGCTGTTTTTGACCTGCGACAGCAGAGTTGAGTAGTTGTCAATGAATCCACATGGCCCACAGAGCCTAAAACATATACTAACTGGCCTTTTACAGAAAAAGCTTACTGACCTCTATTACAAGCAAAGCAAACAGTTTACATTCCACTACTAGCCTAAAGGTTGTCAGTTTGAACACACCCGGTGGTGCCATGGAAGAAAGCCCTTATGATCTTCTTCCATAAAGATTACAGCCAAGAAAACTCTGTGGAGCACAGTTCTACTCCGTAACACATGGGGTCACCATGAGTTGGAATCAGCTTGGCAGCCACCAGTTTGTTTGTTTTTGGTTTGTACTAAATTTAAATCTTAGACCATGAACAATATTTTCTGTCAATAACACTTCTATGTAGGTACTATTTTTGGCCTTCTTTTACATATGAAAAAGCAAAGACTTAAAAGTTATTATGTACAATGCCTGAAGTCACACAACCAAAATAAATGAGAGAACTGGAACTCGAACAGCTTTTGTCTGGCTCTGGAAATCCACATTCCTAACCATATTTTCCAAGTTAGATTAGGGAGTTCTTTGATTCTGGGTGGTGACTGTGGTAGTTAGTAGTTAACTGCTTTACTTGTGTCTAATCTCTTATGTCATAGTTCATGTTCAGCCATTCCCTTGCGTTTCATCTGTGTTGACAACTCATGAAGGGTGCTATATACATGATCTAGCCTGGTGAGCCCTCGTAGGACTGGCCTGACTACAGATACATTTTCCTACCACTGTCCTTCCCTTGGAGCCCTGGTGGAGCAATGGTTAAGAGCTCAGCTGCTAACCAAAAGGTCGGCAGTTTGAATCTACCAGTCACTCCTTGGGAACCCTATGGAACAGTTCTACTCTGTCCTATAGGGTCTCTATGAGTTGGAATCAACTCCGTGGCAATGGGTTTGGTTTTTGGTTTTATCTTTCTCGTGGAATCCCTGGGTTGCACAAGTAATAAGTACTTTATTACTAACCAAAAGGTTGGTTTGAACTCATCCAGAGGTACCTTGGAAGAAAGGTCTGGTGATCTGCTTCTGAAAGTTTGCAGCCTTGAAAACCCTATGGAGCAGTTCTACTCTGCACGTACGGAGTTGCCACGAGTCAGAATCGACTTGACGGCAACAGGTTTGGTTTTTTGTTTTTTCATTCTTTCATTCCCTGGAGGGAACCATTTGCCTTCACAGTGTTGCCTTCAGAAGGCCAACTGAATAGCTGACGAATTAGTTTTACAGACCATGGCTTTCTTTTCTGTTGACCTCTTGGATGTCTGCTCTGTTGCTGGCAGATGTCAAGCCAGTTGAAACACAGTATGTCTGAAGCTTTGCCTGCCAAAGCGTATTTTGTTTGAGATGGTACCTCTTCCCTTTGATTCATTTTTGAAATACATTATATGCATGTGAATTAGGTCCTAGGAGAAATTTCTCATGAGATCAATTTGCAAGACTTTTTGGTTTAGAAAGAAAGATCATTCTCTAGTGTGTATGTTGGTTTGATATGGAAATACACACACTTGCCCTACATCTCGATTGCTAGTGTGCTCAGAATTTCCTTTGTAAAGTCAGAAATTAAATCCATAGACTGTCTGTCTTAATGTTCCTTATTTGGTGTCTGTGTATAGACACTTTCTGAAGGATGATGCCCTTCAGCACAAGAAGAGCGTGATGGAATGAATCTCAAATCTACAGCTTCAAAAAGCTATCTTTGTTCTTGGCTGAAAGCGAGACTAAAAATTCTGGTTGGCTGAAAGCAGGACTAAAAATTCTGGTGGCTATAAATCCAGACATTGCACTTGCAGTGATAATGAGGTTTCTTACAGATCTGACCTTCTCTATGCTATAGTCAAAATGGCAGTCATTCTGTTTGCAAAACGGAACTATTTCAAGATGCTAAGGAAGGTATTATTGGACTGTGGCGTGATCTTTGAGATTCTCCACTTACATAAAAGGATCTCCTTAAAATCCATTATTAAATCTAATATTTATGGAGCCTAATTTGTATTTAAGAAACCCTGGTGGCACAATGGTTAAGCGCTCAGCTGCTAACAGAAAGGTCGGTGGCTCAAACCTACCAGCCACTTTGAGGAAGAAAAGACCTGGTGATCAGCTCCCATAAAGATTACAGCCTATGACACGTGGGGTCACTATGAGCTGGAATTGACTCGATGGCACACAACAGCAACAAATTTGTATTTGTTTATGCTTTTTAGCTTGAATTAAATAGGGCCATTCCGGCAACTTTTGTGCATGGTCATTTGTACCATGGAAATTTTCTGTCTCAAAGGCGAGCCTTGGTATGGTTTTACTTTGTGTTCACCTTCAACAAACATTTACTGAGAAATAACTGTGTGCCAGGCGTTATGATGGGCTCTGGAGAAGTAAAAGCAAGGTGTATTAGGCTGATCTCCTTTTCCTAGATTTTCTTTCTCCTCAAGGGAGTCTTCTTTCTCCTCTCACTGGAGACATCATTTGAGGGGCATTTCTTTGCTTTGGTTTAGGATTCCCAGGGGTGGTCGTCAGTTACGCACTCTCTGACTCATGGTGACCCCATGTGTATGGAGTAGAACTGCACTCCATAGGGTTTTCAGGGTTGTAACCATTCAGAGGGGCCCTGGTGGTGCAGTGGTTAAGAATTTGGCTGCTAACCAAAAGATCAGCAGTTCGAATCCACCAGCTGCTCTTGGAAGCCCTATGAGGCAGTTCTATTCTGTCCTATAGGGTCACTATGAGTCAGAATGGACATGATGGCAATGGGTTTGTTTTTTTTTAATCATTCAGAAGCAAATCACCAAGCCTTTCTTCCAAGGCACCTCTGGGTGGATTTGAACTGCCAACCTTTCAGTTAGTAGTTGAGTGGTTAACTGTTTATACCACCCAGGGAGTCCATCAACCTCTGACAATGACACCAAAATATACATATCGATAGATAGATAGAAGTAGATATATAGATATATGTTGTATATATATCTATATGTACGTATACAGTATATATATACCTATATACTACATTTTTACACAAATAACACATGCCTTCTGCATTTGTTTGCCAGCCACGCCCTCCCCCTGTGAAGTATTTTCGTAAGGGTACTTTGCTAATTTTTCTTTTTTTACAGCAACATGTGGAAGAGGATTGGCATGGCAGTGCTTGTGAGGTTGCATCATGGGCATGCATTATTTGCATAAAAGCTGTTTATTTATTTATTTGTGTATATGTGTGTGTAAGGGAGGGGGTGTCAAGAAACTTACAGTTGTTCTCCAAGACCACAGCCTTGGAAGATTATTTATATTATGCACTCCATTCAGCACTAAAGTTTTCATGTAAAACAATTATGACTGTATCCATTAAAGTATCTAGTATCTAAACCTTTTCTGACTATATCATTAAATTCCTCAGCTTCAAGTTCACATTTCCCATTCTACTGAGGAACTCAGTGAATGAATGCTGTATCATGAATCTCATAAGCATATACTATATAGTTTTCAAAGGCATATTCAGTATTTCAGTATAATTTTTAGAAAGAAACATAAAATTCTCATTGTCTTTACTCATGTCACAAAAACTTAGGATCAAAGAAATCTTGTCTGAAAGAGATAAGCAAACAAATAATGATTCTTATCATGGGTTCATGCCACTGAATGAACTCATATTACATTTAATAGATTTAAACTTTATATTGATAAAGAGGTAGTATGGATTTTAAGAAAACAAATGATTGGAATCATTAAACTTTGTTTGCTCTAGGTACTAAACTTTTATTAATGAGCCCAAAAGCACATTTGCTGTTTTAGTAACCAGATCACATAGTGACCTCATTCTGAATTTATTGTCAATTTAAACCTCTCAATTTTTAAGAGCCCTGGTGGCGCAGTGGTTAAGAGCTTCGCTGCCATCTAAAAGGTCAGCAATTTGAATCCACCAGCTGCTTGGAAACGCTATGGAGCGGTTCTGTTGTGTTCCATAGGGTCGCTATGAGTGGGAATCCACTCCACAGCAATGGGTTTTTTTGGATTTTGATTTTCGTTCAACCATTGCTGCTATTAAGCCTTGTTTCCATCTATACTTATACACTTTTTCTCCCTAATATGTTGTATTTAACATTTATTTCTATTAATTTCTTCTTGATATAAGCAGCTCATCCTATCTATGAATTTCTTTTCAAATCTTAGCACCAGCTTCCTATTTATTTGCTATCCCTTAGAAATCCATCATCTACAGATTTGGAGAGCATGCGAACTTCATTGTGCCAAGTCCCTTCAGACCCTGCCTTAGTTATCTAGTGCTACTGTAACAGAAATACCACAAGTGGGTGGCTTTAACAAAAAAGTTTATTTTCTCACAGTTTAGGAGGCTAGAAGTCTAAATCCAGGGTGCTGGCTCTAGGGAAAGGCTTTCTGTCTCTGTTGACTCTGGGGAAAGGTCCTTGTCTCATCTTCTGTTCCTTGACTCCTTGGTGATCACCACGTGGCATGGCATCTATCTTCCCCCAGCTCTGCTTGCTTGCTTGGTTGCTTGCTCAATCTACTCTTGTATATCTCAAAAGAGATTAACATAAAATACACCGTATATTAACACTGTCATACTAACATAACAAAGAAAACGCATTCCCAAATCGGATTATAACCACAGGTATAGGGTTTAAAATTTACAACACATATTTTTGGGGGACACAATTCAATCCATAACAGACCCTTTTTGACTTATATTCCAATACTACGAAAGTGACAAATAACTAATCTGGATCAAACCATTCTTAAATATATGCTTCTTTTTAAAGAGTTTATGGTCATCTGATGTCTTTTGTATATAAGCTTCAGGGTTGAAATAGGCCTCTTGTATGTTCTAAGCCAACAGCTCTATCCCAATGGAGTGTAGGTCTTCATTTGATTAGCCATCAATACTTTGTAAATCTGTTTTGTACAAAATTAGGTTACAATTTTTAGATAAACATTAAGTGATGTTTATCTGGGAAACTGATCCAAGAGAACCATTATATATTGGTGTTTTAGAAAAGGTTTGTCTAATGTGAAATTTAATGAACATGATACAGACCACTTAATTTGTAGTTCTTGCGTGAAAATTCTAATGAAAATAAGAAGACCCATGGTCAAAGGTACAAATTAACTTTTTAAATTTTATTGTGGTAAAATATATATAACAATAATTTGCCATTGTAATCATTTTTAGTATACAATTCAGTGACACTGATTATGTTCATCATGTTGTGAAACAATCAACACTATCTAATTCCCAATGTTTTTCATCATCCCAAACAGAAACTTAGCACCTATTAAGCAACAACTCTCCATTTCTTCCTTCCCCAGCCCCTGGTAATCACTAATAAAACTTTTGTCTCTATGCATTTCTCTATTCTAGATATTTCATACACGTTTAATCATATACTATTTGTCCTTTTCATCTGACTTGTTTCACTCAGCATAATGTTTTCAAGGTTCATCTACGTCGTTGGATCTATCAGAACTTCATCTCTCTTTATGGTTGAATAATATTCCATTGTATTATATACCAAGTTTGTTTTATACTTTTTTTTGTTGATGGATACTTGGGTTGTTTCCACCTGTTGGCTATTGTGAATAGTGCTGCAGTGAACACTGGCGTGCAGGTATCTGTTTGCATCCCTGATTTCAAGTCCCTTAGGTATGTACCAGGAGCCCTGGTGATATAGCAGTTAAGCACATGGCTACTAATCGAAAGGTTGGTGTTTTGAACCTGCCCAGCAGCTGTGCAGGAGAAGGACTTGATGATCTGCTCCCATAAAAACTAGAAAACCCTGTGGGGCAGTTCTCTTCTGTCGCATGGGGTCATTATGAGTTGAAATTGACTCATCGGCACCTGACAACCCAACAGGTATATACCTAGGAGTAGAATTACTGGGTCATATGGTAATTGTATGTTTAATTTTTGAGGAGCTGCCGAACTGTTTTCCACAGAGGCTGCATGCTTTTACATTCCCACCAGCAATGCACAAGAGTTCCAATTTCTTCGCATTCTGATCAACACTTGTTGTTTTCTGATAATAGCTGTCTTAGTAAGAGTGAAGTGAAGTGGTATTTCATAGTAGTTTTGAGAATCTTTTCATGTGCTTATTGGCCATTTGTTTATCTTCTTTTGCGAAATGTCTATTCAAGTTTTACCCTTTTTTTTAACTGGGCCATTAAATTGGATTGTCTTTTGACGGTTGAGTTTTAGGAATTCTTTATATATTCAGAACACATGTCCCTCCTGTATTAAATTTAAGTAATACTTTCTTTCACCATTCTTTTCATGGTTTTTCTAGATTACAAAATGCCTCTTGACTTATTAAAACCAAAACACCAAACCAAACCCGTTGCCATCAAGTCAATTCCAACTCATAGTGACCCTGTAGGACAGAGTAGAACTGCCTCATAGAGTTTCCAAGGAGCAAGCAGCTGATGGATTAGAACTGCTGACATTTTGGTTAGCAGCTGAGCTCTTAACCACTGCACCACCAGGGCTCCCTTGACTTATTAGAGGAGAATAAATAAAGCAATGATAGTTTTATCACTTTCCAGATGACTTAATGACATTACATCACCTGAATCCCATTTATCGTTTCTGCTCTTAGTGCTTTCGTTGCCAATTTTTTTTTTTTTATATATATTTTAAAGTCCCCAAGTCATTATAATTGTTGTTGATTTTTCCCACCAGGCTTCGTTTAAATTAACTACATGTTTATCTTTACATTGTCCATCATTCCTTCATTTCCATGCTTCTACCTATGATCATCGTTTTCCTTCTGCCTGAAAATCTCCTTTTTGAATTCTCTTTAATGTGAATCAGCTGATGTTAGCTTGCCACCGTTTTTGTTTTTTTTTTTTTTCTTTCTAGAAATATTTATTTTACACCTTCATATTTGGACAATATTTTTTCTAGATAATAGAACTCTAGGTCTTTTGAAAATAACATTCCATTATCTTCTAGCTTGTATTGTTCTGGATCCCTGGTGGTGCAGTAGTTAAGAGGTTGGCCACTAACCAAAAGGTCAGCAGTTCAAATCCACCAGCCGCTCCTTGGAAACCTTATGGGGCAGTTCTGCTCTGTCCCACAGGGTTGCTAGAAGTCAGAATCAACTCCACGACAATGGGTTTGGTTTGGTTTTTGCTATTGTTCTATTGTAAAGTTGGCTAACTGGCCTATAGTTGTTTATTTGAAGGCATTGTATCTGTTTTCTCTGATTCTTTGAAGATTTTCTCATGTATGCATGTCTGTGTGGGGACAGTGGTATGTGTGTGGCACACGTTTTACCAATCAGTTTTACTATACTATGCCTAGGTTTGATCTCCTTGAACTTAATCTGCTTGGGGTTTATAGACCTACTTGAATCTCTGGGTTGATATCTTGGAAAATTCTCAACCATTGTATTTTCATATTTTACCTCCATTTCTTTTATTCTTCTCTTGTATTTCCAATTATACGTTTGACCTTTTTGCCAAGTTATCTATGTCTTTTAGACTCATTTCTGTGTTTTTTAATCCTATTTTAATTTCCTCCTCATGCTTTACACTGGCTATTTCATACTGATCTGTTTTTCTTTTTTATTAATCCTTTCTTTAGCTGTGTCTTATTTACTGCTTAGTTCATCTGTTGAAATCTTAATGACAGATGTTATTTTTACAAATTTCATTTCTCTCTTCTGAATTTCTCCATTTTGTGTTCGCTGTTTTCTTGGACATTATTAATCACAGCTTTAAAAAATTTCATATCTGATTACTCCAATATCTTGATCTCCTGTAAGTTTATATCTATTACCTTCTTTTTCTCTTAGTTCTAATCATTAGATATGCCGGGAAATATTTTTATTGAATGCCAGCTATTGTGTTTTAAAAATTATTAATGAAATATGAGGTTCATAATAGTATCTTTCTGTTGAGAGAATAAATTTATGCTCCTGGTAGGTAGTTACTCTAATATTCTTTTTTTTTCATCATATTAAATAAATATGTAACAAAATATTTGACATTTCAACAGTCTTCACATGTACAGTTATTAACTGTTCTTTTGAGTGTTGCTTTGGCCACATCTCATAGGCCTTTATATATAATGTTTTTTTAATTGTTTATTTCTAAATGCGTTGCAATTTCAATGTGATAAACTTATTAAACAAAAAAAATAGTCTTTAATTTTTAAGTAGTTGGCTATATATTTACTAGCTTGGTTGTTGGAAATTTGTTTTGTTGCTGTTAACATTTTATGCATAAATCTATTAAAAAATTTCCTGTATCATGTCATTTTGCTCCTAAAAATCTTATAAGATCTATCCAATGCCCTTAGACTAAACTGGCAATATTTTAACATGGATTTTAATGTCCATTATAAATTTATCCCAGCTTTTCACCTCTTTCTGGAATCTGTTCTCTTGACTCCTATTTTATACTACTTCTCTAAACTTTCGAAAAGGACACGCTGAAAAAAAGAAAAAGGAAAGTACATGGTTTAGGAGTGGGAGATTGGAAGGTGAAAAACGGCTGAGTCGGAAGGAGGACATTCTAGGCTGAGAGAAAGGTATAAGCAAAACTTTGGATCAAAAAAAGGAGAAAGGTGTTCTTTCTATATCACTCTTCTCAAGAAGGCCTTGCATTTTCACAAACACTGTGGAAATAGCCTCCTTCCAAATGGCTTTCATGCATTATTGACTCCAGGGGAAGTTGGGCATGGGCAGACTAGGCCTCCTCAGTAGCTTCAGTTCCCATAGTGACGCCATTAACCTGAATACAATTTGCTGTGAAGAAGAGAACTTTAGCCTTAGGTTGAAATTTATGTACTTTTTGGCCAGCTTTCCCCTAATGTCTTTTCATTACGGTCATTAACTTGCATGAATGTTTCTTCAGGGAACTCAGAACTTCAGTAATCATATTCTCCTCTTCAGATTATCACTCATAGAATGTTTTCTGACAAACTGACATCTAATCAGAGAAGAATGGGCAATTTCTTACCTGCTTCTCACTGGAGGGCAACACCTCCTATATTTATGACTTATCTAAAGGTATAATTTTAATATTTTAAAGATTGCATTCTTTTAGATTAGGTGGGAAAATTTCTCTTTTGTATAGTCTGATCAACTCAAAGTCTAAATTACTCTATTTCTACACATTGGCTCTATATTGCTCAAATGACAGTCAATTTTATTTGTTTTGGCCACAAAAATATCAAGATATAATTTACATCACTTTAGAGTTGAACTAGTTTATTCATTGTCAGTCAAAATAATTAAAACATCAACAGGGATAGTAACTATGAAGTTTTAGTGTGAGCCAGGCTGTGCTGAGTTCATGTTTGTTACTTCATTTATTCTTTGCAATTATCTTATGAAGAAGGTACTCTTATAACCCCATTTTACAAAGCTCAAAGGTATTGAGAAATATATCCATTTTACATGGCTTATAAGCAGTAGAATTGGAACCTGGACTCATGTTTTGCTGACTACTGAACCCAGAGGCTTCACTATAGTATTTTGCCACTCATTTCTTGGTTCTGCTATTTGGGATTTCTTAACAACCACAGAGGCTCAACCATCAAGTTGTCTCTGAGTCAGTTCAACTGATTGTTTTACTGGCAATTGCTGGGAATCAATATGGTGAGTTATTTGGACTTCATTTGCAAGAGTCTTAAAAAATCAGTATCTAATTGCTTTTATCTATCTCTCAATTTCTCTAAGTAAATTTAGAGATATTCAAAAATTGTATAATTTTATCTCTCCCAGTCTTGGGGGCTCATAAATGCATATTAGTATTAGTATAATAATCATTTCATAAGAAGAGATATATCAATAGTAATAGTAGTAACAAAAATAGTAATAAAAGTGACTACTCAGTTTAAGTGTTTACTGTGTTTCAGGCACTGTGTGAAGTGCTTTATGTACATTTCCTTATTCAATCCCTACAACTCTGAGATACCATACTAGGTCATGAAAACTAAACTTCAAAACTTAATCAAATAAAATCAAAGGAGGAGAATACATTGGCACACTTAAAAAGTTCAAAGGTAAAGCTTTCAGTGTTAAATTTAACAGCTCAGACGTGTCATGAAGGTTGAGTCCCTATCCATCACGCCTCTCCACTTTTCTGTCTCAGCATCAGTGTCACATAGGATCTCTCCAAGTGTTGGCTCAGATCTCCAAGTCCAGCAGAAAGAAAGTCTTTTTTTCCCCCCCAATATTTTCATGCAGCCCCCAGATTTTCTCTGAGTGAACCAACTTGGATCACAAACCCATCCTCAACGGAATCACTAAGGCTGGGAAAAGATCATACTGTTTAGCCAGCTAAACATTCCCACTGTGATGCCCTTGTTCATCTGTACTCCTTGAACTGAAAATGGCCCAACAGTGGTGGTTCTCCCAAGGAAACCTGAGGTGCTGTTATTAGAAGAGGAAATGAAATATAGTAAGCAAAAGCAGTAGATTTCAACTATAGAGGGTTATCATTATTCCCACTTTACAGATAACCAAATTAAGGTTCAGACAGTTTTAAGTGACTTTTCTAAATTTGCCAATTGTTGTTGCTGTTAGGTGCTGTTGAGTTGGATTCCACAAATAGTGACTGTATGTACAACAGAACAAAACACTGCCCTGTCCTGTGTCATCCTCGCAATCATTGCTGTGCGTGAGTCTACTGCTACAGCCACTGTGTCAATCCATCTTGTTGAGGGTCTTCCTCTTTTTTGCTAACTCTCTACTTTACCAAGAAAGATGTCTCTTTCCAGGGCCTGGTCCCCCCTGAGAATATGTCCAAAGTATGTAAGACAAAGTCTCATCATCCTCCCTTCTAAGGAATATTCTAGATGTACTTCTTCCAAAACAGATTTGTTCATTCTTCCAGCAGTCCATGGTATACGCCATATTCTTCTCCAACACCATAATCCAAACGCATCAATTCTTCTTTGATCTTCTTTATTCATTGTCCAGCTTTCACATGCATATGAGGTGATTGAAAGTGTCATGGCTTGGGCCAGGCGCACCTTAGTCCTCAAAGTGACATCTTTGCTTTTCAACACATCAAGAGGTCTTTTGCAGAACGGGGGTGGGGGATAACAGAAAATACAGAGAGAATTGTTGAAGATTTGCTGGCAGAAAACTTCCCTGATATCATGAAAGATGAGAATATATCCAAGAAGCTCATCAAACCCCACACAGGATAGATTCCAAAAGAAAGTCACCAAGACATATTATTATCAAACTTGCCAAAACCAAAGATAAAGAACTTCAAGAGTGGCTACAGATAAATGAAAAGTCACCTAAAAAGGAGAGTCAGTAAGACTAAGCTCTGACTACTCAGCAGAAACCATGCAGGCAATGAGGCAACGGGATGACATATATAAAACCTTGAAGGAAAAAAATTGCCAGCCAAGAATTATATATCCAACAGAACTGTCTCTGAAATATGCAGGCAAAATTAAGGCATTTCCATATAAACAGAAGTTAATGGAACTTATAAAAACTAAACCAAAATTACAAGAAATAATGAAGGGAGTCCTATGGATAGAGAATCATTAATATCAGATAACAACCCAAGACTAGAACGCAGGACTAAACAACCAGATATCAACCAAGGTAGGGAAGTCAAAAAATAAGTCAAAGCTAAAACACTGAAAATAGGGAAACAGAGACATCTTAGTTAGCTAAGAATTATATGGGACTCTATCAAGAGGAATAACTATGAGTGATTGGAGTACCAGAATGGGGGGGATAACAGAAAAATAGGGATAAATATTAAGGTAACCACAAAGGAAAGTAACAATCCTACAAGTCAAAATAAAAAACTAGAAAAATGAAAAGACTCAGCAAACACAAAATCAGCAACAGTGAAAAAGATGAAAAGAAAATACATAAAGAAAAATAAGTCAGCATAGAAAATTAAGTGGAACAAAGAAACTGCCAACAACACACAAAAAAGACATAAAAATGAGAGCACTAAACTCATACCTGTCAATAATTATGCTGAATGTAAATGGACTAAATGCACCAATAGAGAGTGGCAGATTGGATAAAAAACATGCTCCATCTATATGCTGCCTACAAGAGACACACCTTAGACTTAAAGACACAAACAAGCTAAAACTCAAAGGATGAAAAAAATATATCAAGCAAACAGCAATCAAAAAAGAGCAGGAGTAGCAATATTAATCTCCGATAGAATAGACTTTAAAGCAAAATCCACAACAAAGGATAAGGAAGAACACTATATATTTAGTCATTATTAAAGAGTCCATATACCAGGAAGATATAACCATAATAAATATTTCTGCATGCAATGACAGGACTCCAAAATACATAAAACAAACTCCAACAGCATTGCAAAGAGAAATAGACGCCTCCACAGTAGTAGTAGGAGACTTCAAGATACCACATTCAGTGAAGGACAGAACATCCAGAAAGAAGCTCAACAAAGACACGGAAGATTTAAACACCAGTATCAACCAACTGGACCTCATAGACATATACAGAACAGTCCACCCAACAGCAGCAAAGTATACTTTCTTTCCAACACTCATGGAACATTCTCCAGACTAGACCACATATTAGGCCACAAAGCAAGCCTTAACAGATTCCAAAGCATTGAAATACTACAAAGCATCTTTTCTGGCAATAAAGCCATAAAAGTAGAAATCAATAACAGAAACAGAAAGGGAAAAATTCAAATACATGGAAACTGAACAACGGCTTGCTCAAAAACTACTAGGTCACAGAAGAAATGAAGGATAGAATAAAGATATTCATAAAATCAAATGAGAATGAAAATGCATCTGCCAAAACATTTGGAAACACAGCAAAAGCAGTGTTCAGAGGTCAGTTTACAGCAATAAATGCATACATCCAAAAAGAAGAAAGGGCCAAAATTAAAACATTAACCCTACTACTCAAACAAATAGAAAGAGAACAGCAAAAGAAGCCTTTGGGCACCAGAAGAAAGGAAATAATAAAAATTAGATCGGAAATAAATGAAATAGAGAATAGAAAAAAGATTGAAAGGATCAACAATACCAAAAGCTTGTTCTTTGAAAAGATCAACAAAATTGATAAACCATTGGACAAACTGACAAAAGAAAAACAGGAGAGGAAGCAAATAACCCGAATAAGAAATGAGATGG
>NW_004443956.1:9374344-9376982 GCF_000243295.1 Trichechus manatus latirostris | reverse complement strand
AACTCATTCTATGAGGCCAGCATAACCCTGATACCAAAACCAGGTAAAGAAACCACAAAAAAAGGAAATTACAGACCAATATCCCTCATGAACATAGACACAAAAATACTCAGCAAAATTCTAGCCAATAGAATTCTACAACATATCAAAAAAATAATTCACCATGACCAAGTGGGATTCATACCAGGTATGCAGGGATGGTTCAGCATTAGAAAAACAGTCAATGTAATCCATCACGTAAGTAAAACAAAAGACAAGAACCACATGATCTTATCAGTTGATGCAGAAAAGGCATTTGACAAAGTCTAACACCCATTCATGATAAAAACTCTCAGCAAAATAAGAATAGAAGGGAAATTCCTCAGCATAATAAAGGGCATTTATACAAAGCCAGCAGCCAATATCATTATAAACAGAGTCTGAAAGCATTCCCCTTAAGAGCGGGAACCAGACAAGCATACCTTTATCACCACTCTTATTCAACATTATGCTGGAGGTCCTAGTCAGAGCAATAAGGCAAGAAAAAGAAATAAAGGTCATCCAAATTGGTAAGGAAGAGGTAAAAGTATCCCTATTTGCAGATGATATGATATTATACACAGAAGACCCCAAAGAATCCACAAGAAAACCACTGGAACTAATAGAAGATTTCAGTAAGTATCAGGATACAAGATAAACATATGAAAATCGCTTGGTTTCCTCTACACCAACAAAGAGAACTCCATAAAGGAATATACTGAATCAGTACCATTTACAATAGCCCCCAAGAAGATAAAATACTTAGGAATAAATCTAACCAGAGACATAAAAGACCGACACAAAGAAAACTACAAGACAGTACTTCAGGAAACAAAAATAAGTGGAAAAACATACCATGCTCATGCATAGGAAGACTCAACATTGTGTAAATGTCAGTTCTACCCAAAGCGATCTATAGATACAATGCAATTCCAATCCAAGTTCCAACAATATTTTTTAACAAAATGGAGAAACAAATCACCAACTTCATATGGAAAGGGAAGAGGCCCCAGATAAGTAAAGCATTACTCAAGAAGAAAAACAAAGTGGGAGGCCTCACACTACCTATTATACCAACATGGTAGTCAAAACAGCCTGCTACTCGTACAGATTTATAGATCAATGGAACAGAATTGAGAATCCAGACATAAATTGATTCACCTATGATCAGCTGATATTTGACAAAGGTCCCAAATCCATTAAATGGGGAAAAGACAGTCTCTTTAACAAATGGTGCTGGCATAACTGGATATCCATCACCAAAAAAAAAAAAAAAAATGAAAAAAGACCCATACCTCACACCATGCATGTACAAAAACTAATGCAAAATGGATCAAACACCTAAATATAAAATCTAAAATGATAAAGATCATGGAAGAAAAAATAGGAACAATTCTAGGAGCCCTAATACATGGCATAAACAGAATACAAAACATAATATCAATGCACAAACACTAGAAGAGAAACTTGATAACTGGGAGCTCCTGAAAATCAAACACTCGTGCTCATCAAAAGACTTCACCAAAAGAGTAAAAGAGAACATACGGACTGGGAAAAAATTTTTGGCTATGACATATCTGATCAGGTTCTAATCTCTAAAATCTAAAATATAATGCAAAATCTCAACAACAAAAAGACAAATAACCCAATTAAAAAATGGGCAAAGGATATGAACAAACACTTCACCAAAGAAGACATTCAGGCAGCTAACAGAGACATGAGGAAATGTTTACATTCATCAGCCATTAGAGAAATGCGAATCAAAACTACAATGAGATACCATATCACCCCAACAAGGCTGGCACTATCCAAAAAGCACAAAATAATAAATGTGGAAGAGGTTGTGGAGAGACTAGAACACTTACACACTGCCGACGGGAAAGTAAAATGGCTCAGCCGCTTTGGAAATCGATGTGGCGCTTCCTTAAAAAGCTAGAAATAGAAGTACCATACAATCCAGCAGTCCCACTCCTTAGAATATATCCTAGAGAAAATAAGAGCCATCACACCAATAGATATATGCACACCTATGTTCATCACAGCATTGTTCACAATAGCAAAAAGATGGAACCAACCTAGGTGTCCATCAACAGATGAATGGATAAGCAAATTATGGTACATACACAATGGAATACTATGCAACAACAAAGAACAATTAAGAGTCCGCGAAACATCTCACAACATGGATGAATCTGGAGGACGTTATGCTGAGTGAAATTAGTCAGTTGGAAAAGGACAAATATTGTATGAGACCACTATTATAAGAACTCAAGAAAAGGTTTAAACACAGAAGAAAACATTTTTTGATGGTTATGAGGGTAGGGAAGGAGGGAGAGGGGAATTCACTAACTAGATAGTAGACAAGAATCATCTTAGTTGAAAGGAAGGACAACACACAATACAGAGGAAGCCAGCATGACTGGAAGTTTCCTGAACACAACCAAACACTTTCAGGGACAGAGTAGCTGGGGCTGAGGTCTGGGGACTGTGGTTTCAGGGGACATCTAGGTCAACTGACATAACAAAGTTTAAGAAAATGATCTGCATCCCACTTTGGTGAGTGGCGTCTCGGGTCCTAAAAGCTTTTGAGTAGCCATCTAAGATGCTTCAACTAGTCCCA
>NW_004443956.1:9304838-9374244 GCF_000243295.1 Trichechus manatus latirostris | reverse complement strand
AAATATTAGCCCAAGAGACAGAAAGGGCCACATAAACCAGAGACTTCATCAGCCTGAGACCAGAAGAACTAGATGGTGCCTGGCTACCACCAATGACAGCCCTGATAGGGAATGCAACAGATTGTCCCTGACAGAGCAGGAGAAAAGTGTGGAGCAGAATTCAAATTCATGTAAAAAGACCAGACTTAATGGTCTAACTGAGACTGGAGGAACCCCTGAAGCCATGACTCCCAGACCCTCTATTAACCCAGAACTAAAACCACTCCTGCAGCCCACTCTTTAGACAAAGATTAGACTGGAGTATAAAATGTAAAATAATACTCATGAGGAATATGCTTCTTAGTTCAAAGAGGTACACAAGACCAAACAGGCAGCTCCTGTCCAGAGGCAGGATGAGAAGGCAGGAAGGGCCAGGAGCTGATTGGATGGACACGGAAAACATGGGGTAGAAAGGGGGAGTGTGCTGTCATATTGTAGGGATTGCAACTAGTGTCACATAACAATGTGTATAAATTTTTATATGAGAAATTAACTTGAGCTGTAAACTTTCACCTAAAGGACAATTAAAAAAAAAAAAAAAGCCTCTTGTTCTATGTATAGGTTCCACATGAGCACAACTAAATGTTCTGGAATTCCAGTTTTTCACAGTGTTATCCGTAATTTTTTATGATCCACACAGCTGAATGCCTTTGCATAGTTAATAAAACACAGGTAAACATCTTTCTGGTATTCTGTGCTTTCAGCCAAGGTCTGTCTGACATCAGCAATGATATCTCTTGTTCCAAGTCCTCTTCTGAATCCAGCCTGAGTTTCTGGCAGTTCCCTGTCAATGTACTGCTGCAACCATTTTTGAATTATCTTCAGCGAAATTTTACTTGCGTGTGATATTGATGATATTGTTCAATACTTTCTGCCTTCTGTTGGATCACCTTTCTTTGGAATGGGCACAAATATGGATCTCTTTCAATCAGTTGGCCAGGTAGCTGTCTTCCAAATTTCTTGGCATAGATAAGTGGGTGCTTCCAGTGTTGCATCTGTTTTTAGAAACATCTCAATTGGTATTCTGTCAATTCCTGGAGCTTGTTTTTTGCCTGTGTCTTCAATGTAGCTTGGACTTCTTCTCTCAGTACCATCAGTTCTTGATCATATTCTGCCTCCTGAAATAGTTGAATGTTGATCAGTTCTTTTTGGTACAGTGATGCTGTGTATTCCTTTCACCTTCTTTTGATGCTTTCTTAGTTGTTCAGTATTTTGCCCACAGAATCTTTAAATACTGCAACTTGAGGCTTGAATTTTTTCTTCAGTTTTTGCAGCTTGAGAAATGCCAAGTGTGTTCTTCCCTTTTGGTTTTCCAATTCCAGGTTTTTGCACATTTCATTATAATACTTTACGGTGTCTTCTTGAGCCACCCTTTGAAATCTTCTGTTTAGCTCTTTTACTTCATCATTTCTTCTGTTCACGTTAGCTACTCTATGTTCAAGAGGAAGTTTCAAAGTCTCTTCTGACATCCATTTTGATCTTTTCTTTCTTTCCTATTTTTTTAATGACCTTTTGCTTTCTTCCTATAGAAGGTCTTTGATATCGTCTCACAACTTGTCGGGTCTTTAGTGATCCAGCAAAGTCCACATGTATAGTCACTGTTTATGTTGTTAAAAAAAAAAGATATTTGCAATGATAAGTCATTGGTCTTACAAAATTCTGTCATGCGATCTCCAGCATCATTTCTGTCACCATGGCCATATTTTCCAATTGTTGACCCTTCTTTTTTTCCAAACTTTCACATTCCAATCCCCAGTAATTATCAGTGAATCTTGGTTGCATGTTTGATCAATTTCAGACTGCAGAAGTTGGTGAAAGTCTTCAATTTGACCATCTTTGGTATTAGTGGTTGGTACATAAACTTGAAAAATAGTTGCATTAACTGGTCTTCCTTTTAGGTATATGGATGTTATACTATCACTGACAGTGTTGTGCTTGAGGATAGATCTTGAAATATTCTTTTTGACAATGAATGAGATGCCATTCCTCTTCAATCTGTCATTCCCAGCATGGTAGACCATATGATTGTCTGATTGAAAATGGCCAATACCAGTCCATTTCAGCTCCCTAATGCCTAGAATATCGATTTTCAAGTGTTCCATTTCATTTTTGACAACTTACAATTTTCCTAGATTTTTTTATTTCATACATTCCACATTCTAATTATTAATGTATATTTGCGGCTGTTTCTTCTCATTTTGAGTCGTGTCATGTCAGTAAATGAAAGTCCTGAAAGCTTGACTCCATCCACGTCATTAAGGTCGACTGTACTTTGAGGAGGCAGCTCTTCTCCAGTTGTATTTTGAGTGCCATCCAACCTGAGGGTCTCATCTTCTGGTACTACATCAGACAGTGTTCCACTGCTATTCATAAGGTTTGAACTGTCCAATTTTTTCAATAGTAGATCACCAGGTCCTTCTTCTCAGTCTGTCTTAGTCTGGAAGCTCGGCTGAAACCTGTCCACCATGGGTGACCCTGCTGTCATTTGAAATACCATTGGCATAGCTTCTAGCATCACAGCAACACACAAGCCACTCAAGTATGACAAACTGACAGAGCAGTCGTGAATTTGCCAGTTACTAAGACATAAAGCCATTAAGTAAGGATCTAGGTGAGAATACTACGGTTTTATAATTAGTCTGAGAGTCCTTGACTAGAATATTGGCTTTAAGCCAGTTAGTAAGACATAAAGCCAATATTCCAGCCAAGGATTCTCAGGCTAATTACAAAACCGTAGTAACCTCATTTTGATCCTTACTTTAATTACATCTGCAAAGACCCTATTTCCAGATAGGGTCACATTCTAAAGTTCTGAGTGAACATGAATTTTTGGTGGATGCTATTCAACCCATGGAGCCCTGGTGGCTTAGTGGTTAAGAGCTCAGCTGCTAACAAAAATGTCGGCAGTTCACATCCACCAGCTGCTCCTTGGAAACCCTATGAGACAGTTCTACTCTGTCCTATAGGGTCCCTATGAGTCGGATCGACTCGATGACACCTAACAACAATAACAACAATTCAGCCCACTACGTGGGCCATACAAGGCCCTAGGGGTTCATCACAGACCCCATCCTTGGGTATTTGCCAACTTGTTCATTCTGCTGAAAATGCTCATTCTCCATCAACGCATGAACAAAAATCATCCTTAAAGGATCTTCAAAAGACCTGAATCAAACACTTCTACTCTAACAAATCTTACTTGATCTCAATACACTGCCATGACATTTATTACTTTCTACTTTGAAAAATTGATTTTTTTTTCCCTGTGTCTTAATTCTCTGACTAGATCTCTAAAGGCAGTGACTCTTCCTTCCTTTTATTTGTTCATACATTTTATAAGATTTATTAAAATCCTAACATGTGTCAGTGTATCAGGATTGTGTTTGTAATAGCAACTTCAGTGGAATGATGGGTTAAACAGATTGGCAGCTAATTTTTTATCACAGTCAATAGAAAGTCTGGAGGTAGGGAGTTGTTGACATTGGCTCAGTGGCCCGACACTGTCATGGCTAAAGCCTCTGTGACTCTCTTGGCCTTTTTCTTTGACCTTCCTTTCTCTCATTAGCAAAAAATAGCTACTCTAGCTCCAGCCATCAAGCCTGTATTTCAGGCAGGAAGAAACCAGTAGTGTTGAACAGGAAGTGACATTGTTAGGAAAGCAAAGTCTTCCTAGATAGCTTCAGCAAATTTTCATTTATATCCCATTAACAAGAAGTGTGTCATATTCCATCCATAGTTATAAGCAGGATGGAAAAAATGTTTTTTAATGTGTAATCATATGGCCACTGTGATCCAGTTTACTGTTGTAGCTCTATGCAAAGAGGAGAGAATAAGTATTGAGTTGGCAGCAGTGATTTTCACAGTCAGACATTATGCTTGGCTCTCAGGATAAAATGATCAGTGAACACAGAAATGACCCCTACCTCATGGAGCTTATTACTTATTAGAGAAATAAACATAAAACTATTCGCTCAACATACATGAAACTGAAATTGTGAATGTCCTGAGGTTGAGAAGATCCGATGGTGGGAGTCCAGAGGGTGGAGGTGGGTGTGAGTGACCTAATTAGAAACGTTAAGTAAGACTTCTCTGAGGAAGTGCCATGTGAGACAGAACCATGTCTGATTAAACTTTGGAACCTAGCAGAAGGTTCTGCATATAACAAATATTTATAGAAAATAAGGAAAGATAAGTGCAGAGAATCTTCACTTGGTATAACCTGCACTTCATGACTCTTTATATTGCGAGTAGCAGAAAATCTATTTCAATCTCAATCAGAACAAAAAGGTATGTATTGATGAAAGTTCAGCATCCAGCTTCAGGCACAGCTGCATCAAGTAGCAAACCGTATTGTCAGGCAGTGCTCCACCTCTCTTCTGGACTTTCTTCTGTGTTGACTGCATTCGCTTGTAGGCTTTTCCATCCGATGCTGGAATATAGTGACAAGCACTAGACTTACATCCTTTCATCAACAACACTTAAAGAAAAAAATTATATTTCCTCAATAATAAATATTTTACAGTTGGATCTCATGGTGTATGGCTGGGGTCAGGTAGCAGTCCTTGTAGCAATCACTTGGTCCATAGAGATGGCATGTTCCAAATAGTGAGTCTTGACTTTTATGACTTTCCCTGGAGCAGGGGTAAAACCAGTACCAACCAAATTCCATGAACTGAGAATTAGGAAAAGACGCCACTGGTTCTCCAAGGAAAACCCAGATGCAGCCACCAGTGGGTTTGTTTCCTGGGCAGGCAGAAAGAACAGGGGTCTACCACAGAGTAGCAATGACTAATGACATTAATGACTGCCACAGCTAACAATAATAATAGTAACAATACGAGCAATCACTTACAGTCCTTATATTTCCCCATCCAAAACCTCATTCTACATTGCTGGCATGTTGAGAATGTATCCAGGCTACTTTACAATAGCTACCCAACCCAGAGGCCAAAACTAGTTCTGCCGTTTGAAATGAGTGATTATGAGATTCCCAGAGAGCAGGGTTTCTCTGTGTCTAACACCCTTCCCTTAGCCCCCAGAGTCCACACTGAATGCCCCAGTGCTCAAGCATTCATGCAAACATGCCTCCATGAGTGCTGACCTGCTCACAGAAGGTCCATTAAGTGAAGCTCAGTTCAAGCATAGATGGTCCCAGATAGCTTCATGTCCCCCTGGTGGCCAGACGCAGTGAATTTGGATGGCCTTAGACTTCTGATCACATCCGTGCAGGCAGGGAGAAATGAAGCCTTGTTCATCATCTTGATAAACAGTCCCTTTCAGTGCCTCTGGACGCTAGATGTAACTTGGGGTAGTCAAAAATACTATTAAATTGTCATTACTGTCAGAAAGAGAAGTCGTAAGTTTTTCTACCTGAGTCATAGTTAATGACTTCTACTATGTGTAACACAAATCAGAGTTTCTGTTTGCCTTCTCTTCCCCTAAATGTGTGTTTTCTGATCTATCTGGCTATGGATGGGATGTACAATCTCACAATATAAATAGATACTTTTATTATTATCTCTCAGCTAAACCAATAAAATACCAAGATAACTACCACCAGACTTGTAGATTGGATAAGACTTGTAGGTTGGCTAAGAGCTAGAAGCTGAGAAGGAAGGAATGTATTTGAAAGACTATATGTCACATGGTGAAAGCTGTGGAGGTGGCTCCACCCCATAGTTATCATTAAACATATTTACGGAAGTTACTTAAATACTCTTAAGGGAATAATGTACTTCTTTTATCTTCACCATCTTAAAGAATAATACATTAGTCAGATCAGGCTAATATATTATTATATGCTGTTAAGCTGCAGCAAAAAACAGCTCCTCATTTTCATTGGCTTAAAACAACAAAGATTTATTTCTTGGTTAAACAACATCCCTATTGTGGTTCAACAGTGGGGCTTTGACCATAACAGTTATTCAGGGACTAGCACCATGGAAAAGCCACCATCTAAAATAAGGGTCCGCAGACTATGGCCCGTGGGTCAGTTGGAGCTCTCCATCTGTTTTTGTGTAGCCCATGAGTTAAGAATGTTTTTTATTTATTTTTTTCTACAAAAATTTATACATACATTGTTATGTGACCCTAATTGCTCTCCCCATACTGTGACGGCACACTCCTCCTTTCCACCCTAATTCCCCATGTCCATTCAACCAGCTCCTAACCCTCTCTGCCTTCCCATCTCACCTCCAGACAGAAGCTGCCCATTTAGTCTCTTGAATCTACTTGAGCTAAGAGGCACACTCCTCACGAGTATCACTTTATGTCCCACAGTCCAGTCCAATCCCTGTCTGAAGAGTTGGCCTCAGAAATTGTTTTAGTTCTGGGCTGATAGAGAATCCAGGGGCCATGCTTTCTGGGGTTCCTCCAGTCTCAGTCAGACCATTAAGTCTGGTCTTCTTACTACAGTTTGAGTTCTGCACCCCACCTTTTTCCTGCTCCATCAGGGACTCTCTGTTGTATTCCCTGTGAGGGCAGTCATTGGTGGTAGCCAGGCACCACCTAGTTCTTCTGGTCTCAGGCTGATGAAGTCTCTTGTTTATGTGGCCCTTTCTGTCTCTTGGGCTAATACTTTCCTTGTGTCTTTGGTGTTCTTCAAGAATGGTTTTTATGTTTTTAAATGGTTGAAAAAAGGAGAAGAAGAATTATTATTATTATTTGTGGCATATAAGAATTATATGAATTTGAAGTTTCAGTTTCCATTAATAAAATTTTATTGGAACACAGCCACATTCTTTTATTTACATATTGTCTATGACTGCTTTCGGGCTACAACACAGAGACCAAACGACCCATAAAGCTGAAAATATTTACTATTTGGACGTTTACAAACAAACTTTGCTGACTCCTAATGTAAAACATTGCTGGTTGTCACACAACATTGCTGGTTGCCACACCAGTGGGAAGACAGCCCTGGAGGGTCTTGCCGGCAGCTAGGCACGAAAGAGCAAACACCACTTTTCATTCCTACGCAGTTGACCGGAAATAGTAACATGGCCCCACCTCTTACAAGGAGGCCAGGAGCTACCATAAACCTGGGGTGGGAAAGCCAGAGAAGGTCACTTAGCAGCCCTTAATGGCTGCCATGAAGGAACCCTGGTGGCACCAACAGTTAAGTGCTGGGCTGCTGACTAAAAGGTTGGCAGTTTGAACCCACCCAGCCATTCTGCAGAAAAAAGACCTGGAGATCTGCTTCCGTAAAGATTACAGCCAAGAAAGCCCTATGGGACTGTTCTACTCTGTCACGTAGTGTCGCTCTGAGTCAAAATCAACTCAGTGGCATACATCAATGACAGTGGCTGCCATAGCTAACAATGATAATAGTAACAGTGCTGATAGCAATCTCTTACATTGTTCTTACACTTCAGGCCCTATGCTAAGTGCTTTGCCTGTGTTCACTCGTTCATTCTCAAAACAAATTTATAAGGAATGTACTATTGTTTTTCCCATTTTACAGATGAGAAAACTGAGAATAGAGAGCTTAAATGACTTTCCTGAGGTCAATACAGGTAATAAAGAATAGAGAAAGAATTATAAACCTAGTTAGTGTGGCTCCAAAATCCAGTCTGAAACACTATGCTGTTAACCATTCTCCCACTCATGGACCTTCTGGGATTTAAAAATATCCCAGCCATTGACACTGTAGAGACCACCTCCTTATAGAACTCTTACACGGTCCTTAGACAACTCAGTAGATACTAGCAAAATACCAATTTTCATGTTTGTATAACAAATTTCCATAATGTTTAATAATTCCTTTAGGGAGTTTCTAGTGATTAGCCCACAGCTGAAAGCAAAATCTATTATCTATGCATTTTTTGGGTGGTTTGCCTGTAGGTATCAAAGTGAGGACTTGGCAATTTAAGATCAGTATGTGAGTCAGCAAGAGGACCCCCTGGTGGGCCTCTGCCCCTATAGTGAGAATGCCACTTCTGAGAGGATAGTATTTCATAGCCACTTCTTCCCTGAGTATTTTGAATTTTATCTTAATCTTTGAATCCTTGTTTCTTAGCCAATTGAGGAATGTTTTTCTGTGGGCATGGTTTTTGTTGTCCTGGAGAGAAAAAGGTCGTAAAATAGTTATGGTTTTTAGAGGTGATGGATTCGGAGTCAGCACGTTGCCTGCTTGATATTGTTAGCTGTGCTTTTGTTTTCATAAAGGAGTTTGTGTATAATCACCACCCATGTTCCTTTTGGCATCCATTACACTTGTCAATGAAGGATAATAGAAGAATCTCATTTGAAGAGAATAAGAAAGTTCATGATTATTGTTGGGCTTACTTCTCAGAGTGCATTCCTGCTTGTATGCCATTAAGTAAATGTCCAGAAGAAACAAGGGAACAAAAATGAAGAAAGAGTTGAGAGTAGAGAAGGCAAGGATGCAGTGTAAGAGCACGTTAGACCACCAGCCATGGAATTCAGTTTGGACCTTCGGAGCCTTGGACAGGAGGGATCTAGGATCTGAAAGGTGAATGTTCCAGTTTTCCAACCTTTCAGAATTCTATTTTTCCATCAACACTCATGTCAAAATGTAACTTCCTTCAGGGTTGTCTTTGAAACTGGGTTTCACTTTTTTTTTTATGTTAAAAATATTATGAAGAATGGTGGCTCTTATTTACAGTGTACCCGCTATGTGCTGGTCAGTGTATTAATTACTTTTCATATACTATCTCTAATTCTCACAACATCTTTTAGACCTCGGTACCATTATCCCTGTTTTACTTATGTGGGAGCAGGGCTTAGAGAGACTATAACTTGCTCCAGTCACCCAACTAGTAACCCAAAATCAAAAAACCAAACCTATTGCCGTGGAGTGGATTCCAATTCATAGTGACCTGATAGGACAGAGTAGAATTGCCCCGTAGGATTTCCTAGGCGGTAATCTTTATGGAAACAGACTGTCACATCTTTTTCCCGCAGAGCAGGTGGTGAGTTCAAACCACCAACCTTTTGATTAACAGCCGAGCACTTAATCACCATGCCACCAAGGCTCCCTAACTAGTATCCCAAATGACGTTATTTGAAATTTCATTTAAATATTAATTCAACATTTTATTACAGTGTTTCATATAATTTTAGAAAAATTAATATAGCCAGAGAAGTTGCTCATATAAAATAGAGTTGTGTGTCTTTTTTCTAGAAACTGTTTCCATCTAGCTCCCAGCCTTGAAGGTCAGCACTGGAGAAGGAAAACCTGATAAACTATTTCTCAGCTGAACTAGAGGTCTTGGTTTAAGCATAGGGTTGGGGAAGACCAAAGAGGTGTTTAGATTGAGAATGTTGACCCTAGAGTGGAAAGGTAAACATAGCTATTTTTCTAAGACTTATTTCAACTCTAGCCCTAGTCACATTAATTAAAAAAAAAAAAAAAAGCGAGTTACCATCAAATCAATTCTGACTCATGGTAACCCCGTGTGTTTCAGAGTAGAACTGTGCTTAATGGTTGTGATCTTTCCAAAGTAGATCGCCAGGTCTTTCTTCTGAGGTGCCTCTGGGTGTATTTGAACTGCCATCCTTTCAGTTAGTAGCCCAGCACTTAACCATTTGTGCCACCCAGGGAATAAAATGTGACATTTATTTTCGGCTATAGCCCAGGCAAGCTCAAGGGCACTGATGCTGAGACTCAGTTGCCAGAGACTTGCACTGACATCCTGGTGAATGTCCCGCTTTGAGGTCTAAAACCCCTCTTTAGTTCGCTCAGCGGCCACCCAGCCTTTGACTGGTTTTCCCTACTGGACAGTAAATCATGTCTCAGAATGCATTCATTTGCAGTGTATTTAAGGTGAGTCCAGATGACACAAGCAAATTTGGGGGCAGATAATAGAAGCTTAGAGATGTTATGTTCTCAGCCTGATTTTAAACAAAAATTCCCAGGCAAGTCTGATGTTGGAGCTATTCCATGGGTCCCCCTCCCTAATGGTGTCCAAAACATTCCTGCCTGGAAAACAGTAAAAGTTTGGTACAGTACATAAAGAGCAGTACAGAATCAAGGATGTTCCTATAGGCTCATTGGTGAATCTTTGTATATAATTTGTTTCCATGTGGTTAGAGCAGTTATTAAGGAGCCCTGGTGGTGCAATGCTTAAGCACTCAGCTGCTAACCAAAAGATTGGCGATTCAAACCCGCCAGTCACTCCTTGGGAGAAAAGACCTGACGATCTGCTCCTGTAAAGATTACACCCTAGGAAACCGCATGGGGAAGTTCTCCTCTGTCCTATAGGGTCACTGTCAGTCAGAATTGACTCAACAGCACACAACAAAGCAGTTATTAGTCATGATTTCTGCTGTACAGTTTCAGTATATCCAATATATAAGCCATTTTCTCCTACAAATAAATAAAAAAAGGAGAAATCTAGGGGGTAGATTTTTAGTTTTTTGAGGTAGTACCTCATTTATAGCAATCTTATTTTAGGAAGACAGTGAGGTCTAAATATAGCTTTCTAGTCATTGGCCTGGGGGGAGAGTAGGGAGATGGGTGTGTGGAATGGTCCATGTTGGTGAGAAGTGGCAAGAATTGAGAAGAGTCATATTTTTGCCCACCAAAAGACCTGATCTCGTCAAAGGTGATGATTATAATAGTAACATTAGAATACCTTTTAGTGCCTACTGTGAACCAAGTATTATTATAATCACTCTGCACATACTTATTTAATTTTCATAGCTGTGTATTTCGAAAAACAATCCTGTGAAGTTGATGCTATTATTACCCACATTTTAGAGATGAGAACACTGAGGTATAGAGTTGAAAATAACAGGAAACAGCAGATCCAGGATTTGATTCTTGGCAGTCTGGCTCTAGAACCTACGATCTTACCCATTATGATGCTATACTGTTTCAAACATGGCTGTCCTGGCCAGAATTTGTTCCGTTTTTTCCTACGTGTGTCTGTCCTTTACATACCCCAGAGCCCTGGGAGGGGGGGATAGTAATTTGTTTAATCTCGAGCATAAACACATCAAGCAGCCATTTTGCCCTCTTCAACCAAAACAAGCTTAAACAGTCATTAGTGTCTGTCCTGTCAATGACTTACAAAGATGCTTGCAGCCTCTTTCCAGTCCATTGGGTCAATAAAGCATTTTTAACACAGCCTTAAATATGCATTTCTGACATCTACTACAGCAGATTCCAGGAGAGCTATTTATATTGCCTTCATCAAGAAGTCTTATAAAAGTGAATCTCAAAAAAAAAAAAAAAAAATCTGTAATTTCTCTTGCATGTTACAACTTTTAAAGAAAGGGAGCACGTCAATCTTAACATTCTTTAATCAGGTTTTATTCATTCCCTCCAAAAGTTACCCTCTACTGTAAGCAGATAATATCCTGGCCTCGCTATTAATGAACACTGCAGTTGCCTTGTGGTTGCTCTTAATTGCTCTTTCATTTTAAGTCATTTCACTTAGAATAAAAAGCTGTTCTTTTGTACATTTTGGCTCTACCCCAAACCAAAGTTTCCAAGTTGATTTTTCTGGAAGGTATATTAGAAGGTCACTTCTTGCCAAAGCTACATTGATCATTCGGGTTCATCCTCTGAAAAGACTACATAGTGGATATTTGGATAGTCAGGTATGTTCCCAAAGGAAAACTAGCTTATCTTCCAATCTTTCTTCTCTTTTATTTCTTTCTCTCTCTCCCCTCACTCCTTCTCTTCCTTCTTTCTCTCTGTTTCTCCCTTTTCTCCTTCCTTCTAATATTCAGTCATCTAATTATTCAGTCATCTAGAAAATGTGTAAGTGCCTAGCATTTTACAAGGCACTAGGGTTAAAGACCCGTTGCTGTTGAGTCAATTCCAAATCGACTCATAGAAAAGGAGCCCTGGTGGCACAATAGTTAAGCACTCGACAACTAACCGCAAAATTGGTTGGTTCAAACCCACCGGCTGCTCCATGGGAGAAAGATGTGATAGTCTGCTTCTGTAAAGATGTACAGCCTTGCAAACCCTATGAGGCAATTCCACTCTGTCCTAAAGGGTTGCTATGAGTCAGAATCAACTCCATGGCAATGGGTTTCATTTCTCGGTTTTATGGATAAAGAGGAATCGCTGGGTATTGCAAACAGTTAACACTCTTGGCTGTTAACCAAAATGTTGGATGTTCAAGTCCACCCAGAGGTGCCTCAGAAGAAAGGCTTGGTGATCTACTTCCAAAAAATCAGCTATTGACAACCCCATGAGCACTGTTCTACTCTGACACACGTGGGGTCACTATGAGTCTGATTCAACCCAATGACAACTAACTTTTTTTAAGAATATAGAAGCCAATGAGATGTGGCCCCTGCCATCATGGAGTGTTCCCTGATAGGCTAGACAGGAAGTGAACCAATAATTATAATTAGGATACATGTCTAGTACTAGGGAGTGAGTGCTGAAACAGATAAATTGCTGCCATTGTACCCTATGGGAAAAGTGAGACATTACAAAAGACATCAAATTAATGCGTTCTGAAGATCATAATGGGAGAATGATGTGTGGTTGCAGGATCAGCTAGCAGGAGAATCTAACCTGAGGTACAGTTCAGGAGGACCACCTAAAGAAGGCCTGAATGATGACTACAAGAACCAAGTGGAAAAAAATGTGCAGGATTTGGACTTATGTTTCTTTTCTTTTTATTTTTAAGGCAATTAATTCTCTTCAGCTCCAACTTAAACACTCTCCTCTAGCATCTTCTTTCCCAGAAAAGCTTGTGGTGTAACAGTTTTGATTTGCTTGGCCATCCTTGGTTTTGGATTTAAAGCCATTGTATTAGTTATCTAGTATTGCTATAAGAGAAATACAACAAGTGGATGACTTTAACAAACAGAAATTTGTTCTCTCACAGTTTAGGAAGCTAGAAGTCCAAATTCAGAGTGCTATCTCCAGGGAAAGGATTTCTCTCTCTGTTGACTCTGGAGGAAGGTCTTTGTCATGAACCTTCCCTTGGTCTAGGAGCTTCTCAGTGCAGGGACCCTGGGTCCAAAGGATGCGCTCCGCTCCCAGTTCTTCTTTCTTGGTGGTAGTAGGTCCCTCTCTCTCAGCTTGCTTCTCTCTCCTTTTACCTCTTGTAAAATAAAAGGTGATACCTTAAAAGAGCTGTGTCCTGAGTAAGGGTGTTGCATCCCACCCTAATCCTCTTTAACATAACCTAA
Organism: Trichechus manatus latirostris; assembly: GCF_000243295.1. Lineage (NCBI taxonomy): Eukaryota > Metazoa > Chordata > Mammalia > Sirenia > Trichechidae > Trichechus > Trichechus manatus. Next base: position 9,361,080 of record NW_004443956.1, on the reverse strand, counting down.
TCTTGGCTCATTAACCACAGGCAGAGATTAGGATTTACAACACATAGAACAATTATGTCAGATCACAAAATGGAGGACAACCACACAATACTGGAAATGATGGCCTAGCCTAGTTGACACATATTTTTCAGGGACACAATTCAATCCATGACAGCCATCAACACCAGAATATACTACTGAATATCAAATTCCCTGTCAGATGAAAAGGATTAGACATTAGCGATTTCCTGCAAGTGCCCATTCTTAAACGGCTAACCAAGCTTGTAACTCAGATGATCCACTTGATTGGTGTGATGGTTAAGGTTATGTGTCAACATGGCTAGGCCATGATTCTCAGTGGTTTGGCATATATTGTGTTATAGTCCTCCATTTTGTGATCTGATGTGAACAGCCAATCAGTTGAAAAGGGAGTTTCATTGAGAGTGTGGCCTGCATACACTATATATATAGATGTTCTGGCTCACCCTCTCTGGATCCTCATCATTCTTTGAACTTTGATTCTTGGGATGTGAGCCAGCCAGCAGCCTACCATCTGACCTGCAGATTTGGGGATTTGCCGGCTCTCGCAGCCCTGTGAGCCAGCAGCCTGCTGTCTGACTTGCCGATCTTGGCTTCATCAGCCCCTGCAACCATGTGAGTCAAGAGAAGCCTCAGGCCTGATGCCTGACCCGCACATTTGGGAACCTGACAGCCTCCACAACTTCATGAGCCATTTCCTTGAAATAAATCTCTCTGTATATATGTTTATAAATATGCGCCTCACTGGTTTTGCTCCTCTAGAGAATCTAACCTAAGACATTTGGTACCAACAGTGAGGTGTTGCTCTAACAAATACCTATAATGTGGAAGTGGTTTGGGGATTGGGTAATGGGTAGAGGCTAGAAGAGTTTCAAGGTGCCTGATAGTAAAAGCTTAGATTGCCTTGAAGAGTCTGTTGGTAGGGTTATGAACATCAAAAGCAATTCTGGTGAGCATTCATAAGGAAGTGAGGAGACCTACAGAGAAAGTCTCTATCATCTTAGAGAATATATGTGCCACCAGCAACAAAACATTGTTAGAAATGTGGACATTAAATGTGCTTCTGGTGAGGTTTTAAAAGAAAATGATGAACATGTGATTGGACAATGGAGGAAGGGTGATGCTTTTTATGCAGTGGCAAATAACTTGTCTGAATTATGTTCAAATATTTGGTGGAAGGTAGCACTTGTAAGTGCTTAACTTGGATATCTGGCTGATGAGATTTCTTAAAGGTGCTGTGTGGTTTCTCCTTGCCAGTTATAGTGAAATGCAAGAGGAAAGAGCTGGAATTAAAAATGAATTGTGCACACCCCATTGCTGTTGAGTCAATGTCAACTCATAGCGACCCTATAACAAAATGAAAACAGTTTAAAGATTTGGAAAATTCAGTTGTACAGCTTAAGGATGTGTGTCCTAGAACGTTTGCCAAGGATGTGGCTACGCAGTCTTTTGTGTGGCTACATAGTCTTTTGTTAAAGAGATTAAGCCTGTGACTGATGGATCTAACCAACTCCCACATAATAAAACCCATCAGCTTACACCGAAAGGGACAGAGAATGAACAAACGGAAAGCACACTGTCTGCCTCTTGGAATTCTACAGGCGGGAAACAGACCAAAGGTGCTACATGTGTTGTCCTCCAAGAAAAGAAAAGGATCGTTCCTGGACCAGTTTGGAGATTAGCAGACCTGTTGGATGGAGCGCAGGATGCAGGGCCTTCTCAGTTTCAAAGGGTGGGGCCAAGGTCTCTGGATGTCAGTGGGTGAGGCTTGAGCCTCCTAGGTTTCAAAGAGTCTGATCTTCGCCAACTTGGTTCTGGAGTGTGGAGCTGCTGTTAACATGTGCCAGGGGTATGGGGCCACTGCCCAAAGGTGTGGGGTGGTGCTCCCATGCCCAAGGGGCAGAAGAACATGGCCTGCTGGTGCCAAGGGGGTGGGGCCACCACTCAGAGGGACTAGGAGAATGGGGCTGCCTAAAGCCAAGGGAGCAGAGTTGCCATCCCAGAGGGCCTAGAAGTCTGAGCTGAAGCCCAGGGCCAAGGGGCCTCCACCCAGAATCCACAGGGCATGATCAACACCCAGAGTCTGGAGGGTGGGGCCATTGCCCACACAGCCCCAAAGAACAGAGGATTATTTTCAAGACTTGAGAGCTAATACAAATTTTTCTGCTGGGTTTTGGATTTGCTTGGTGCCTGTTGTCCCTTCTTTCCCTCCAATTTCTCACATTTGTAATGGAAATGTCTACCTTGTGCCTGTTCCACCACTGTACTTTGGACATAGATAAGTTGTAATCTAGATTTCATAGGTTCACAGATGAAGAAGAATTTTTCCCCAGGATGAAATAAGCCTAAATTCTCACCCATTTTGATTTAGGTGGTTCAGAAGATGAGATTTTGGACTTTGAGTTGATTTAAGACTTTTTGGGTGGTGTGATGGGGTAAATGTGTTTTGCATGTGGCAAGGACATGCATTTTGGGGGACCAGAGGATGGAATGTCATGGATTGCATTGTGTCCCCCAAAAATATGTGTTGTAAATCCTAGCCACTGTGCCTGTAATTATAATCCCATTTGGGAAGGGTTGTCTTTGTTATGTTAACGAGACAAGATTAGGGTGTATCTTGAGTCAATCTCTTTAGAGATATAAAAGAGATTAAACAAGCAAGCCAGAGAAACAGAGATGGGGGAAGAGAGATGCCAAGCCACATGGAGATTTCCCAGGAGCAGAAGCTCAAAAGAAACAAAGACCCTTCTCCAGAGCCGACAGAGAGAGGAAGCCTTCCTCTAGAGCTGGCGCTCTTAGTTTAGACTTCCAGCCTCCGAAACTGTGAGAAAATAAATTTGTTTGTTAAAGCCACACATATGTGGTATTTCCGTTATAGCAGCACTAGATAACTAAGACGTTTGGTATGAGCTGTTTCTATTAGGTGTCCATTCTGGGGAGCAATCCCTGGTTTATGATGCCAGCCTTCAACCTTTTAGCCATCTGCCAGCCATTCCTACTCTCATCTTCCCTTTCCATCATGATATATAATTGTCATCAATGGGGACTCTTTTTAAAAGAAACGTTATCCTTAGCAATTCATCTTCTCTGTGTTTCCTCACTTGAACAGGGCCAGACAGTGATACATTGAGCTGGGAGGAGGGATCACTGCTGGGAACGCATTGGGCTTGACATTTTTTAAACTTCTCCAGCTCAGAGAGAGGCTGGTGCCAGAAGTAATCTTAAAATGCTTTCTTCTTTCCCTTTTTGGATATTAGAAGCAACTTCTCTTGCCGTTAAAAATGGATTTTGATAATGTACTCAGAGCTCTGACAAATCCAAGAGAGAGAGAGCAGAAAGGCAACTGGAGAGCTGTCACCAAGAGCTTCCCAGCAGGGGACCTTCCCAATACCATCTGGGTGAACATGGGCAAAGAGAGTGAGAAGCAAGGCCACAGTTTTGAAGATTTGTAATGGTGGGAGAATTGGGAAATTGATGTGCATCTAACTCTTCCAACCTTCAGATTGGCCTGAGTTAACCAGATAATTACTGCATTTACCTGCTGATCTTTATGCCATATTTTCTGCCATTAGCTAATAGGTTACTTCACCTGTCTTATTTGTTGGATCTACAGATGCTGGGTGCAATCAAGAAAATAGGACATTTTCCAGATAATCCATAAGCAAAAATGGGAAGTTCAGTTTTCTGAGCACTTAAATGACTTTGCTTTGAGAGGCCACATATCATCTTGAAATCATCTTGACTTAGATTGAGATAAAATTGAGGATTGGATTGGCATTGGCGCCAGAGAAAAGTCTGAAAGGCAATTTACCTAGCAAATATTATCATTATGATTTTGAAATAACCTTGGCCATTAGATTTGAAAAGACAGTTCACTAGATGATCCTTAAAATTAAAAAAAAAAAAAAAAAAAGTAGATTAAAAGGCATAAGTATCTAGTTCCCAGAAAGGATAATGATGTATCTAACTCTTCCCATTCAGTGGGGGCAAATCTAAAAAACATTTTAGTTTTCAGTCTTCCCTTTCTAAGAAGCCAGCTGATGAGGACAATAGGTAGATAAAACTTTATAGTCAGTTCCAGGGGTCCTTGAAATAGATTCTATTCCTGTGGTTATAATGGACATCCAGGATTTTAATCCTTTTCACAGAATTTGATCAGGTTCTCACTGTGTCTTTGGTGCACCAAAGTAAATGTAGGTTCCTGATGTAGCCAAGAGGTGAAAAACACATAGAAATTGGGAAGAGGGGGTTTATGGGTGGTGGTTTTATAAGCTTACTATGCACTATCATAGCAAAGACATCCAAGCTTCTTGAGAAACATTCAATTCCATATTATTTGATAGTGCAAAAGTTCATGACAGGTTTGTTACTCATTTTTCATTTTGCTCAATCATCCATCCATCCATCCATCCATCCAATACTTGCCATTTAACATTAGCTTTAGAGAGCTGATCATCAGCTAAGTATAGCTGTTGTCACATTTTTCCTTAGCAGAGGAATACCTTTGAAAGATAGATTATTATACTGAATGTTAAAAATACAATCACTAGAGTTGCTTTCTCCTTTCCTCCAGTGGAGACAACTAAGCCCCCTTGGAAAATGCCTAGAGCCCCACAAACCATGATTTGAAAACCTCTGAGCAAAGGACTGTAGATATAAGTGAGCTTTTTCCTATCAAACGTTCAAATAGTTTTATTTTGTCATTACAAGCTGGCAGACCAGGGTTATGCAGGCAGGATGAGACTGAAAGATTAAATTGCTCTGATTGACTATGGCTAGGTCAGTCACAAATGTCGACCTTGGGGATCAGGAAATTTGGGTTAGACAGGGCCAATCAGACTTTCTAAATGTTGGGGTCCTGTGGGCCTCCATCATGTACTCTGAGATCTGGTTCCGGGCTCCCCATCTGCAAACCTGAGCTGTAGGTATAACTGAAGCCATAGTTCAACTTGTCAAAACCAGATGAGCCCGTTATTTAAAGCAACACCTCTCTGGATTCCAGTGGCAAATCCATCATCCATGAGCCCAAGGTAGATATGGCCCGGGGTCATTGACTTTATATCCAAGGGCTTAATGAAAATAGAGCTCATGTTTGATTCTCTGTCACTGAGGCCTCCTTCCCTGTTCAGAAAAGTGCCAGCCTGTGTGCCTGGGTGAGACTGGGAACAGGCACACAGAGAATGTGGGTGCTAGTCCAGATGTTGCCAGGTGCTTGTTAGACAAAACATTAGCAACTTTTTAAACCACTCTTGATCTCAGTTGCCTCATGTCTAAGGAGTAATCATAACTTCACTGGGTTTTTGTTAGCATAAAATGAGCTGAAGGTTTATAATGTATCTACCTATGGGGCAGTTCTACTCTGTCCTATAGGGTCACTATGAGTCGGAATTGACTCGACAGCAATGGGTTTTGGGTACCATGATGTCAGGCATATTGTAGATATTCAATAAATGGTTAACTGCTATAATACTATATTATTACTGTCATTAGCTATGTGGCTATGTCATTTGACCATTCTAAGTCTGCATCCTTATATATGAAATGAGGATAATAATGCCAGTCCTTTCTCTATTACTGAGCTATTTTGAAGATTAAATGAAATGTATATTAAAAGTACTTTTAAACCGTAATAAGAATATGGCAGACATTGTTCAATAAATGAAACAGATTGCAATCCTTGTCCACAAGGAGATTATATTCTAGTGGGGGACACTCAGACAATAAGTATAATAAATAAGCCGATTATATACTACATTTGAAAACTACAGGTGCTCTGGTGGGGGGGGGTTGGGGGGGGAGCAGAGTAAGAGAGGTCATGAGTGCCATATAAGGGAATTCAGACTTTAAATAGAGTGGCCAAGTGTGATTCTGATCAAGTGATATTTGAGCAAGGATATGGAGAAGGTGAGGGAGTAAGCCAGGGACCTGCGGGAAGAGCATTCCACTAGGTACAGAGGCACTCGTGAGGGGTCATGTTTGCCATGCTCAGCAAGGAGGTCAGTGTTCCTGGAGCGGAGAGAAGGGGCGTGGGTAGCAAATGAGGTTAGGTACGTGACGGGAGGTAGGGGTGTGCGTACTTAACCCTGATAACCCTCCTAAGGAAAGTGTCAGACTTCGTTTTGGAAGTTTTTCATAACAAGGAATTACTACTTGTGACAAGACGCAAGAAATGTGAGTTCTGGAGTCCAACAGACCTGGTCAGACTTGTGTGATTTTGAGCAAGTCATCCAACCTTTCTAAGCCTCAGCTTTTCATCTGTAACATGGGATCAATACTTCTTAAAGTTATTGTGAGGTTTATCACTAACGCAGTGCCAAGTGCAGTGACCAAGTAAGAGCTCAATAAATGGCAGTGAGCTATAAGACTAACCCGTAATTGTTCCTTTGGTTCATGAGCTGCAGTGCTGTGAGGGACAGCTTTGAGCCTCGGGTGGCCACCTTATTGTCCATATTATTTAACTCGGTGTAGTAACTCAGATGAGCTGGCACATCTGTTATCGTGCTGCTGACTTGACTGTAAATCAGATAAGATTCAAAGTACGTCCCAGGAGCTCTCATATGTCATGTGCTATTTCCCATCATAAATGTTGCTCTAGTCTTGTATGAAAGCCAAGTGGTGACTTTGAAATTGATGGTATTTCCATGAAGAGTAGAACCAGCTATATCCTGACTTGACTGAGGGCACTTGTCACTAACAATTATAAGCTAAAGTGACTTGATTGCGGGTGTCTGGATTAAAAAGTGTAATCTGTGATTAACCCTGTTGTTCCATTAACTCTAATCCCAGTGATGGATGTGTGGTGAGAGTGAGATACTTTGCCTATGATCCAAGTTCAGGCCTCCTTACTTTCTGCTCAGAATTTTGCAGTGGCCAATTGTTTCTTCTGTTTTGCCACCTTCCACTTTTCCAACTCCTCCTTCACAGAGCTGTCAGGGTGATCAGCCCCAGAGTTCCAACAGGATGACGCCAGTACTCAGCTCCAAAGGCCCCCTTCCTGCCTCAATGCACATAGACTCACACTAAGGCTTCGTTGTGGGGTGGGAAGCCCTGCTCCAATTTAATCCTATCTCAGATACACAAAAAACTAGTTCTGGCTACTCTAATGTGGTTTTTAAAAAGCCCTGACCAGCTCCTTGGAGAAATGGCTGATTCTAGGACAGGGGCAAGAAATATACAAGACGAGCAAGGAGCAGTCGACAGTACCAGAAAGTAAGAAAATGCTAGAAAACCTACAGTACAGTGATGGGGGTGTGTCAAAGGGACAAAGGAGACAACTGAAAGAGCTCCCACCCACTGACCAAAGCTGGACTAATCTGAGCAACAAAATAAATAACGTAGTCTTGTATTATAATCCAAAGTGTAAAATAAATATCCATGAGTCCATACTGATATAAATAAATGATTGAATAAATAAATAAATGAGGGGAAATAGACTAATCTCCCATGCAGAAGAATTCTAAATAATTTGTGTAGATACCGTGCCCTCAAGGAGGTGGGGTATTTCTTAAGTGTGGGCTACACATAGTAGTTTCCTTCCAAAGAGTACAGTATGGAAGGGCAGGAATAACTTCACAGTAGGGAAATGTGAAAAATACTACTTCAGCCAGGTGATCAAGGTCAACATTAACAGTGATAAGTCATGTTGGTAGTATGTACCCTAACCCCAGTCTAATCATGAGAAAAATCTCAGACAAATCCCAGCTGAGGGACATCCTACAAAACACGTGACCAGGACTCCTCACTACTGTCAAAGCCATCAAGAACAAGGGAAGTCTGAGAAATTGTCACAGCCAAGAGGAGCCTGAAGAGACATGACGACTGGATGTAATGTGGTAGCTTGGATAGAATTCTGGAACAGAAAAAGGGCATTAGGTAAAAAGTAAGGGTTTCTGAATAAAGTATGAGTTTCAGTTAATGATAATGTAACAATATTGACTCATTAATTGTAATGCGTGTACCACACTAATGTACGATGTAAAAAATAAGTGAAACTGGTGTGGTATGTATGAGAACTCTCAGTATTATAATCATGATTTTTCTGTAAATCTCAAACTATTCTACAATTGGGGGGAAAAAGTTTATATAAAAAATAATGCCCTGGTTTCTCAGATGGTTGAAACACTTTCTCTTCATCACCACCTATTGAAGCTCATCTCTTCACCTCAGAACTTAAGAATCCTTCCTAATTGTTCAACAAGGAATGAGCCTCCCCTTCCACTTATGTCCGTAATTAATTCACTTATTCATCCATCCATTCAACCAACAGGCATGGCACACCTATGCCAGGTGTTGAGTAAGGATAGAGCTAAAAGGGGACAAGCAAAGATCTGACCTTAAGGAGCTTAGATTTTGGCTGGAGTCAATTCCTAACTACGTAAACAACTAATTACAATTGTAGGAGGAAATGTATAGGGTGCTAAGAGAATGAAGAACAGGGAAGCGAAAGGATATTCTCTAAGGAACTAGCCTTTGTGTTGAGCTCTGAGGAAGAGTTAACTGGGTGAATGTATTTGTTTTGGAAGGGTTGGGAAGGATGAGAGGTAGGAGAAAGTATTCCAGGAGAAAGCTTCTGACACATCACCAAGGAAATAAAACATCAGTGTGGCTGCGTATTATTGTCATAGATAGCATGTATTGACAGTGCTAACCCCTCTACAAGCATTATCTTAGTTTATACTCACACAACCCTATTATATAGGTGTTATTATTCCCATTTTACAGATGCACCCAGGTGGCAAATAGCAGAGCTGAAATGCATAGTGAAACAAGCAGGATTGAAACCCCACTCTATCCTTCCCATCGAGGGATGCGTTGCTCATCTGCCTTGGGGCAGAGATTCTTGTGAATGTTGCTTTTCTAGTAGACTAAGCATTTCTCAACCTCAGCACTACTGATATTTTGGACTACATGGTTCTTTGTTGTGGGGGCTGTCCTGTGCATGGTCGGATGTTTAGCAGCATCCCTGCCTTCTACCCGTTAGATGCTAGTAGCAACTCTCCCCCCTCCCCTAGCCAGTTTTGACAATTAAACATCTCTTCAGAAATTGCCACATGTCTTGAGGGAGGGTAGCAAAATCACACTCCCACTATCCCCCACGCTGCCCCCTCCCACGGAGAACCACTGCCTTATACTGTGCCTTCTCAGGGGACAGGATGGGGCTGTCTTAAGTCTTCTCTTCTTCCTCCTTCCCTCCCTCCTGTCTCCCTTCTTTATTTTCTCCTACCCAACGCTTCTTAAGTGCCCACCGTATATAGGATGTGCACACATTCAAGACCCAGTTATTTTTCCTTTTAATTTTTGTTGATACTATGCGTTTTCAGTAATGGAGGGCATGCTGAATCATTGAGTGTGGTTGTAACATGGTTTTTGTTTTATGCCTTATCCCACAAATCGTACCCTCAGAATCCAAAGATACTTGTGTATACCCCTTGACACCCCAGATTCTACCCTGAGTCCAGAGGTACATATGTGTACCAAATAAAAATTTTTAAATTTGTGTTTTTCCTACCAAAAGTTCAATGGTTCAGCACCACCTCATACAATACCCTGTAAAAACAATAATTTGTGGCACATGCCCATTTTTTTCCATTTTGAACGGTTGTGCAGGGCCCTGCCTGCTGGCAGCATGTACTTTCAGTGGTATAATAGCTCCCCAGTAAACCCCAGAGGTAGAAAAAGGAATTCATAGCTCTATGTACCAAGGGTCGGAAAAAGGTTAATTTGTAGGTAGTCTCTGCTTGACAAATGCTTGCTGAGTTTCTGCCAACTGAATCCTAAATGCCCAATACGGGCTCATATCTGTCAAAAAGATACATTCTTCCTGAATTCAAACCATGTTGTTGGGAGAGTTAATTGCAGTTTTCTGGTCACTTAGGGGTGTCTTTTGTGTCCCTGGAGAACTGACTTAGCTGATACCCTACAGGCCCGAAAGACCCACCTCAAAGCTGACCAACAGTACCTTAGACAACGTAATGACTCACCTGTTCAGATCCTAGCAGAGTGTGATATACATTAGGTTGCCAATAACTGTTGCTGAATGCATGCATGAGCTATAAAAATTAAATGAAGCCACATGTCTAGGTCTGCAATTCAATACACCATTTAAAGTCCATACCCTTTTTCTCCGGAGATTCGTTCATTTTGTGGATGAGATCTGGATTTGGCGAAAGCAGCCCTGGGAAATGACTCCCAGATTAGATTTTCTATTCAACCCCCTGGAGAGTGGGCAGGCAGTGGAAAGGAGAGCTGATTTCTCTGCAGTTTTTCTGCCACTGGAAATTCTGTGTCACCAGTACCTCAGTTGCTTGTCATTAGTGGGAGCTCAGAGAATTTTAAATGCAAAGATAACACGAGAGAGAGCTCCCAAAATACAATGCACTTAAATCAGGCAGCTTCTTCATTCCATGTGTTAGCTCCAGGCATTCACTGCTTCACTGCCTCTTGGTACATAGAGCCCGGATTTGTCCCCTCTTGAGGGCTGTTCATTGGTGCTCTTTGTTGCATTTGAAGTGTAGCACTGTAATGCTTGTCTTTCCTAAGATTGCCCATCAGTGGGAGAGAACTCCTTAGTAATTTCCTGCCACGGAAATGAATTTTGTCATTTCTATCCCTTCCCCCTAACCCTCTAACTCCCACAGGCCTGCTTGGATGTTTTGAATGCCTACCAAGTTATTTCTCATCAGTGTCCCCTTTTTTTCCTCTCTCTCTCTAGAAGGAGGGACGTGTGAAGTGATCGCAGCACACAGATGTTGTAACAAGAATCGCATTGAGGAGCGGTCACAAACAGTAAAGTGCTCTTGTCTACCTGGGAAAGTGGCTGGAACGACCAGAAACCGACCTTCCTGTGTCGATGGTAAGGGGCTGGTTTTGCATCTGTCTGTAGGTGCTCTTCCAGATGTTCACCGTACATAATGTATTTTCTTGTTTTATCTAAATGTGGTGCAGGATAATGGAAAGTTATACAACTGCCAGCCCTCAGTAAAGAGTTTGAATTCTTGTTTCTCTGGGTTTTACGTTCCCAAATCAGCTCTGTTTTGCATTTTTTTAGAGGAGATGAAGGTAAAGGAATTTCTTGAGTCAAGAAATTTGAGGGCCCAGCTCCTTTGGAAGGTTTCTTAGGTTGGGGCTGGATGTAATGATGATGATGATGATAATGACAGTAAAGGAAATAATAGCTTCTTTCTTTCAAAAACTATTGAATAAGCACTTAATATATACCAAGCCCAGTTCTAGATGCTTGAGATACATTCATAAATAAATAGAACTGCCTTGAGTATTTACTATATGCCAAGTACTGTCTAAACACTTCTCATGAAATATTCCATTTAATCCTCCCAACAACCCTCTAAGGCAATGTATTAGTTATCTACTGCTATGTAACAATTATCTCAAAACGTAGCTGCTTAAAGCAGTAAGCATTATTTACAGGTCTGTGGGTCAGGAATTTAGTTTAGCTAGGTGGTTCTGGCTCAGGATCTCTCATACTGTGGTGTTCTAGACCTGAAGGCCTAACTTTTGTTATTTGCTGTTAGCACCAACTCATGGAGATCTTACGTATAACAGAATGAAATGTTGCCCCGTCCTGCCGCATCTTCATGATCATGGGTATACTTAAGTCCATTGTTGTGGCCACTGTGTATTTCGAGTGTCTTTCAACCTAGGGGCTCATCTTCTAGCACTATATCAGACAATATTCTGTTGTGACCCATAAGGTTTTCATTGGCTAATATTTGGAAGTAGATTGCCAGGCCTTTTCTCCTAGTCTGAGGAAGTTCCTCTGAAACCTGTCCACCATGGGTGATCTACTGGTCTTTGAAATACCAGTGGTATTGCTTTCAGTATCACAGCAACATTCAAGCCACCACAGTACCACAAACTCATAGAGGGTGGTGGGAAGGTTTAATTAGTCCTGCTTAACAGTGCTAGAGGATTGTTTTAAGGTGACTCACATGACTGTTGGCAGGTGACCTCAGTTCCTTGCCATGTGGACCTCTCCATAGGAGCGTGGTATCCTCACAACATGGCAGCTGGCTTCCCCCAGTGACCCAAGAGAATAATACAGAAGCCACAGGGTCTTTTCTGACCTATCCCCGAAGTTGAACTTTATCATTCCCACAACATCCCGTTGGTTACACAAGTTGGCTCTAGTCAGTATGCCAGGGAACTACAAGGGCTTGAATAGAAGGAGGCAGGAACCATTAAGGGTCATCTCTATAGGCAGATAAACTCTTCCCCTTACCCCCATTTTAAAAATCGAGAAACTGAAGCTTAGAAGGATTAAGTAATTTTCCAGTGTTCACATGGCTAATAAATGATGGTTTGACTATTAAACCCAGTTTGACTCTAAAGCCAAGTCTTGACTACCACCTTTTTAAAACAATTTTATATGCTACTGTCAAACTCAGTAGTGAGTCTGAGGTTCAAAGAGACTACAGATCTCTCTCTTCCTCTTTCATCTTTGATAATTTTAGTTCTGGGTGTGATTTGATCCTCAGAGTCTTCAGTAAGAAATTGGAAGAAAAGTGAATCACTTGCTCAGGGTCACACAGCAGGAACTAGAACGTCTCCAGATAGAGATGGAGAACGACATTTTCTAGATTGGCTTCTTGTCTCAGTTTCCTAGTGTTGCCGTAACACAATCCTTGGAAACCCTGTGGGAAAGTTCTACTCTGTCCTATAGGGTCACTATGAGTCGAGATCTACTCGACGGCAAGGGATTAACGGGGCTGTAACATAAATATAACAAGTGAGTGACTGACTTTAAAAAACACTCATTTATTTTCTCACAGTTCTGGAGGCTGAAAGTCCACTTCAGGGTCTTGGCCGTGTCCATTCCTTCCTTGTAGGTCGTCCCAGGGGTTCCTTGGTCCCTTGGCTTGTAGACAGTCCTCACATGGCATCTGTCTTCCCCCATGTGTGTGTGTTTGCTCTTTTATAAATCAGAACTGATTACTTGGGTATGATCTAATTAACATAACTAAGAAAACCCTATTTTCAAACAGGATTACATTCACAAGTATAGGGGTTAGGATTCCAACACATATTTTGGGGGATACAATTTAATCCGTAACAGTTGTTATGTATTTTCATCATGGATCATTAGGCTGTTAAAGAGAAATCACTAAAGCTAGGGCAAGAGAAAAGGAAGTTATTTTAAGGAAATAAGGGAATCTCAGAGAACCCAATTGCAGAAAATTCAGCCAAACCTCATGGGGTCCATGAATTCTTCAGGCAATTGCCATCTCACTGTCTTTGTTCACAGACCACACCCTTTTGCTCTCTGTTTTCCTCATTCTTCTCTTACGTGGACTGGTTCCCTCTTCAACAGTTTTAGTTCCTGCTCCCTCATTAGTCTTTATGGACTAATAAATCAAAAAACCAAACCAATTGCCGTTAAGCCTTTTCCGATTCATAGTGTTCCGAGAGGACAGAGTAGAACTGTCCCATCTGGTTTCCAAGGAGCAGCTGGTGGATTCAAACAGCTGATCTTTTGGTTAGTCGCCGAGTTCTTAACCACTGCGCCACCAGGGTTCCCCGCTGAGCCTCTGATGTGAGGCTTTTATTTCCATGGCGCCAGTTCTAGTCTCACTTGGCATGATGCTGTAGCTGCAAGACCCAAAACTGACTCAGTTCCAGTGTCTTGAATGCACGTTCCCAGCAGACAGAACATGATTGTCCCAGCTTGGGCCAATATGATTTGCCCTGCCAGTCACACCTAGCAGGGCAAGAACATGTGGCATGTTAACAGCTGCCCATTTTGTACCATGGGAAGGTCACACTTTTTAAAAAGACTGTGAAAAAGAAGCCAAGTATGGGAATACACTATGATCAGTGCTTCTCAACTGGGGAAGGTCTACCACCCCCACTCCCACCCCCACCCCCACCCCGGGGTCATTTGGCCATGTTTGGAGTCATTTTTGGTTGTCACACTAGGAATGCTACTGGCATCTAGTAGGTAGAGGCCAGAGATGCTGCTGAACATCCTGCCTTGCACACAACAGCCCCCCACAACAAAAATCAGCTCAAAATGTCAATGGTGTTGACATTGAGAAACACTACAGTATGATTATTTGCTTGTTCTACATGACAGTCTACATCCTCAGTGCAGGAAAGGCAGACAGTGTAAAGCCATTCTGCCCTCCTTACAGGAGGAAGCTCTTGGACTTAGAAGCTAATAAGCATTGTAAAACCATGATGGTTTCTCACACTCTTTGCCAAAGAAAGCATTGAGGTTATTATCTGTAAATCTCCATTTTGTTTCCAGTTCATTTTTATCTCTAATGATCTAGAAGTAGAACTGCCTTCAGGATTTGGATGCATGACACAAAGGGCAATGCCTTGTCTCTGCTGGTAGAGGGGGAAATGGCTTCTGGCCCCAAGTGTTTCTGAGAAGTTAAACTACATAATGATAGTATTTTGTTACTCAGAAGAAACTTGTTTGACTTTGGGAAATCTGAACACTTTAGGGTGTTCCGACAAGAGGGCTACAAATCTTCCATGCAAAAGTCAACAAAGTCCAGAGTATTTTTTAGTCTCAAGCTGATAGTTTATATTTTTCATGGCATTTCACTCTTCCAGAATCCTGAATTCATTGGCATGTATGTGTAATTCTATGCATTGCTATGATCAAAACTGTTTTTGTGGCCTAGATCTCTATATACAAATTAAATATGGAGTGTAGATGTAAATGAGTAATTTTAATGTAGTTATTAAGGTTGTGTTCAGACAGACATGAGTCTAATTAGAGCTGTACCAGTTACCAACAGCATGATTTGGGGCACATTTGCTTTCTGAACCTATATCCTCATCTGTAAAATGGGAGCAATCATTGTTTCTACTTCATAAAATTGTGGTGAGATTTAAGGAACTCGTGTATAATGTGTTTTGCACGATAGCTGGTTCCCATCAAGTGATGACTAAATGATGCTGTTTGTCTCCTATCTTACTAAAAAGTATGGATAATGTTTAGAGACAGACATTATTTTACAAAGTTTTGTTTCATATTAATTCAATGCAGTGGTATCTTAGCCGCCATGTTTTCTTGGAACTGCTTCCAGCTAATGATCCTGGATATTACTAATGCTGGTAAGTCATCTTTAGTGATGCATGTTCAATATGGGAATTTTGAAAACTACAGAAATACATCCATACATTAAACTGATCCATGATATCATCACCCGAAGATTATCACGCCTTTGTAAAGTATCACCTTAGTATATACCCTTTAGTCTTACTCCATAGTTTATGAGAAAACACACAACAAAGGTATTTTCTTGAAGGTAAATGCTGTAATACTGTCTTATTTGTGGTTTGTTTCACCTAATAAATAATAAACATTTCCCAAGTTAATATATATTCTTCAAACACATTATGGTTGATGGTTACATATGATTTTAGGGGTACATATACCTTCATTTGTTTAACTAATTTCTCCACTTTGGGACATTTACAATGTCTCCTGCATTTCCGCTTTCTTAGTTCCCCAAGAGTGGATAGAAGCCAGCTTTTCCTCATAAGAGCAGTTGACAATCCATACACCACGTTTGTCCTAAATAAATGCTGCCTTGTATAATGCATTTCCCAAGGCAAATGTTCCCACTGCTGTCATTTGCTCTCCTCTGAAATTGCAGGTCCCTTGCCTTCTCTGTTGGTTTCAAAAACAGAGGAACTGCTATGATTTTAAAAGAAGCATATACTGAACTATTTTACGGTTCAAAATCAGAAGCCAAATCATTTAAAATGGGACAGAAATCTTAGCAACTTCTTCAGAAGTATAGTATATAATATTTGGTGAAATTTTCCAGTGGCGGGATTTTATTTTAGCAAATGATATGATATTGCATGATAACTAAAAACACCAAAATACACACCAAACAACTTAAACTATGGGATCATCATTTATAAGTATTTGTGAAAGCATTCCACCTTTGGACCTGTGCCTGGAAATATTCTTTAGTGAATGTAAGTTGGTCAGCTCACACCCTGTTGGGTTTTACTGCTTAATTGTTCTATTACCGGAAATGGGAGGGTATCCTACTTAATATCTTTGGTTGAGGCTAACTAAAACTATGATGCGCAGACTTTCAGTAATTTTAAATTACTTCTCAGGGACTAGAAGTTAAAATCAAATGAAGATTCATAAACAAGAGGATGGTGACTCAAAACGTAATTATTTAGTTGGGGGAAGAGTTGTTCCAAGCAGTGGTATAAAACAAACAAAATTAAATTTCTAGGTGGTTTGTGAAGTTATGGCGCATGATTCTCATTGATCTGTAACGGCACTGAAAAATTGTATCAATCTCAATGCTTTAAAAATAATGGAATATAATTAATAACAAAAATAATAACAAATATAATGGCTAACATTTTTTGAAAGTTTACCATATGCCAGACACCGTTCTAAGTATTTTATGTCTATGCATTCGTTTAATCCTTACCCCAACCCTATTAAGTGTGTCCTCCTATTATTTCCATTTTACTGATCAGGAAACTGAGGCACAGAGAAATTCAGTGACATGTTCAAAATCATGCAGCCAATAAGTGTCAGGCTAGGAAACCAGCTCAGGCTAGCCAGCTCTCCATTCATCAAGCATCTGCAAACCAGTACCTGACACAGGCACACATCATATTCCAAAAGGTTTTCTGCAAGATGCCCAGACATCTGGGTGACAAAGGGGAGGAAAGCCCAACTATGTCGATACTGTGTGGATCATCCAGTACTTCGGCCAATACTTGCCCCTCCCTTTCTTCCAGAGACTTCTAAGTCATACAGATATTGATTGCAGTTTCTAAGGTCATTGTCAGAGAATAGTTAGAAGGATTTGTGCAAATAACGCTTTCAGTTTTATAGAATGATTGACGCATCATGATTTAAGGCATGGGGGGATGAAATGTCTATCTCCCCAGGAAATTTTCATGCAGCTTGCTCTATTTCTATTTTTATTCTCATGTCATTTATATCTATTCCTAACTTGGACAAGTATGTGGGGGAAGCAAATAATTGAAACTACTGGTTAGCAGGGAAGCTCCTTAAATGCACTGGGAATTTTAGCATTACTCTTACTAAGAAAAATATCCCTAATAAGTTCATAGGCCTTTTCTTCTTACTCAGTATAAATTATGGCCATTCTAATAACTCTGATTACTAGCAACTTTTACTCAGGACTCTCATCTTCTTGTACTGGATCACCAGCCGCAGGGAACAGGGAGTCGATTCTGACTCACAGCGACCTTATAGGACAGAGTAGAACTGCCCCACAGGGTTTCCAAGGCTGTAAATCTTTACAAAAGTGGACTGCCACATCTTTCTCCCATGGAGTGACTGGTAAGTTTAAACCACCGACCTTTCGGTTAGCAGCTGAGTGCTTTAACCACTGTGCCACCAAGCCTCCTTAGATTACATCCTAGACATGTCTAACTTTCATGGCTATGAAAACCCCATTATTTTTAAACTGTTAGTTTACACTTAATATAATGAAAAAGTCATCACGCTCCTGGCTATTTCTGTGAAGGAAAAAAAAAATCACAATATATCAGGACACTTTGCTCCTGGCACATCATACCTAGCCTCCAAGATGAGAGTAAAAGAGACAGATACTGAGAAATACACCAAGACTTAGACACAGGGTGATAGACAGACTGACAGGGAAATGACAGGCAGACAGTGAGAGAAAGCGACCCAAGGAGGGACATGGGAAGGAGAGAATCAGAGAGAAGGGGTAGTGAGACATAGAGGGGGATACGTTAACCGACACCCACAGGAAGCATTAAGACACGAACACATGAAATGGTTTGACACACTCTTCCAAACAACTGCTTGTATTCAGACTTGCCGTTTATAATTCATTTTTTGCAAAATAAAATTTACTTGATAGAATTAGACTCTAAAAAATTCTTTTCCAATACATTATATGAAATTCCAGAAGCAGAATCTCTGCAAAAATTGCTTCTGGAGATTGCTCCATTGGAAAACACATAATTAAAAAAAAATTTTGACCACATACCATCATATTCCCTAGAGAAAGCCATGGGTATTGAAAAGGTCTGAAAATTGAAGGAAATTTGAAATCTCCAACAGTTTCCCATAGAACAAAAGTGATATAAATGTGAGACTATTGCATAAATTGACCCTTCTTAGCCTTCTAGAACATAACATAATAAAGTCTCTGAGAAGTCTTGCGCACAAAACACTTGAACTTTAACCCGGTTTTCCTAAAACTTTTTTGACCATAGAGTCTTTTTCCATGTATTCATATCCGGCAGACCCAGTGTTCCATGAAATAGACTTTGAGTCCGGCTGCTGTAGACTATATGGATTTTTTCTCCCCAGGAATGGCTTTTAGTTCTTCTGAGTCCAGCTGACGATTCCTATGCCAATAGCTTACCAAACACTACATAACTGGTCCTGGTAATAATGTGATTTATAATATCTCTGTGACAGGTCAGGCTCAACTGTAGTGTGGGAATCATCTAGAGGCCTTCCGGAGCAAACATAGTATGAGAAAGCTAAAGCCCTTATTTTTATTAACAAACATTAAATGTTTTAGAAGACAGAGAAGATGACCTATTTTAGTCCCAACATTTGTTATTTGTCGTCTGCACACAATGAAATAGCAAGATAATGAATTGCTGTGGTGGATCGGGGTTGAACACGAAGCAGTGGTCTCTGGTCCCTCCATTAGCAGCCCTGTTTGAAACGTGCCCTATGCTTTCCAGGTGGACTTCAGCTTGTTTAATAGACAGAATGCTGATCTCAGTTGGCGTCATCGCGAGTATTTCTGAAAGAAGATTCCAATGTTCTAATTAGAAAAGGGAGGGTCTTCTGTAGAATCATTGTAAAAGTGTGGCATTTTCAGACATAATTTCTGAATTGTATGTAAATTTTCTTTTGAGACAGTATATGTTCCCCTACTTGGCACCTAAACCCACCTAGATAGGTGAGAGATCCAAGACTTGTATCTGTAAAAGGAACGAGAGGAAAGAGGTAGAAGAACTGACATGAGGCTCCATGAGCAAACTTTTTATTCTTTCTCATAGAAAGTCTGTCCCTGTATTTTTTCTTTTTTTTTCTTCTCATAATAAAGAGAATAGGATTCAGTTTTCAGGTATTCTTGTGCCTTTAAAAGTGGATGTTAATTTTTTTTTTTTCTTTTTTTTTTTAGTTTAGAGCAGCAGTTGCCAACTGACAGGACAGCCCACTAGCAGAAACCACCCTTAGACCTGTTCTGCAGGTTGACAGTGTTGGGCAAATTAACTCTGCACGCTTTTAAGTGGGTCAGCTACTCTCCAGTTCCCACAGGCCTCACTAAACCAGTTGCCATCAAGTCAGTTCTGACTCATGGTGACCCCATGTGTGTCAGAGTAGAACTGTGCTCCACAGGGTATTCAGTGGCTGATTTTTTGGAAATTTTATCACCAGGCTGTTCTTCTGAGGCCCCTCTGGCAGACTTGAACCTCCAACCGTTTGGTTAGCAGCCGAGCATGTTAGCCATTGGCAACCAGGGACTCCTCAATATTTCCTATTAATTACACCTGGGTGTGGCCCATTGCTGTTACCTGCCTGATCCCTAAGACAGGCGAATGTGTAACACCTGGCTTACATAGCTGTCTCCTTACACTCTGAAGTTAGTAAGCAAATTAATTTTTTTTGAAAACTTACTTTTGTTATAAAATGAATATACACACCCTGACGAGCACTGGTGGTACAGTGGCTGAAGCAATCGGCTGCTAACCAAAAGGTCGGCAGTTCAAAACCACCAGTGGCTCCACAGGAGAAAGATGTGGCAGTCTGCTTCTGTAGAGATTTATAGCCTTGGAAACCCTATGGGGTCACTATGAGTCAGAATTGACTCAATGGCAGTGGGTTTGGTTTGGTTTTGGTGAAAAATAGAAATGTATGTACACTCAAACAGCATTGAAAGGATAAAAATAAAATAATTTTCCCTCTCCTCCCCTTTCCTTCGGTCTTCTCTACATCCTAATTTCTAGAAGGAACCCTGTTATCAGATTCCTTACATCCTTACAGAAAGTATCTATGCATGCACAGGCCTATAGATACACACACATAAAGCATTATACATTGAAATAGTATCATATTACATAGAATGTACTGAACCTATATGTCTTTTAGTATAAGGAAATAAATATTTCACTGAAAGAGAAATAAAAATGACCGTCAACTATGGACAAAAAAATGCTCAACATGACTCAACTGAAGAAATGGCAATTAAATACCAAAGTGCAATGCTTCATCAATCAAATAGGCAGAGATGAAAAGTTTGGTAGTTCCCAGTGTTAAGGAAGGAGGGATGAAAAATTACCCTTAAATCAAACTCAGTGATAAACAGCTTACAGACTCAATTGGTTAGCCACTTTTCTCAATTTAGTTCACCAAAAGGACAGAAGATAAATAGTAAATTTTGTAATGATACTGGATGTTTGGGGATGTAATACAAATTATATGCATTTTAACTGCATGTAATGAATTTATTTAGCTACTCTTCTTGGACATGTATTTCCCAAAGAGTTTGAGGTTCATGAATCTGGATATCATCTAAGAAATATTCCAAGAATTTCTAAGTCGGTTCAGTGGGAAAACTACATGTTAAAGTCTATTTAGTTCATATACTTGGATCTAAATAAAGTACATTGCATTGTAACGTCTGTCATTGTGTGTATTTTGTGTGTGTGTGTATTTCATCATGGTGTGGCACACCACAAATCCTTGTCAGTTATCTAGCTGGAATGAACTTGATCACACATAATCCCAAATTCTTCAAGATGGAAACTTCTCTAAAGTAGCCCCAAAGTCGTTGTTTTCCAATTATCTCTGAAAGCTCGTATGTCTTCAAAGACCTGCTGTCGCCTGATATGAGAGCACTTTTAATCAACTCATATTTTTTTTCAGAAAAGGGGGAAAATGTTCTAAATCTAAAGAGTTAGTTTCTCATCCCCCTAGCTGGACTCCAGCCTAGATAAAACAAGATTTTAGGGTCCTGTGTTGTTAATGTGCTGTCCATATGAATAATGAGCAAGTCTTCGGAATTATTTCACACTTCTAGGAAAATCTATAGCCTTGTCCTTCTGCAACAGTATTTGACGCTGCTGAAGATACTGGTACATTTTCATGTGGGAGATTCTGATAACTTCCATCTAAGGAAGTTGTAAAACCTGTGTCCATCCCCTTCTGAGGCCTGTGTAGAAATTTATGCAGATGAAGAATATTTTAAAAAATTAATTATATGTTCCTCCATCTTCTCAAGCTTTCTTTTTAAATTTCTGAGAGCCTATCCACAGTCCGAGCATCAAGACATCCGTTAATAACCAGAGAATAGAGACCCAAATTCTTATTAAGTTCCAAAGTCATTCAGAGACTCAGATGCAAAATTGAAGAGGTTTTCTTGCCCCCAGATGTAGAGATGCTATGAGCTGAGGGCTGTGAGGGAAAGGGAGAAAGGAAGGACCATATGGGTAGGAGGAATGTTGTCCATTGGAGCAAGAACTATCTATCTGCCACTAGTACCAGAGAGATTTGTCACCACCTGCTCACTCATCTTTCCAGTCTCCATTCAAGAGAGCACTGTATATACATCATCGTGCAACACACTCTGTCCGTGTCCTTTTATCTGTCTTCCAGTGAAAACCATCCATTAACAAGAGCTAGTGTACTGCACATTGATTGTTCATCAGGAGTCATAAGCACTAACTTCCTAAGGTCTCTTTAGCCTTCCACCCTGCGAAGATGACCCGCATGATACTTATAAACTCCAGCAAGCTAGAGAAGGGCCCTGGGCTCCTAAATGGATGAAGTGATTATAGAAAGGAGATCTCATGTACCTCGAGATCTCCAGCTGAGCTAGAACATTGGTAGAACACTCTCACTTACCCAGCCCACCTATTTCACTTATGAAATGGAGAGTAATTTCAAAAGTCCCTGATTTTCATTATTTTATTTCTCATTATGTTCATTATTCAGTATTTTCATTATTGCATCATTTAAAAAATTAAGAATAAAATTGCATGGACTGTCAACTGATGCTGCTTAGGCTAGTAAAATGATTGGGTGGTTTAACCAACCACTTATTCAAGGAAAAGTCATTTTTCTTCAAATTTAGAGTGACATTCGTGTGCCAGCTTAGAAGTTGTCATTCATGATCTCCTTTGGTGTCTACCCACTGGGTACCTGTTCTTATCATAGCTCTTTGGGGTACAAGAAACCTAAACCCTCTCAACAGTAGATCAAGTGAAAAGAGAAGCTATTCTGAGGATATATGGAATTACAGAATACAAGAGCAGAGATTGCTCTACAGCCGGCCTCATAGCAGCTAAATCTGAAACAAAATCAGGAGCCAGGACATCTATACTCACCATAGCTTGGTCTCAAGGATGATGTTGCCTTTTATCTTGATCTCTCTCTCTTATTTGCCTCATTCTCTTTTCTCTGTAAACCACAGAAGTTGAGTCTTCCATTTCAGCTGGCAATGGTCTTCTAAACTACATGGAACACTAGGTATAGTACTAGTTTAAAACTACTAATAGTACTGGTTTATGATTATTGAGTCGTTACTGTGCATCAGATCCTGTGTATTGTATGTGTTATTTTATGTGATTTTCATGACAGTCTTATAAGTACTATTATTATTCTCATTTACAAATGAGGATGCCTTATAGAAATTAAATCATTTGTTCCAGGACATAGTAGAGGTATATCTGGGCTCCCAAATGGAGTAACCTCTGGAAACATGGGCAAAAGATGTCATCAAAAGCATGGATAGGAAAGTTTGGAGTGCCTTCTCTCCCTGTACCTCCCTGGAGAATGAAAACAGCATTCAGTCATACTAGACTTCACTTAAGTATCCTCTTCAACACACATATACCCCGTTATCATTCACATTCCATATATCTCAGATTCATCAATTTCTCTCCATTCCATAATTTAAGATTGCCGTAATTTAGACATCTTTCTTGACACTAAACAATCTCTCTGATTAAATGTGCCTCAGCACCCCTCACTCACCCCATCTGACTCCTATTTCATTACCCAACTTGTATCACCTCTTCCAGAGGTCCTTCCACAAACCACCATGCCCACAGCTAATGGATGCACTCCTTTGTATCCCTGGAGCATCCTGAATAACATCTGTCATAACTTACCGTAATGTACTATAATCTTTTGTTCAAGTGTCATCTCCTGTAATAGGGAGACTCACTCATTCATGCATGCATCAAAATTAGTTTTTGATCACTGACCGTGTGCCACGCATTATGTCAAATACTTGGGATTATAATGAAGAATAAGGATATCCCTTTGCTCCCATGAAGACTTCAGTCCAGCAGGGGAGACAGATCATAACCTAACCATACCTATAAATCTATAAACTGGAACTTGCATGTTCAGAAAGATAAGAATTCAATCCTATGAGAGGAGGTAATAACAAAGAATCTGAAGGAGGCTGAGAAGGCTTCTGTGAAGAAGTGAGAGATCTGAGATGTGAGGTACAAATCAAGCTGGCTGGGTGAAGAGCCTTCCAGACAAAGAGAACAGCATGGAAAAAGCCCTAGGTTTTGATTAAGACCTTGAGGGAAAGCTGAAACCCATGGAACAATGAGATCATACAGGAGAGGAGGCTGAAAAGATAGATGGGGGGAGCAAACAATAGAGTGCTTTAATTGAGCTGTGCATCCCCAGTTCCTAATATAGTTCTTAAACTGAGACGTGCTAATCGAATATAGAGATGGTAGCAATGGAGGGATCTGCTGTGGGAAACTGGGTAGGAAGTCAGCTTAAAATTTGCATAAAGTGTGGTGAGGAGACAGCATGAGAGTCCTCTACTGAGACAAATCTCCCTGTGTAGTGTCTGACAACAGGCTAAAAACATCTATCCTAACACTTCAGACAATGTCAAAGCAAAGCAAGCCAAATTGCCTTTTTGATATCGCCGACTTCCACACACACTGTTACCCACACGCTGCTGTCACTTGAACATCTCACACTCTCTCTACTTCCGACCACTCATCCTGCTGCAAGCAATCCTCACGAACACCCCCAAAATCAATCAAACAAAACTTTGTGATGGAAATATTAAGTCACTTCTTTTCAATTCTACTTTCTACCTTGAGATAATATTTTGACTAGTGGGTCCATTGTACATAGGGGGGCATCAGAGTAAATGGATCCTAACTTTGGGTATATTTAAACATTGTGGAGAATTACAAAGTGGTGTCAGTTCATTTTCTTCCTGATTAGTATTTATATTTTACATTGACTCCAGTTCATTTCTTTATGAATTGAAAATGTCGTGTTCGATGTAGCACAAAAAAATTTATAGAAAGTATACAAAAAGGCCTCCGTAACACCTATACCAAAGGACACCTGATGAACTCATTCCTGATACCTGGGGAAGTGATTCAAATTCAAATGAGTACGAAGGCATTATAGGACTATTTTGTGGAGATGGAGGTGATGGAGGAATGGTTGTTTCTTACATTACCAGGTCCTGATCCCTTCAAAATCTTCAAGCTCATGGGTTTGAGAAAGGACGTAATGAAGCCACAGGCTGTTGTAGTTAGTTGCTGTTGAGTCAGCTCTGATCTTGTGTATAACAGGACAAAACACTGCCCAGTCCTTTACCATCATCATGATTGTTGCTAAGTTCGAGTCCATTGTTTTGACCACTGTGTCAATTCTCCATATACACTATGGAAATTCTCTACTGTACTTGATAGCCCTTATGAAAAAATTATAATAACTACAGGAACTGAGACTTTGTTGTTCGCTGACCGTCAGACACTCGCATGTTACCAGCCGTATCGCATCTCATCTTTACAACAATACGTGAGAAGGTTACTGTTGTTATTATCTCCGTTTTACTGATGGAGAAACTGAGTCTCAAAAATAAGAAGAGGCTTGCCCAAGGTTACACAGCTACCCAGTTGCAGAACCAGGATTCAACCTCACCAGTCTGATAGCAGCGCCCATGCTTTTATTCAGATAAGGTACTAAGATTACATTGGTTCCCAAACAGACAAATGGAAAATTTATATGGCAATATAGAATCACTGGATCTGGGGACATAGACAGGCCTGGATGTCAACCCTAATTGTGCCACTGATTAGTCACATGTCCTTCAGCGTGTTATTCTCTTGGAACTGCAGTTTCCTCATCTGTGAAAAGCAAATGAAAAGAGTACAACACCAAAGAGCTGAGAGAGATAATCCATAAAAAGTACTTAAATGTATACTCCAATCTCCTGGCATGTAGTAAGTGTTGAATTTTATTAGCAATGATAAACTCTTGTGATTATCTCAAGAAAAAAATATTAAATTTATATCTTCATTAATAAGTGCATTTCTAAATTTTGAGACAAGAAACCGTGAATCAGAACTGCAGTTTCAATTGTAATACTTGTATTTGGGTACCTCTTCCTCGTTTGATTACCATCAAACATAAAATGAAGCTTTCAAGCTTCCAGAACTTTGTACAGGGAAACAAAATCAGGCCAGACCGTGATACAGAAGCCTGTCTCCAGTAAGGCATGAAGAGTGAAGACAAACTGAATGTGATGTGCTTGTTTTTCATTCAGAAGTGAAGATATTAAAGTCTTTATTTTCTAATCCCAGTTCAAGTAGTCTTGTACCTGAGTATGTGTTGTTTATGCATAATGGGACATTCTTTTGTCCTGAGTGTTCTACAAACTCAACTGAACTGTACATTGCTTTAATTGGTCTCCATGGAGGAAGCAGAGGAAAGATGAAGTCTGTGTATGGGTAGGGCCAGTCAAAAGCCAGATGTTTTTAACTTCATAAAGGGTATAATAATCTCTATCAAAAGAATTAATTTGGCAATTTTTAAGCATTTAATATAACCTGTAATAAGTAAACTTAAGTTTTTATGTCATGTTACTTTCGAGTTGCTAGTGTTGCATGCTGTGGCAGTTTGGGACTAGGATAGACTAAGTTAGTTTTTGCAAAAATTAAAGGAATATGAGGTAAAAGATTTGTCTGTCCTTTACCTCTGTACTTCTATCTAAATACAACCTCATCCAGCTATAAGATTGTTTCAAGCAATACTATCAGAAAAGATAGTGTAAATATACTCTTGGCTGCTACTTACAAGAAACTGAATATAAACAGATTCAACCCCAGAATCTCATCACATCCTGCACTTAAAATGGTTGTTTTAATGTACGTTGAAGATCTGGGTGGTGCAAATAGTTAAGCACTCAGCTACTGACTGTAAGGCTGGTAGTTTAAATCCACCCAGAGGCGCCTCAGAAGAAAGACCTGACAATCTACTTCTAAAATCGACAGTCATTGAAAACCCTATAAGCAGTTCTACTCTGAAACATATGGAGTTGCCATGAGTCTGAAGTGACTCAACAGCAACTTTTTTTTGTTTGTTTTGTTTTTGTTTTTTCCTGCGTTACTTACCCTTTTCCTTGTGTTGATATGCTGAGAATTTTCTATTCCATTTTGACGCAACCAAAATAGAAGACCTCAAGCAGAAGCATGTTCTGTTCTCAACTGTCCCTGATGTTCCTGGGTGGGGACAAAACAGGTACCAGGATGAAATTAACACAGAGCTTTTAATCAAAAGGTAGAATTATTCAGTATATATGTCTTAACCAACATAATCAACCATTAACCAGATGTGAAATTTCTACAAATGGACTCAACAGTCTGCTGACTGATGGACAGAATTTTAGTATATATTTCAGAGAGTTACACCATTTGTCTGAAGCCTGCAATTTTTGAGGATTTCTTCTTGCAGGCTCTGAGAAATTCAAGATAAAACTATCTAATACCACCTCTTGTCTAAACAAAAAAATGATACATAAAATGGCCCAAGAAAGTGCCCAAATCAGAAAATTCATTCACTCCACAAATACTTACTCATCCTCTTCAATGCTGAGCATCAGAGGTAGAGTGACCAACAGGACATGGTCCCTGCTGTAATGATTATGAGGTCTGTGATGGTTAAGATGATGTTGTTAACTTGGCTAGGCATGATTCTCAGTAGTCTGGCAGATACTATGTAATCATCCTCCATTTTGCGATCTGATGCTAGCAGCCAATCAGTTGAAAGGGGAGTTTTCATAGGGGTGTGGCCTGCATCCAATATATATGGATGTCCTGGCAAAGCTCACCTTCTCTCAGTCATGCATTTGACCGTGCATTTGCCTCGTCATCCTCTGACCTCTGGTTCTTGGGACGTGAGCCAGCAGTCTGCCATCTGACCTGCAGATTTTGAGTTCATTAGCCCCTGCTACCACGTGAGTCAGGAGAAGTCTGCAGCTTGCTGCTGACCCACGGATTTTGGACTTGCCAACCTCCACAATTGTGTGAGCCATTTCCTTGAGATAAATCTCTCTATATATATTTTTATATACACTTTACTGGTTTTGCTCCTCTAGGGTACCCAGCCTAGGACAAGGCCCAGGGAGACAACAGACAAATGAAGGGGTGATTTCAAAGTTGTGTGATTTGTGTTGTGATGGGGATAAGGTCAGGATGCTCTGAGAGCAGAGGTGAGGGTGTTTAACCATGGAAGCGGGGGTTCTGGATGGCTTCTCAGCAAAATTAGCATCCAAACTGAGACCTCAAGTAACCAGGTAAGAAGATGGAATAGAATGTTCTCGGCAGACCTGACAGGGAACACAACCAAGAGTCCCTGATGGAGCAGGAGAAAAGTGAGGTGTAGAACTCAAATTCTAGTAAAAAGACCAGAGTTAATGGTCTGACTGAGACTAGAGGAACCCCAGAAAGCATGGCCCCCAGACTTTTGGTCAACTCAGAACTAAAACCATTCCTAAGGCCAGCTCTTCAGACAAAGATTAAACTGGACTGTAGGACATGCAATGATACTCGTGAAGAGTGTGCTTATTAGCTCAAGTAGATACATGAGACTAAATGGGCAGCTCTTGCCTGGAGTTGAGATAAGAAGGCAGAGAAGGTCAGGAGCTGGTTGAATGGACACAGGAAATCAGGGGTGGAGGGGAGGAGTGTGCTGTCATAGTGTAGGGAGAGTAATTAGGGTCACGTAACAATGTGTGTATAAATTTTTATGTGAGAGACTAACCTGAATTTAAACTTCCACTTAAAGTACAACAATAAAATTTTAAAAAATCCTTAAAAAAAAAACCACAATATTCTCGGCAGAAAGAGCAGCATATGCAAAGCTCCAGTGGCAAGAAGGAGCATAATGAGTCCAAGTAACGGAAGGAAGTTCAATGCGCCTGTGTGTAGAGGAGTATGGATGGGGCTGGACAGAGGTGAGACCAGAGCAGGCAGCAGGTCAAGCTCATGCAGTACCTAGCAGCCACGATAAGGTGGGGAACTCTGTGCTTAAGAGAAACAAGGGCAGCCAGTAAGGGTTTTGTGCACATAAATGACACAGTTAGATTTGTGTTTGAGTGTATCACTAGATAACAAAAAAAATTTAAAGAAATTTCCTCTAATATAACTGCTATACATAGTACTTGGGCCCATATTTCTGACCGATAAAGAGAATAAACCCAAGAAATGCCAGAAAGGATGCACCTCAATTCTGATAGTTAGGTCAATGCTCTGTCAGCAAACCCCATCATGATGTTGCCAGCAATCTCAAAAACTCAAGAGTGAAGGTTATGCAAGAAGAAGTTTCTCCCTGGAGAAATCCTAGTATCTTAGTAGCCACATGACTATGAAGCCCTGTATTGAGCCAATTCTAAAGGTCTAGGACAAAATTCCAAAGTTCTTCATGATACCTTTTGGTATTGAATCAGGAATCACTGTGGTACAGAGAGAGTTGATTCCACTCACAGGGAAGATGTGTAGGGTGAGATTAAGAGGAGACACTTCATACTAGGAAAATTGAATAGTACAATGAATTTCAATTCTAGCTGCACGTTGGAATTACCCAGAAAGATTTTTTTTTGAAAGTATCAGTGTTTTGATCACACTCAAAGTATCAATGTTTTGATCATACTCATACTCATTTAATTGGCCTAGGTGGGACCAGGATATTTGTATATATATTTTTTAAAGCTCTACAAGGGATACTAAAAAAACCAAAACCAAACTCATTGACTCATAGTGACCCTGTAGGACAGAGTAGAACTGCCCAATAGGGTTTCCAAGGAGTGGCTGGTGGATTTGAACTGCCGACCCTTGGCTTAGTAGCCGAACACTTAACCACTGTGCCACCAAAGGATACTAAGTTGTAGCCAAAATTGAGAACCCAAGGAGTAGTGGCTAAGAACATGGGCTGGGGCAGCGTGGGTTGGAATTCCAGCTCTGCCACTTACTTCTCTGCTCTCAGTTTCTTCATCTGGAAAATGGGGATGATAATAATAGTATCTACTTCATAGTGTCACTATCGGGATTAATAAGTTAAAAAGTAAAGTGATTTACAAAATACCTGGCAAGTAAGTATTCAATGAATGTAAGCTATTATTCTTAACTCTGGTGAAATTAATAGCAGGAACAAGGAGAGCGGGAATGAAAATCACAGGGCATGTTCTGCAGACACCAATTAGTTTGGTCTGGGTGATGCCTGCAGGAGTAATAGGGAAAAACATTTAGAAAGGCAAGTCGGGACCAAATTACTTTCTTGAGTTCCAGGCTGATGTTTAACTTTGAGCAAGTGTTCTGTAATTAATCATCTAATAACAAAGTCCCCAAGTGTGAGACAAACATGTGTATATTGTACAAAATAGAACAAATTAAAGGATCATTCAGAGTCCATTCCAAACATTGGACTCTTATTTTAATTTAACGCAAATGGGGAACCAGCAGATGTCTCTATGAAAAGCGGAGATTAAATCAGCTCAGGCCTTCAACAATGAACAGTGAGCCACTAGGTATTAATAACCTCTGGCGCTCAGCGAGGCAGACGCTCATCTTGGTGACACCTTGGTTCTCATTAGCAAACAGAGCCAACTCCACTGCTGTTGTCCAGCACGCTTTATAAGGAAACTCTAAATCGTGCTGAAAATTGTTTCTGTTCTTTTAATGTTCAATTTATAAACATTCCAAAAAGCATTAAAGGTGGCTTATGTGGACATATCAACAGAGAAAGATAAAGATAAAATGTAATATAGACATGAAAGGAAGTCAGGCCACAGGAAAATAAGGACAGAAGACTGAAGAGGGAACCAGAAGGGATGCCAACACACCTAGAGCAAGCGGTAGGACCTACAGATAAGCCAGACTGGGCTACAAGTTTGACTTTGAGCTTTCTAACAGGCACTTTGTCATGGATTGAATTGTGCCTGTCAAAATATCTGTCAACTTGGTTAGGCCATGATTCCCAGTATTGTGATTGTCCACCGTTTTGTCATCTGATGTGATTTTCCTATGTGTTGTAAATCCTACCTCTATGATGTTAATAAGGCAGGATTAAAAGTGGTTATTTTAATGAGGCAGAACTCAATCTAGAAGATTAGATTGTGTCTTAAACCAGTCTCTTTTGGGATATAAAAGAGAGAAGCGAGCAGAGAGACAGAGGGACCACCTACCACCAAGAAACCAGAGCCATGAGAATAGTGCATCCTTTGAACTAGAGGTCACTGGGCTGAGAAGCTCCTCCACCAGGGGAAAATTGATAATAAGGACTTTCGCCCAGAGCTGACAGAGGCAAAAAGCTTTTCCCTGGAGCTGGCACCCTGAATTCGAACTTCTAGCATCCTGGGCTGTAAGACAATAAATTTCTCTTTGTTAAAACCATCCACTTGTGGTATTTCTGTTATAGCAGCACTAGACGACTAAGTCAGAATGTAGTACCAGGAGTGGTGTGCTACTCTAACAGATACTTACAATGTGGAAGCAGTTTTGAAACTGTGAATGGGTAGAAGCTGGAAGAGTTTTAAGATTGCCTTAAAGAGACTCTTGGTGGAATTATGGACATCAAAGACAATTCTGGTGAGAACTCAGAAGGCAGTGAAGAAAGCTGTTAGACTGGAGACGGTACAAATGATGAGAAGCAGGAGCAGAGAACAAGCAGTAGTGGAAAACTGGCAGCAGCGGAGAACCAGAAGCAGCAGAACCGGGAGACCAGCACGACACAGAGCGAGACAGCTGAGTGCCTTTGTGCAGGAGGCTTCCTGGCAGAGTAGGGTGCCTCTGGCACTTATTGGTGGAGCTAAAGAGATTTGGAACACTTGCCCCAGCAGGCAGACATGAGCGGTGAGACCCGAGGGGCCAAGAGGCCAAGGAACCAGGAAGCAGAAGCTGAAAAGTCAAGGAACACAGGAAGCATAGCTGCCTCAGGCTCAAAGGGTAAGGACACAAATTCTGGGGTCTCAAATGGTGGAGTCACCACTTAGATGGACTAGGAGAATGGTGTGTCCAAAGCTGAGGGAGCAGAGTTGCCATTCCAGTAGGCCTGGGAGGCTGATCTGAAGCTCAGAGCTGAGGAGCTTTCACCCAGAATCTGGAGAGTGTGGCCAATACCTAGAGTCTGGAGGGCAGGGCCATTGTCTAAATGGTCTCAGAGAACAGAGGATTATTTTTAAGCCTTGATAACTAATGTGATGTGTTCTGCTGACTTGCTTGGCAACTGTTATCGCTTGTTTTCCTCTAATTTCTCCCATTTGTAGTGGAAATGTCTAGCTTGTGTCTGTTCCACCATAGTACTTTTGAAGCAGATAACTTGTATTCTAGATGTCACAGATAAAGAGGAATTTTGCAGATGAGATTTTGAACTTGGAGTTGATTTAAGACTTTTGCTATGATGTGATGGGCAAATGTGTTCTGCATGTGGCAAGGACATGAATTTTGGGGGGCCAAAGGGTGGAATGTCATGAACTGAATTATGTCTCCCCAGAAAATCTGTCAACTTGGCTAGGCCATGATTCCCAGTGTTGTGTGATTGTCCACCATTTTGTCATCTGATGTGATTTTCCTAAATGTTGTAAATCCTACCTCTATGATGTTAATAAGGCAGAATTAGAAGCGGTTAAGTTAATGAGGCAGGACTCAATCTACAAGATTAGATGTGTGTCTTAAGCCAGTCTCTTCTGAGATATAAAAGAGAGAGTAGAGCAGAGAGACAGGGGGACCTCATACCACAAAGAAACCGAGCCATGAGAATAGCACGTGCTTTGGACCTGGGGTTCCTGCACTGAGAAGCTCCTTGACAAGGGAAGATTGATGACAAGGACATTTCCCCAGAGCTGACACAGAGAGAAAGGCTTCCCTATTGAAAAGCAAAGATGTCACCTTGAAGACAAAGGTGCGCCTGACCCAAGCCATGGTTTTTCAGTTGCCTCATATGCATGCAAAAGCTGGATAGTGAATAAGGAATACCGAAGAAGAATTGATGCCTTTGAATTGTGGTGTTGGCAAGGAATATTGAATATACCATGGGCTTCCAAAAGAACGAACAAACCTGTCTTGGAAGAAGTACAACCAGAGTGCTCCTTAGAAGCAAGAATGGCGAGACAACGTCTCACATACTTTGGACATGTTATCAGGAGGGATCAATCCCTGGAGGAGGACATCATGCTTGGTAAAGTGGAGGGTCAGTGAAAAAGAGGAAGACCCTCAAGGAGATGGATTGTTGCAATGGCTTCAACAATGGGCTCAAGCATAACAACGATTGTGAGGGTGGCGCGGGACTGGGCAGTGTTTCGTTCTGTTGTACCCAGGGTCACTATGAGTTGGAACTGGCTCGATGACACCTGACAACAACAACAAGCCTTCTAGACTGTGAGAGAATAAATTTCTCTTTGTTAAAGCCATCCACTTGTGATATTTCTGTTATAGCACCACTAGATAACTAAGACACACTTCAAAAAGGAAAACAAGATTGATACCTGATTTAGAATGTTTCCAGCTAAATCCGGGCAGGTTCTTAAGATAAAAACAGCTATTCTTATCACAATGCTAGAAAGAAATATCTTCAAGTTTAAATAAGCAGATGTATTAGTTAGGGTTCTCCAGAGAAACAAAATCAACAGTATATATATGTATCTGTGTATAGATATATGTAAGTGTGTATATGTATATATGTGTATGCGTATATACATATATATATACATAGAGAGAGAGAGACTGATTGATTTTAAGGAGTTGGTTCACACCACTGTGGGGGCTGGCAAGTCCAAATCTGTAGATCAGATGACAGGCTGCTAACTGCTACAGTCTTGAGTCTGAAATCCATAAGTCAGGCAGGCTGGAAATGCTGGCAGGGTATCTGTGTTATGGTCTTGAGGAAGAAGCCTTTTGCCTTCAGGAAACCTCAGTGTTTACTCTTTAAGGCCTTCAACTGATTGGACAAGGAAGGCCCAATTACATTATGGACGGTAATCCACTTTACTTAGTCAACTGATTATAAATGTTAATCGTAGCTAAATACCTTCGCAGCAACATCTAGACTAGTGTTTGACCAAACAACTGGGCACCATAGCCTAGCCAAGTTGACACATAAAATTAGCCATCACAATAGGATACTGTGTAAAATAGTGAGTACGATCTTCATGCCATCTCAGTACCTCGATAAAATGCATGACACATAGTGGCTGCTAATAAATACTGAGTGAGAGAAGGGAAGGAGGAAGGGAAGAAGGAGGAACTTGTACTGTAAATTCACAAAATTCATGGAATGCTTTGCCAATGTTCCTCAGTGCAGGCTAATGGCTCCCATAATTCAAAAAAAGCAATTCTATGAGTTGTACAAAAAATGGCCTAGTGTAGGCACCAGCTCTCAGCTAGTCTAACTGAAACCAGAAATAGAGTTTAGTGCTTAGAAAAAGGAATAGATTAAGTATCCCACAGGCAATCTTCCTAAATATGATTTCTCTTCACCAGGCATCTGGTAAGTACTGGAATGCAGTAATTTGTTATGCTCCAGTATAACTCCAACTGCTCCTTTCAGTGGCTTAACACAATAGAAATTTACTCCTAACCCACACAAAAAGGGATTCAGGTGTCCCTGTATGAGACATGGCTCTCCTCCATGTGGTGATTCCAGGAAGCCTCAATCCTTCCATATTGTGACTCTGTCATATATGGCTTCTAAGGGTATCTACATCAAGTGGTAGACAGTGGAGAAGGTCCAGCTACTTTATCCCGTGGGCCCAGAAATGTCTCACATCACAGTCACATTCCACGGGTTCCCCCTCATTGCCAGGGGGTTGGGGAAAATAGTCCCTGGTGGGGAAGCCCCTTCCCAGTAACATCTTTCCTCTATGAAATCAAAGGACAGATCTCTATAAGCACCTGTCTTTCTCTTCCACGTTACTCATCTCCGGCCACAAAATACCTCTGCCCACCCTTCTGCTCATACACAGGACACATCCCTCCCTTCACCAAAAGGGGCAGTGCAGAGCCCCACCCTGAATGCATCCAGCTCAAAGTTCAGATTCTCCAAGTAACTCATAGTCTTTGCCTTGGGTCTAGATGGGGCTGCTCCTCATAGACTGGCCGTGAGTTATCTGTCACCCCACCTCCCACCATGCCCACACACCAAACATATAGGTGTGGGAGCAGGGGCAGAATAACTGCAGTAAAAACTCCCTTTCAGAGCAGGGAAGAAAGGAAAAAAACAGCAGCCACCATTACCAAAGAATCCTGAATCCTGCCAGGCAGGCATTGTAAGGATCCTTGCCTTAATGGGTGGTGAGAGGAAGGGGGACTCGCTGGTCCGTGTCTCCCCATGGCCCTGGCTCTGCCCATGAGCTTTGCTTGTTGTTATGAATTGAATTATCTCCCCCCAAAATACGTATTGTAAATCCTAACCTCTATGCCTATGGTTATAATCCCATTTGGGAATGGGTCATCTTTGTTATGTTAATGAGTCAAATACTTTTTTTTTTTTTTTTTTTTTTACTTTAAGCTTGTTGTTGTTTGGGCAACGCAATTCCCTCAAACATTCAGAAGGCTCCTGACCTATGTTCTCCCATCACTTCTGCCCACCAATGATGAACAAACCAGAAAAACCAAACCCATTGCCATCAGGTTGATTCCAACTCATGGCAACTCCATGTATTACAGAGTAAAACTGCTCCATAGTGTTCTCCAGCTTGTAAGCTTTACAGAAGCGTAGCTTAGGTGAGTAGATTTACACCACCAACCTTTTGGTTAGTAGCCAAGAGCAAATCATTTGTACCATCCAGTGATAACATCCAATATTATCTCCTAGAAACAGTTCTCAAGTCTGCTTTGTTTCTTTGCTCCCTACTCTTGTGTGACACATGTGATTTCCATTCACATGTCATTGGCCAGAGGTAGTCACAGGACCACACCTAAATGAAGGGAGCCTGGAAAGCATAGCCCTTGACTGGGCTTTAAGTAACAAGTATATTCCATGGAAGGAAGCACAAGACTTTGGTGAGGAGCTGGCCGTTGTGCTACAATTCCCCAAGAATATTTCCAGGAATATGGATAGTCTGCTGAGTACGTATGATGTTAAATGCCACTGCTGTTAGCTCTTCTTTTCACGTGGATGGATCTGGGTTCAAATCCCACCTTCACTACTTAAAAAACAGTTGCTGTTGTGTTGACTCTCACTCATGGTTTCCCCGTGTGTGTCACAGTAGAACTGTGCTCCATAGGGTTTTCAGTGGCCTTTCTTCCAAGGTGTCTCTGGGTGGACTTGAACCTCCAACCTCTCAGTTATCAGCTGAACACATTTATTGTCTGCACCACCCAGGGACTCTCCTTCACCACTTACTCTTCTATAATCTCAGGCATTACTCTACCCCTTCTGAATATTATATTTTGTTGTCTTTAAAATATTGATCTTTAATAACCTGCAATATGCAGATGACACAACCTTGGTTGTTGAAAGTGAAGAGAACTTGAAGCACTTACTGATGAAGATCAAAGACCATAGCCTTCAGTATGGATTACACCTCAACATAAAGATGACAAAAATCCTCACAACTGGACCAGTTTTTCTTGATGATGATAGTCCATATCTGTGTTTAGTCATTGTTGTAACCCAATGGCAATTAGACAAAATTTGGAATCCTGATATTTACATCTCTCGTGCTTTTCATACCTCATAAATTTTGCATTTTGAGCACTTCTTTCCTTTATTGCAAAACTAGCTGCTTACCCAATTAGATACAGTATGTTACCTGTTTCTGCCATTTTTGTTTTTGCATTTTGAGAAAGTGAAAATTTAAGACTCATTGATGCCAAGGGCTCCAATTCAGTTGGGAGAAAGTCTTCCAACTGTGCACTGTTTGATCCGAATTTGTGTGGTTGTAGGATGTGCACCTTTGTAGAATTTACCACTAAAGGATTATCAGCTTTACGAGATTATTGTTTTAATCAGTCAACAAATGAGCAAATGATCTATGCAACAAAGTATGGGCAAACGAATTTTCTCTGAGGAATTCTCCATGGATAATTTGTATTAAACAAATATATAAATATGATGCAGTTTCAGAAATTGAAATTAACATTGAGCATGGAAAGTTTTTGAAATGAGTTCTAGCTATAAACTGGTGTCATGGATTGAATTATGTCCCCCAAAAAATGTGTGTATGAATTTGGCTGGGCCATGATTCCCGGTATTGTGTTATTTTCCTGTATGTTGTAAATCCTGCCTCTCTGATGTTAATGAGGGGGGATGGGAGGCAAGACTCAATCTACAAGATTGAATTGTGTCTTGAGGCAATCTCTTTTGAGATATAAAAGAGAGAAGTGAGCAGAGAGACAGGGGGACCTCATACCACCAAGAAAGCAGTGCCAGGAGCAGAGCGCATCCTTTGGATCTGGGGTCCCTGCAAGGAGAAGCTCCTCAACCAGGGGAAGATTGAGGATAAGGACCTTCCTCCAGGGCCGACAGAGAAAGACTTCCCCTAGAGATGACGCCCTGAATTTGGACTTTTAGCCTACTTTACTGTGAGGAAATAAATTTCTCTTTGTTAAAGCCATCCACTTAGGGTATTTCTGTTGCAGCAGCACTAGATAACTAAGACAACTGGGTAGGAGAGAATCCTTCTATTTGGGTCAATGTACATCTAATTGGCCGAAAGCAGTGGTTCTCAAACGTTATGCCTCAGAATAACCTAGAAGGTTTCTTAAAACACAGATTTCTGGGCCTCATCTCCAAGGTTTCTAATTCAGTAGGTCTAGTGCAGGGCCCAAAAATAAGCATTTCCAAAAAATGTCCAAGTGTAGCTGATGCAGCCGCTCCTAGGACCACATTCTGAGAACCGCAAGCCTAAAGCAGAGGTCAGCAAACTGCATCTTGTAAACCCTATTCAGCCCACCACCTATTTTGTAAATAAACTTTTACCGAAATGCAGCTATGCCTGTTTGTTTCTGTATTGTCTATAGATGCTTTCATGCTATAACAGCAGAGTTGAATAGCTGCGACAGAGATCGCATGGCCTGCAAAGCCTAGAATGTTTAATAGCTGTTCTGTGCATAAAAAGTAGTTTGTTGACTCCTGGCTAAAGAAATGGAAGATGGGTGTGGAAGAGGACAGCAAGCGAGGGGCTGGTCCCCCTCCCTTCTGTCTGCACCTCACACAGGTTCCCTTTATTGCCTTGAGTTAGGGATTAGCTACCAGCTCGCCAGCAGCACAGTCGATTATAAGGACAAATCATTTATATATGCCTGTCATTAAAGAATGAAAATCAAAGGGAATTGAATTACACACTTCAGTACCCAATTTCTACTAGAAGGATAGAAGACTTATGTCTGAAAAGAATCACAAAGTCGGCTTTCATCTCAAACCTCTCACTCCTGGAAAAGAAATAGCAGTGTTCTTTCCCTTTTGAGGCAACAAGCGGCTCCATCAATGTGACGAATGGTTCACTGCCAAGTCCAGTTAATTAGACACACACATGCAGCTGGATCTGAAGCACAAGAGGTGAAACGCCGCGTGTATTGCAGAGAACCAAATAATCTGAAGACAGTCACCACAGTACAGTAAATACATATGCATGCTCTGTCATTAATGCAGTAAATAACAAGATCTATCAATGAGTCTAATAACAATCATAATTTTGAAGTAATGAAGGGTATAAACAATATTTTAATGAATCTGCAGCAATCTTACTGAGCCGGCAGAGAAGAGAGGTCTGTGTCATTCTGGAGACTCCTTGGTTTTACCTTACCCACTGCCGTTGAGTCGATTCCAACTCATAGCCACCCTATAGGACAGAGTAGAACTGCCCCATAGGGTTTCCAAGGCTGTAATCTTTAAGGAGTAGACTGCCATATCTTTCTTCCACAGAGTGGCTGGTGGATTTGAACCACCGTCCTTTTGGTTAACAGCCAAGCTCTTAACCACTGCACCACCAGGGCTTCTTGGGCTTTACTGCAGGGGCGTCAATTATCTGTCCATTGCATTTCTGAGTGTGTCCAACAGTGGAGGTTGAGGAATTGGTTTCCTTTTGGTGGTGTTGGGCCATTTGCTGTCACCATTTGGATAAGAAACTTTAAAAGGATTTCTATGGTGTTGGAATGTTACCCCATGCTAAAAAAGAGAGGAGAAGAAAAGGGAACTAACGTTCATTGATTATCCATAAATGTGCCATGTACAGTGTTCAGTTTTTATGTTTACTAGTTCCAGTACACATCACGGCAGCCTCATGAGATTAGTCATAGTGTTATTCTATTGTAGAGAGAGGAAAACTGAGATTTAGAGAGCAGAAAGCATATGGTCAAGTTGAACCCACTGGAGAATGCCAGAGGCAGGATTAAACTGTGGCCTGTCTAACAAGCAAACTGTTGGCTACTCCACTCCACTCATTGCAAATCCACCACCCCTTAATTTTCTGGTTGTTGTTGTTATTGTTAGCTGCCATCGAGTCAGCTCCCGACTCATTGCGACCTCATGTGTTACAGAGTAGAACTGCCCTATAGGCTTCTCTTGGCTGTAATCTTTATGGAAGTAGTTCACCATGGAGCCCTTGGGTGGATTCAAACAGTTAACCTTTAGGTTCGCAGTCGATTACAAACCACTTAGACCATCCAGGCTCCTTAGTTTAATTTTCTAGGAGTGATAATTAGATTCACGAGCTATGCAACACTTACTCTTGCTCTGGTTCCACTCAGTCCCCTACTGAGCCTCTTCTCTATAGAAAATACCCTTGCTCTGGGCACCTATGACCCTTGCTCCTAAACTGACTAATTTCTGGTCTGATCATTAACAAGCAGAAAGTTCATTCTAGCAATAGAAAAAGTAGGTAGTGAGGGTAGATACTAGTTAAAACTAGAGAAGGATATGAGTTTTTATAGAGTAGTGTAACTCGAAAACAAAGAGAAGCACACCATCCTGATAAGCTGAATAATACCAAGGCTGGCATATAATTCCCATATCTTGAGTCAGCTCTTATCAGTTGTTTGTAGCTACAGCAAGGCTGTGTTGAGAAAGATTCTGAGGCCATGTTCTGGCTTAGCGGGAAAGATTGTTATAAACAATAATCAGAAGAATCAATACATATAGTATGACTTGCCAGCTATGGATCTAAACACTTTACATATATTAATTCAGATAATCATGCAACAATCCTATAAGGTAAGACAAATGAGGAAGCTAAAGCACCAGGGTTAAATTACTTGCCCGAATCCACATCTTCAATATTATGAAGTAGCAGAGCAGGGATAAGGGCTTAGGAAGAGAGAGCAGTGGTGTGTGGGACAGACATTGGCATCCCTGGGGTAATCCCCTAGTGAAGTAGTAAATAAAGAGGGAGTTTTGGGGTTTCTTAACCTGATTTGTGCCATAGATCCCTGAACAGTCTTTTGAGGCCCGTGGATCCCTTCTCAGGATAATGTTTTAAATGCCTGAAATAAAACACATTGGTAACTAAGTAAATCAATTATATTTAAATACGGTTTTCAAAATAATTTTTAGAAGTAAATTTGTATGCATGGTCCCTTATTAATGCAGTAAATAACAAGAGTCTAGTAGCAATCATAATTTTGAAGAAATGAAGAGTATAAACAATATTTCAATAAATCTGTAACAATTGTAAATCTTTGTGATTTCTGTTTTGTGACAAAGTCACAGGTACTGCTGATTTTAGTGCAATTTGTTGCCTTCTTTCATAATGGAAAATGAACAAAACTAAACCTACTGCCATCAAGTTGATCCCAATTCATAGTGACCCTATAGGATAGAATTGCCCCATAGGGTTTCCAAGGCTGTAATCCTTACGGAAGCAGACTGCCACATATTTCTCCCTGTGGTGGGTTCAAACTGCGACCTTTTGATTAGCAGTGGAGTGCTTAACCCCTGTGCCACCAAAAACCAAACCCCTTGCTGTTGAGTTGATTCCGACTCACAGGGACCCTACAGGACAGAGTAGAACTGCGCCATAGGGTGTCCAAGGCTGTAATCGTTAGGGAAAGCAATTGCTGCATCTTTCTCCTGTGGAGCAGCTGGTAGGTTTGAACCGCCAACCTTTCAGTTAGCAGCCAAGCACTTAACCACTGCACCACCAGAGCTCCTTTCATAATGGAAGGAGATGCTAAATTTCAGTTAAAAGTTAATGAAAGTAAAGACGTAATTTTTTTCTGCCCGTTTAAGGTCACAGACCCTGTATTATTCTTTTAGTGCTGCTGTAACAGAAATAGCACAGGTGGATGGCTTTAACAAAGAGAAGTTTATTCTCTCACAGTCTAGTAGGTTACAAGCCCAAACTCCGGGCATCAGCTCCCAAGGGAAGGCTTTCTCTGTTAGCTCTGGAGGAAGGTCCATGTCATCAATCTTCCCTTGGTCTGGGAGTTTCTCTGCGCAGGAACCTCAGGTCCAAAGGACGCGCTCTGCTCCCGGCACTGCTTACTTTGTGTATGAGGTTCCCATGTGTCTCTGCTCACTTCTCTCTTTTATATCTCAAAAAAGATTGGCTCAAGATACTGTCTAATCTTGTAGACCTCATCAATCTAACTGCCACTAATGCATCATATTACATCATAGTGATAGAGTTTACAACACATAAGAAATCCCATCAGATGATAAAATGGTAGACAATCATCCAATACTGGGAATCATGACCTAGCCAAGTTGACAGATATTTTTGGGGTACACAATTCAATCCATGTCAGGCCCTCTGAATTCTATCCACCGAAACTTTGAACTACGTTAAGAATAGCTCTAGTGCTGTAAAAGCAAAACTGGGTATGAAAGGCAGAAGGGGAACTTAATAACTTCTTTGTAATTGTATAACCTGAATAAGTCACCTGACCTCTCTGAGTTTTCATTATCTCACTGTAAAATGGGAATAAACCTCTCTTGTAGGACTGCTGGAAATAAGAAGAAAAAATAAGGTAGTTGGAATACTCTGTAAGCTGTAAAACCCTTGACTAATTCTAAAGGATCTTGATTGTTATTAGAGAAGCAGCCACAAGGTAGTATAAGAATTTGAGTTGCCTATTACTTAGCTTTTATTCACATTGTTTTTAAAAACAAAACAAAACACAAAACTCTTACTGACATTCTCCTATGTGCCTGCTTCGGGATGGGTCCCATGCTAAGGTGCTGAATGAGATAGGTACCTGCCTTCCAGGAGGTTGTGTTCTACTGTGGGAGAGACAGCTACATCTCCACAGAATAGTCAGGTAAGTGCAGTGAAAGAAATGCACAGAGAAGAAGCAAGGAAGGTTCCTGGAGGAGGTGATGTACCAAGCCTTAGGGTTGGATAGGAGTTAAACAAAGAAAGAGGTATTGGAATTACAATTAGAAGGGAAAGCATAGTAAATAGCACAGAAGTAAGAGATCGATTATGTATGCAGGAACTGAGACTCATTTCATTATTGCCAGAGCCTGAAGTGCTGAAGGAGAGAGGTTTTTGAGAGCTGAGAGGGGAGAGATAGAGGCCAAAGAATGGAAGATCTTACCTGCCGTATTAATGATCTTGGAGAGTATTCTCAAGGGGATGGGAAACACTTACGTGTTCTCAGTAGTAGGTAATTTACGTGGTCAAATTTATGTTTTGGATAGAGACTGCAAATTGGTGTTTTTTTTTAGGTGCCATCAAGTTAGTTCCAACTCATAGTGGCCCTCTGTACAACAGAACAAAACACTGCCCAGTCCTGTGCCATCCTCACAATCGTTGTTATGCTTAAGCCCATGGTTGCAGCCACTGTGTCAGTCCATCTCATTGAGGATCTTCCTCTCCTTCACTGACCCTCTACTTTACCAAGCATGATGTCCTTCTTCAGAGACTGATTCCTCCTGACAACATGTCCAAAGTATGTGAGACATAGTCCCACCATCCTTGATTCTAAGGAGCGTTCTGGTTGTACTTCTTCCAAGACGGATTTGTTCATTCTTTTGGTAGTCCATGGTATATTCAATATTCTTCTCTAACCCCACAGTTCAAAGATGTGAATTCTTCTTCAGTCTTCTTTATTCATTGTCCAGCTTTCACATGCATAGGAGGAGATTGAAAACACCATGGCTTGGTCAGGCGCACCTTAGTCTTCAAGGTGACATCTTTGCTTTTCAACACTTTAAAGAGGCCTCTTGCAGCAGATTTGCCTGATGCAACGTGTCTTGATTTCTTGACTGCTGCTTCCATGGGTGTTGATTATGGATCCAAGTGAAATGAAATTGCTGACGCTCTGGAAATATCTAACTTACATATATGTTTGGCCACTATATCAATTTTAAAAAACACTTCCCATGCTTAAAAATTAGGAGATTGCCTCCGCTGCCCCCCTCCCACATACAAAATAATAAATTGGAAGATCTGACATTTCTGAGTCCATATTCCACATGGCATCTCTTGGCCAGAGCTGAGTAGTGACTCCCTATTTAGACTGGACATGAAGTCTTCAGGTTGCCATGAATCCACCACTTCATGTTTCCTTGTCAACCCTGAGCTAAATTAATATGGCCATTTATCATCAGGCTCACAGTCTCACTTTTCTTATAGTAAAGAAATATACCCCTATGTTCATGCCGGTGTCAAAAGTGAGAAAGTAGAAGCTAGACCAAGAGGATCACGTGTTTCAAGAGAAATAGGAGAGAGAAATGTTCCTTCCTTATTCTAGCCTGTTTCATTCCCTCACAATACATGCCTAGGGCTTAACATTTGAGTTTGCAGGACCTCTTGCCATGGACAGCAGGCCCTGTTAGATCAGTGACTCTGATGAAATCATGGAAGATGTATTTGATAGAGCAAAACCAGAGGTAGGAAGGCAGTTGGGTATTTGCCATGATCCAGGCAAGGAATGGTCAGAACTAAAATGGTAGTCCTCAGAAAGCACAGGAGGGGTGGGTTCAAACAGTCCATAGGGAACGTAGTCACAGGCTTCATGATTTACTGGCTTTGAGGGTAAGAGAGGAGAAGGATGATTTCCCTGTTTCTCTTTGGTACTTGGAGGCTGGTAATTCAATCAACTAAGGGAATAAGGGGGGAAAGGGTTACATTTAGGGTAAATATGGGATCAGTTTTGGATATGCTGGGTTGAAGGTAAAGTAGGGACACACTGTAGCAATGTCGAACAGAAAGTTGGATATGTGAGCGTGAAATCAGCAGAAAGGTCTATATTAGATGTTTAGACTTAACTAATCAGCAGCATGCGGTTGGTAGGCAAAGCCAGGAGAGTGAATTCCATCACTCAGGGAGCGCGTAAGGCTCAAGAATGGCTTATGGGCAGATCCCATGGGAATAAAGCATTAACAGACCCCATGAGAAGAACTCAGAAAAAAATAGCCATACATGAATGACGAGAATCCAGAGATGAGGATGATAAGAACTTCAAGAAAGGAGGTTTTTAAGAAGCATCAAATGCAATAAGAGCTGACGAGAAGAAGAGCCACTCAACTGGAAATTTGGAGTTGCTTGTTGACTTTAATAAAAGCAATTTCAGTAGAATTAGAAGGAGCAAAGTCAGATAATAAGAATAATTAAATTCCAATGCATAGCACTTACTTTAGTATATTCCAGGCAGAATCCTAAGTGCTTTATATATTAACTCATCTAAAATAACAATCCTGCAAGATAAGTACCATGATTTTCCCCATTTTACCTTGAGGAAACAGAGGGTTTACATAACTTCCTCAAGGAAACAGAGCAAGTAAATGATGGAGGCAAAGTTTCCAACTCAGGCAGTCTAGCTCCAGAGTCCAGGCTCTTAACCTCACTACTATTATACTGTCTTTTCAGATTACAAGGGGAATAGATAGGGTAACCCAGTTTATGCCTACTGTCCCAACATCCTGACCTGGAAGCACTCCCTTTCTGGAGTTAGATGATAAATTACATCTGGTCACCCAATCATGCAATGAATGACTGATAAAGAAATAAATATGGTGAGACTGGAAAGTTCTTTGTATCACAATGTCTCACACTTCATAAGCTCTTAATAAATATTTGCTAAGTGAGTGCACGAGAAATGTTGATGGTAAGTGGAGAAGAGAAACTGGTACCTAGAATGTAAAGATGAACATGTTAATAAGACTGAAGGGAACTCGTC
This sequence comes from Trichechus manatus latirostris, assembly GCF_000243295.1. Classification (NCBI taxonomy): domain Eukaryota; kingdom Metazoa; phylum Chordata; class Mammalia; order Sirenia; family Trichechidae; genus Trichechus; species Trichechus manatus. The sequence continues at coordinate 9,316,692 of NW_004443956.1, read as the reverse complement.
TGTAGAGGAGGAACTTGAAGGAATACAGGAGAAAGTAAATGACTGATTCAGTAATGTCTCAAAAGAGGGAGAAAGGGATGGTGTTGAAGACACTGGAAGGAGTTGGCTTTAAAAAAAAAAAAGGAGCAAAGCTCTTCTCTAAAACAGAAGTGAGGATGTACACGCATGTAAGTGATTATAAAGACACTGGATGGAAAGCTGAGAAAGACCACACTGATGGACTAGACTCTTTCCATGAGGGAGGGATCAGAGCCATCTGCTAGTTAAGCAGACTTGAGGAGAGAGGAGGAGGTTTGGAATGGACGTAACATTGCAAGATGAGACAGGGAATTGACTGATAACAAAAGGAGTAAAGGGCAAGTCTTTTTTCCCAAGGGTTTTGTTTTGTTTTTTTTTTTAATTATACTTTACATGAAGGCTTACAGAACAAACTAGCTTCTTTTTAAACAGTTAGTACACATACTGTCTTGTGACATTGGTTACCAACCCCACGACGTGTCAACACTCTTCCCTTCTTGACCTTAGGTTCCCTATTACCAACTTTTCCTGTCCCCTCCTGTCTTCTAGTCCTTGCCCCTGGGCTGGTATGCCCTGTTAGTCTCCTTTTGTTCTATGGGCCTGTCTAATCTTTGGCTGAAAGGTGAACCTCAGGAATGACTTCAGTACTGAGCTAAAAGAGTGTCCGGGGGACATACTCTCAGGGTTTCTCCAGTCTCTGTGAGACCAGTAAGTCTGGTCTTTTTTTGTGAGTTAGAATTTCGTTCTACATTCTTCTCCAGCTCTGTCCAGGACCCTATATTGTGATCCCTGTCAGAGCAATCAGTACTGGTAGCTGGGTGCCGTCTAGTTGCGCTGGACTCAGTCTGGTGAAGGCTGTGGTAGTTGTGGTCCATTAATCCTTTGGACTAAACTTTCTCCTATGTCTTTGGTTTTCTTCATTCTCCCTGGAGTCAAGGGCAATTCTGATGGGCTGACCAAGGTTGGAGGCCATACATTTTATGGCAAAAAGCCATGACACTGTTTCTGCATTAAAGCTTTTTCTGGATAGATGTGCTGACAGGATAGAAACTTATGAGGGAGAGATTTAGATGATCACCCATTTATGGCTTGAGACAGAATGAGAGGCCAGGAGAGGGGATGATGGGCTGGGATAAAATCAAGAGACCAAGTACCAGAATGTGTCTACCATGGTAAATAGTGGGGATGGTGGGAATGAGGGCCTAAGCAAGCTCAAAGGACAGGAGATTGGAGAATAAGAATTAGAGAGAGCTTGGAGAGTGAAATTTAACTTTAAGGAGCTGTGTTGCCCTCTCTCACCCCACTTTACTCAGAGATGGAAGGCAGGTTGTACACTGGGCCTTCTTTCCACTCCCAATGCATACATCTTACCCTCCAGATAATGCCCCACCTTGGGTATTAACAGACTATGTGAATTTAAATCCTGTATGGAAAGAAGACTTGGGAAGGTTATGCTCCAGTCAAATGGGACTTTTTTTGTCTTCCATCAGGAAGACATTCCTGGGCATGTGTGAAATTGATAGTAAATCACTCATGTTGTTTTCTAGATATTGAACATGCCCATTTAGCATATTTAATGTGTTTCTGACATTTACAAAGTGTCTAGCAAGCTGTGGACAATCATTATTTAAAGCATTTTACTGAAAGTGCCCCTGAGTAGTTTCTAAACACTGCATTCTTTCTTAATCGATTCTGAATATCTCTTAAGAGGGAATTGTAAATGTTGAATACTGTAGTTGTCAATCAGGGGCTCATCGACGCGCCTCTTTGAATGATAATATAAATTCATTAGAAACACTGCGTGTAGCTAGTTACTTATCACTAATAAGGCACTGCTTTATATCGCTACGATTGAAAAACCAGATTAATCTCTAGAGACATAAGCACTTGCTAGCCTTGAGAGTTGCCTAACTCCAAGTTTTTGAATTCTTTTTAAGAGGGACGGGGATTTGAGTAGGTCAGAAGCGGTGACCAGACCCCTTCGTCTTGTCAAGAGATCCGTTGCAGAGTCCTCTCACCCTGACATAATTTGTGCAGGGGCGTGACAGGTCCTGTATCAGGGTGTGAAAATGTCTCCCATCAGAAAATACAGCATGCTTCAGAAATGACAGAAATGGTGCACGTTATAAGCGCAAACCTTCTCTGAGCTACTTTTCACTCCCGTGCTGGTAAAAATGCAAGCTGCTGCCTTCCTCTCCTCAACTTTGGTACATTCTGGATGCCCGCAGTGAGAAGGATGGGATGTCAGCGGGCTTGAACCAGCAGGTGAGTGGAGGTGTGGAACAGCAACAGGCATAGGTGTAGACTGCAAATACGAACCTCTTCATCCCTAATTATATTTGATACATTCTCTGCACAGAATATTGATGCTGTCTAATGGGAAAATGTGCCGCTAGGCCATTTGGCAATGGGCAACAGATTTTGTGTAAGCATCTGGCATAAGAATAATGTGACAAACAGCAATTTGCCAAAATTGTGTTAGATAAGTTTTAAAGAACTATTTGTCAGGCTGAATACACAGTATTCCTGGGATGTTATTCATCAACCCCATGATTTAAATGACAATTAGCTACGGGCTTTGCATTGCAGTTGAGTGGTTTACATTCCCCATAATCCTCTGCATGCTAATCTTTATGGTTAAAGATGCAGTAACTACTATGGCTACTCACCTTGACACTCTGCTGGAAATTTGGACTTCAATCTCAGGCGCGTCTGAGTGAATACAGGTTTAAGAAGGACTGAAATGAGAATTCTTTGCATATCCCGTGGAAGCCGAGGCAGGTTACAGATGTTCTGTACCAATAGGGCACCTATGGCAACTCGTAAATTTATAGCAGTGACTGCAATAGTGTTGTTAAGTGAGAATTCTGCGAGTTCAAAATTGAGCCTTACTATAGCCGACCTGTGAATTGCAAAAGAATGATGGCAGCTTTTCCAGGCTCTCTAGTACTTTCTGTTTTCTCTGTGGAAGAAAAGAATAGGGCCCCCATATGCATTTAGTCTCTTAAATGTTCTTTTCTGCCTTTAATTTTTTTCTTTCACCACATTTATTCTCTAGCTTCTGAACTTGATTTTGCCACCACTGTGGTTAACCAAAAGGTCAGCAGTTTGAATCCACCAGGTGCTCCTTGGGGCAGTTCTACTCTGTCCTATAGGGTCGCTGTAAGTCGGGATCAACTCAACGGCAGTGGGTTTGGTTTTTTTTTGTTGTTGTTAAGAGCTCAGGCTGCTAACCAAAAAGGTGAGCAATTTGAATCCACCAGCCTCTCCTTGCAAACCCTACGGGGCAGTTCTACTCTGTCCTATCGGGTTGTTATGAGTTGGAATTGACTTGATGGCAACGGATTTGGTGTTTTGGTTTGGTGTAACCCTTAACTCCTTCCTATTCTCCATCTGTCAGATCCCAACTGGCCCCACTATCCCTCCCCCAAGTCTCAGATCTCGGGGTCAATTTGTTTCAAACAGCCTTGCACCAGAACTGCTAACTTGGTAGCCGGTATCTAGATTCCCTTGCTGTATCCTATTTGATACAATTCCCACCCCTGGACTAAGAAACCAGTTGCCATCAAGTCTGTTCCAACTCATGGAGACTCCACGTGTGTCAGAGTAGAACTGTGTTCCATGGGGTTTTCCGTGACTGACTTTTCAGAAGTAGATCACCAGTCCTTTCTTCCAAGGTGTCTCTGGGTGGATTCAAATCTCCAATCTTTTGTTAGTAGCTGAGTGCATTAATTATTTGCACCACGTATGGACTAACTGCTAACCAAAAATGTCGGCAGTTCAAATCCACCAGCTGCTGTTTGGAAACCCTACAGGGCAGTTCTGTTATATCCTATAGGGTCACTATGAGTCAGAATCAACTCAACGGCAATGGGTTTGGTTTGGGTTTTATGGACTAATACAGGTGTCCGTTACATCCAAGCCCATTCCTTAGGTGTAGGGTCCACAAATCTGTATTTTTAACAAGCATCCTGGGTCATTCTGATGAGGTTGTTCCATGCACCATACTTAGAAATATTTTACCCTGTCATTCTTGAGTAAGGAGGTGAATCCATGAACCATTTTTGTTATTTGGTCTTGTTCTACAATAGCAGTATATTCTATGAATTAGTGGATGGACACTTGATAAGCCACAGTTACAGCTTTGTTTTCCATGAGGACCACTTACCTGCTCATTGTCTGATAATATCTAAGAGCTCAGGGAGTTTAGGTGATCCATCCAAAGTCATCAACTCAGAATCCAATACTAGGACACAGGATTCTGATTCCAAGTTTATCATTCACTCCACCCTTCCCAAGAGGCTCTATAGTTTCTCAACAGGGAATTAATAACATAGTGGAAACTACTGTTGTGAAAATTCCAGATGTCTAATGGGCAAACACCCCAAATGTGCTTGGGTGAGAATCGTACGTGGTTGGAGTAGAGACATTTTTGAACAATGTTTTCCACTCTTTTTTTAACCATATCACTAGTCCTTCAGGAGAAGGTAAACCTGAGGGTAAATCAGGTTATGTTTAATAATATCTTAGGCAAGTTCCCTGGGAAATAGACTCTAAGGCAGAGATTTGCTTGCGGGAGGTTTAGTGAGTAACATCCTCGAGGTCAGCACCTGTGGGAGGGGTGGGTAAAGAAAGCATTGACGGGCAGCGGGAGTTAGGCTGTGATATGGCTGTGATACAGTCACAGCAAAGCTTCAGATGATCCCATGAGGAACCCAAGAGCTGGGATAGAATTTAGAATTTTCTCCCTTAGTCGAAGAACCAGGCCTTTCTTTTCCCATATTTACCAGCTATTGGATGCAGGGTACCCTCTGGGATGGGGATATGATTTGGGATAAGGCAGCCCTTTTTAGCTCAGGATGATTTCCAGGGAACCATCAGCCATCCAGAGAAAATTTTGAAGTCGTCAAGGGTTACTATTTCAGTTGAATCCACAGTCAACACCCATGAAAGCAGAGGTCAAAAAATCAAACGACTTCTTGCATTGGGCAAATCTGCTGCAACAGACCTCTTTAAAAATGTTCAAGAGCAAAGATGTCACTTGAGGACTATGATGTACCTGACCCAAGCCATGGTATTTTCAATCATCTCATATGCATGTGAAAGCTGGACAATGAATAAGGAAGACAGTAGAAGAATTGACACATTTGAATTATGGTATTGTATATTGAATATACCATAGACTTCTAGATGAACAAACAAATCTGTCTTGGAAGAAGTACAGCCAGAGTGCTCCTCGGAAGCGAGGATGGTGAGATTTTGTCTCACATACCTTGGACATGTTATCAGGAGGGACCAGTTCCTGGAGAAGGACATGCTTGGTAAGGTAGAGGGTCAGCGAAAAAGAGGAAGTCCCTCAATGAGATGGATTGACACAGTGGCTGCAACAGTGAGCTCAAACTTAGCAATAATTGTGAAGATGGCACAGGACTGGGCAGTGTTTCGTTCTGTTGTACTTAGGGTCTCCTCCCTGAATTGGAAGTGACTCAACGGCATCTAACAACAACAGCAACAACATTAGCCATCCCAGGAGCTGGAGAATAAATGTCTTGGTCCTGATGAGGGACGTGGAGGATCTGGATGGCACACTACAGCATCCACTATAAGAAGAAACTTCCTACCCTATATAGAGAGAGAGGGAGGGAGGGAGGGAGAGAGGGAGAGAGCTATGTAGGTAGGCAGGTATGTAGGCAGGTAGATATATAGACGGATGCCATTGAGTTGATTCCAACTCTTGGCAACCTTATATACAACAGAAGGAATTGTTGCCCAGTCCTGCATCATCCATATGATTGCTGGCATGTTCAAGTCCATGGTTGTAGCTATTGTACATCTCACCAAGGTTGGCTTCACCCTGGTTGGCCCTCTGCTTCACCAAACATGATGTCCTTCTTCAGCTATTGGTCCCGCCTGAAGACGTGTCCACAGCAAGTGAGTCAGACTATGTTCTATCGTGCTCCATAGGTTTTCCTTGGCTAATTTTCGGAGATTGCCAGGCCTTTCCTCCTAAAAGAAAAACAGTAAGCAGCAAAATAGTAAGCATATTTTAGAATATTAAGAGTCTCTGAAATTACTGAAAAAAATCTTGTATTGTTATACTTTGATCTTGAGTTCAGAATCTGTATATTGGAGAGAGAGAAAAAACTTCAAACAGACTAATTTCAAAGACATGATTCTTTTGTTCTCTTTTAATGCACTAGAAGTAAGCAATGATTCAGGCTTGAATGTTCATTTTGCAAAATACAAGTTCTGAGAACTGAATAAATATAACTAAATCCTAGTTCTGAGGACAAAATACATGGAACTAATACTAGTTTTCTGGGAGCTGAATGAAAGTGTTTGCAATTGATAGAGAGTATTCTCTCATTTTTTAAATGTGTGATAAGATCGATACAAAAAAATCTCACTCCCGCATTTTCCCTAATTCTCTATTTGCCCATATAAAACTTTCATTTTAAGACGCCCCAGTCAAATGCTCATGAAGTAGTATCATCCCCAGTGAAATAAAAAACTGATAAAGGTAAGCTTCTCATGTGTAGCCAGAAAGACTTAAAGCTCTGGAAAACATAAGGAATATGTTCTGCTAATTTTCCTTAAACTTGGCCTGTGCCTTCAATAGTTCCATTTTTTTTTTTTTTGCGGTTGCCCCCATTATTTACCATCACTTTGCAATTTAAATAGACCACAAGGGCTTGAGAGAGGGACATTTGCCTAACCGCCTCTGAAGGAATCATTTCAGGGCTGTTCCCACAATCTCACAGGGGGTTTAAGAAACAGCTCTTTTAGATCTCAGAAGAATAGAGGGAATGAGGCTTTTCTCTGTGTCTCCTTGCCTTACAGCAGAAATGCAGCTGAAAATTGGTTAGAGGCGGCTTAAGTGAAGCTAACAAAGGGATGGGACACAGAATTCCAGAATTGCAAGGAATCTTCAGCTCATCCTGTCCCATCCCAGCCACCCTGGTGGTAGAAGTCAAAGTCAGGATGGCAAGATGTGTTTTGATTCCCCTCACAACCTCCTTCCAGGGTCTGGTCTGGTTTCTCCAGTGGTAAAGGAATTTTTTTGTTTTAATACTTTAACTCAGATCCAGGGAAGACAGAGTTGGGTTGGTTGATTTGGGTTGTTGTTGTTCGTTTGGAGGTTATTTTTTGGTTGTTTGTTTGTTTAACATAATAAAAGTACAAGGTAGATGCTAGAGGGAGAACAACCTTCAAATAGAAGAAATTTTTTTTTTTTTAAAGATTTTGCCTTCGGAGGCAAGATCTCCGTGAGAAGTCCTGAGGAGGACTTCCCCATGCCCCAGGTAGTCCTCCTCCTCTTCTCCAAGTTCCATATTCAAAACAGCCCCCTCCCTAAAGACTGGAGCTCAGAGAAACAGAGCTTGCATGTTCACCCACACGGATGCCAGGCACGAGGGGAGACAGGCCCTTCAGTGGCTTGTTAACACAGACTTCTCGCCCCATCCCAAGGTTTCTGATTCTGGTGGGCTGGGCCAGGGGCCTGAGAATTTGCCTTTCCAGCAAGTTCCAGGTGATGCTGGATGTTGCTGCCCTGGGGACCACACATTGATAACTACTATACTTGCAATTTAAAAAATAATAATAATAATAAATATTTAAAAAGAGGAATACATTTCAAAATAAAATCTTTCTCTAAAACCTAAGACACAAACCAAAAAGAACTGCTCTCAGGATCCATAATAGGGAAGAGAAAATGTATAAATAACATGGCCAGGATGTCCAGCAGGCGCCCAGACCGATTATACTGCACATATGTACAAATCCCATGTAAAAAATTTTAGTGAATTGGACCTTGTTATGTGACTTTTTTTTTTTTTGTACCAGAGTCCAATTTGTTCTCACCTTTCCTGACTGTTCCCCCTAAATCTCTGAATCTTGGTAGGGGATGACAGCGTGAAGAGGGATTGGAGCCTTGATTAGTACACCTCCTTCGCCTTATATCCATACCCCTTCTATAAGAATGGTCTCTGGTTTTTGTGGGAACTCTAGTTCTAGACAGGACATATCGTCCCACAATGTATCATCATAATGTCAGGAAGAATGAAAGCCTCTCTCAGTGCTGACGTTCATGTGTTCTCAAGCAGAAGACAGTCGCCCTTGTGGTTCTGTCAATTCCAACGGCATTGTCCCGGGACTCAGATCAGGACGGTAGACTCCACTGGTTTTCCTACATGAGACACAGGGTTCTGGAGCACATTTGACTGTTAATGCATAATGGGTTAATATATTTGAAGAGAAGAAATAGTCACTGTTAGAACCGCTCTCTGGATTGCGACAAGGATGCTCATGGAAGCAAGGGTGGGAAAAATTAAGCTATGGAGCAGTAGAGCAGTTAGTGACTGTGAGGCACTGATATGACAGAGTTTATGTTGGCTGTTAAAATTAACTTCTGAAGACTCTGAGTGGGAAAAATGCTCAGAATAATGGTAGGTAAAAAAGAGAACGATCTTGGGAGAGTAAAATATTTTTGCTTTTTCTTTACATTTTTCTGTATTTTTGGAGTTCACTGCATGAATATATATATATATGTGCATATATATAATTTTTAATAAAAATAATTCAAAGGAAAGAGAAGTTGGGTCAACCTAATAGGTAAGAGATCCCAGTAACATTCTTTGGAAAGTAAGATATACTAGTTATTTCTGATTGTGTCTACTTATTTCTCTTTTTTGTTTTCACTTGTATTATGAGAAAATCTCATTGTCATAGCGTCCACTGATTCAGTATCGGGCTTCACCTAGTGTGCTAATATCTTATGTTAAATGGAAAATCTCCTTTGAGAATGACCATACATTTTCTGGATTACATCATCACATTTATCCAGATTTGCGTTTCATTGCCTGGCAGGCAACACAAAATTCCATGGCACATGTAGATATCTCAGCTCTCATTGGTAGGGAAGTTTTACTTCTTGTTAGGAGAGTGGCTTATGTACCATTTAGTGAATTCCAAAACTGGTGAGTAGTTAATTAAACAAAACAACTCAAAAGGTTTGCTGTTTTCAATTTAAGAGGTCTCTTTAAAACTATGGATTAAACTGTTGTAGGCAACTGTAGTCACTCTGTCACCTGTTTGTATGGTACCTGCTTCTTAGTTCTTTGGTTACTTGTGATTATTATCATTTTAGCTGAAAGGGCGTTTCTATCACATGGAGGGGCATAGATTTCTATCCAGGGTGACGCATTGATCAGGTCAGCCAGTAAATTAACAGCAGCAGAACACCATTGAATTTTAAACTTAATTGGCTTCTCCTCTTAATTTCTGTGGATATAATCGATAGATGCCAGAGAAAAGTTAAGGGAGTTATTTAGCAAGCATCTATTTCCTGGAGCATAATGGAAAACCACTGTTTCATCTCAGAGTTGATGCAAACAACTTGTAACTCAAATGCAGTCACTTACAAGGTTTCTATCAAAAGGTTTGATTTTAGTAGGCTTTTTAATTTTTTCAAATGAACAGAAATTCATTTTCTCACGGTTTAAACAAAACCAGATCAAACGCATTGCCATTCAGTCCATTCCGACTCATAGCCATCCAATAGGACAGAGTAGAACTGCCCCATAGGGTTTCCAAGAAGTGGCTGGTGGATTCGAACTGCAGACTTTTTGGTTAGCAGCCGAGATCTTTTTTTTTTTTTTTGCTGGTAAATATTTTTAATTATATATTTTTTCTTTTCTTTTAATTGTGCTTTAAGTGAAAGTTTGCAGTTCAAGATAGTTTCTTATACAAAAATTTACACACACATTGTTAGGTGACCCTAGTTGCTCTCCCTGTACTGTGACAGGACACTCCTCCTTTCTACCATGAATTCGACCGTGTCCATTTACCAGCTCCTGACCCTCTCTGCCTTCTCATCTCACCTCCGGACAGGAGCTGCCCATTTAGTCTCATGTATCTATTTGACCTAAGAAGCACACTCTTCATGAGTATCATTTTATGTCTTATAGTCCAGTCTAATCTTTGTCTGAAGAGTTGACTTTGGGAATGGTTTTAGTTTTGGGCTAACAGAGAGTCTGGAGGCTATGTCTTCCGGGGTCTCTCCAGTTTCCGTCAGACCATTAAGTCTGGTCTTTTTACTAGAATATTGAGTTCTGTACCCCACTCTTCTCCTGCTACATCAGGGACTCTCTGTGGTGCTTCCTGTCAGGTCGGTCATTGGTGGTAGCCAGGCACCGTCTAGTTCTTCTGGTCTCAGGCTGATAGTCTCTGGTTTATGTGCCCCTTTCTGTCTCTTGGGCTAATATTCTCCTTGTGTCTTTGGTGTTCTTCATTCTTCTTTGCTCCAGGTGGTTGGGACCAACTGATGCATCTTAGATGGCCGTTCACTAGCTTTTAAGACCCCAGATGCCACTCACCAAAATGGGATGCAGAACATTTTCTTAATAAACTTTGTTATGCCAGTTGACCTAGATTCCCCTGAAACTATGGTCCCCAGACCCCCGCCCCTGCTACACTGTCCCTTGAAGTGTTTGGTTGTATTCAGGAAACTTCTTCGCTTTTGGTTTAGTCCAGTTGTGTTGACTTCTCCAGTATTGTTTGTTGTCCTTCCCTTCACCTAAGATAATTCTTGTCTACTATCTAGTTATTGACTACCCCTCTCCCTCCCTCCTCACCCTCGTAACCATCAACGAATGTTTTCTTCTGTGTTTAAACCTTCCCCTGAGTTTTTATAATAGTGGTCTCATACAATATTCTTCCTTTCACGACTAATTTCACTCAGCATAATGCCTTCCAGATTCATCCATGTTATGAGATGTTTCACGGATTCATCGTTTTTCTTTATCATTGTAGAGTATTCTGTTGTGTGAATATGCCATAGTTTGTTTATCCATTCGTCCATTGATGGGCACCTAGGTTGTTTCCATCTTTTTGCTACTGTGAACAGTACTGCAGTGAACATGCGTGTAAATATATCTATTCGTGTGACGGCTCTTATTTCTCTAGGATCTATTCCAAGGAGTGGGATTGCTGAATGGTATGGTACTTCTATTTCTAGCTTTTTAAGGAAGTGCCAAATCGATTTCCAAAGTGGTTGCACCATTTTACATTCCCACCAACAGTGAATAAGTGTTCCAGTCTCTCCACAACCTCTTCAACATTTATCGTTTTGTGTTTTTTGGATTAATACTAGCCTTATTGGAGTGAGATGATATCTTACTGTAGTTTTGATATGCATTTCTCTAATGGCTGATGGTCGTGAGCATTTCCTCAGTTATCTGTTCGCCGCCTGAATATCTTCTTTGGTAAGTGCCTGTTCATATCCTTTGCCCATTGTTTAATTGGGTTATTTGTCTTTTTGTTGTTGAGGTTTTGCAGCATCTTGTAGATTTCAGAGATTAGATGCTGATCAGATTTGTCGTAACCAAAATTTTTTTTTCCCAATCTGTAGGTTGTCTTTTTACTCTTCTGGTGAGGTCTTTTGATGAGCGTAAGTGTTTGATTTTTAGGAGTTCCCAGTTATCTAGTTTCTCTTCTAGTGTTTGCACATTACTTACAGTTTGTATTCTGTGTATGCCATGTATTAGGGCTCCTAGCATTCTCCCTATTTTTTCTTCCATGATTTTTATCGTTTTAGATTTTATAGACAGGTCTTTGATCCATTTTCAGTTAGTTTTTATACATGATGTGAGGTATAGGTCTTGTTTCGTTTTTTTGCAGATGGATATCCAGTTATACCAGCACCATTTGTTAAGGAGACTGTCTTTTCCCCATTTAATGGACCTTGGGCCTTTGTCAAATATCAGCTGCTCATAGGTGAATGAATTTACGTCTGGATTCTCAATTCTGTTCCATTGGTCTATGTATCTGTTGTTGTACC
>NW_004443956.1:9285289-9295977 GCF_000243295.1 Trichechus manatus latirostris | reverse complement strand
TTCAAATTTGTTACAGTACTGTTTTTTGTAGTATTCTGTTATGATTCTTTTAATTTCAGTTGGGTCTGTTGTGATATCACCCATCTCATTTCTTATATGGGTTATTTGCTTCCTCTTCTGTTTTTCTTTTGTCAGTTTGGCCAATTGGTTTATCAATTTTGTTGATCTTTTCAAAGAACTAGCTTTTGGTTTTGTTAACTCTTTCAATTGTTTCTTAATTTTCTATTTCATTTAATTCTGCTCTAATTTTTATTATTTTCTTTCTTTTGGTGCCCAAGGGCTTCTTTTGCTGCTCTCTTTTGATTTGTTCGAGTTGTGGGGTTAAAGTTTGATTTTGGCCCTTTCTTCTTTATGGATGTGTGCACTTATTGCTGTAAACTGACCTTTGAGCACAAGCTTTTACTATGTCCAAAGTTCTGGTAGGATGTGTTTTCATTCTCATTTGATTATATGAATTTCTTTATTCTGTCCCTAATTTCTTCTATAACCCAGTAGTTTTTGAGCAAGGTGTTGTTCAGTTTTCATGTGTTTATTTTTTTTTTCCTTGCTTTTTCTGTTGTTGATTTCTACTTTTATGGCTTTATGGTCAGAAAATATGCTTTGTAGTATTTTGATGCTTTGGATTCTGTGAAGGCTTGCTTTATGGCCTAATATGTGGTCTATTCTGAAGAATGTTCCATGTGCATTGGAAAAGAAAGTATACTTGTCTCCTGTTGGGTGGAGTGTTCTGTATATGTCTGTCAGGTCAAGTTGGCTGATTGTGGTGTTTAAATCTTCCGTGTCTTTGTTGAGCTTCTTTCTGGATGTTCTGTCCACCGAAAGTGGTGTGTTGAAGTCTCCTGCTATTATTGTGGAGCTGTCTATCTCTCTTTTCAATGTTGTTAGAGTTTGTTTTACGTATTTTGGAGCCCTGTCGTTAGGTGGGTAAATATTTATTTAAGGTTATGTCCTCCTGGTGTATTGACCCTTTAATCATTATATAGTATCCTTCCTTATCCTTGGTGGTGGATTTTACTTTAAAGTCTGTTTGGTCAGAGATTAATATTGCCACTCCTGCTCTTTTTTGATTTTTGTTTGCTTTATGTACTTTTTTCCATCCTTTGAATTTTAGTTTGTGTCTTTAAGTCTAAGGTGTGTCTCTTGTAGGCAGCATATAGATGGATCGTGTTTTTTCATCCAATCTGCCACTCCCTGTCTCTTTATTGGTGCATTTAGTCCATTTACATTCAGTGTAATTGTTGACAGGTATGAGTTTAGTGCCGTCATTTTGGTGTCTTTTTTGTGTGTTGTTCACAGTTTCTTTGTTCCACTTAATTTTCTGTGCTGAGTCATTTTTCTTTATGTATTTTCTTCTCATCTTTTTCATTGTTGTCAACTTTGTATTTGCTGAGTCTTTATGTTTTTCTTTTTTTTATTTTGATTTGTAGGATTATTGGTTTCCTTTGTGATTACCTTAATATTTACCCCCATTTTTCTAAGTTTAAACCAGTCTTTTGTTTCTTTATGTTGCCTTAACTTCTCTGCATATGAAAGATCTATGGCTACATTTTTTAGCCCCTCTTTTGTTTTGATGTTTTTATCTTTTACATATTGACATCTCTGTTTCCCTATTTTCAGTATTTTAGCTTTGATTTATTGTTGTGACTTCCCTATCTGAGTTGATATCCAGTTGCTCTATCCTGTGTTCTAGTCTTGGGTTTTTATCTGATGTTATAGATTTTCTAACCGGAGGACTCTCTTTAGTATTTGTTGTAATTTTGGTTTGGTTTTTGCAAATTCCCTAAACTTCTGTTTATCTGGAAATGCACTAATTTCACCATCATATTTAAGAGACAGTTTTTCTGGATATATAATTCTTGGCTGGAAATTTTTTTCCTTCAAGGCTTGATGTATGTCATCTCATTGCCTTCTCGCCTGCATGGTTTCTGCTGAGTAGTCCAAGCTTAGTCTTATTGATTCTTCTTTGTAGATGACTTTTCATTTATCCCTAGCTGCTCTTAAAATTCTCTCTTTATCTTTGGTTTTGGCAAGTTTGATTATAATATGTCTTGATGACTTTCTTTTGGGATCTACCTTGTGTGGAGTTCAATGAGCTTCTTGGAAAGCTATCTTCCCATTTTTCACAGTATCAGGGAAGTTTTCTGCCAACAAATCTTCATTAATTCTCTCTGTATTTTCTGTTATCCTCCCCCTGTTCTGGTACTCCAATCACTCGTAGGTTATTCCTCTTGATAGAGTCCCACAGAAGTCTTAGGGTTTCTTCATTTTTTTTAATTCTTTTATCTGATTTTTACTCAAATAAGTTGGTGTCAAATACTTTATCTTCATTCTCGAAAATTCTGACTTCCATTGCCTCAATTCTGCTCCCATGACTTTCTATTGAGTTGTCTAATTCTGAAATTTTATTGTTAATCTTCTGGATTTCTATTTGCTGTGTCTCCATGGATTCTTACAGCCTGTTAAATTTGTCATTATGCTCTTCTGTAATCTTCTTAAGTTCCTCTGTTGCTTTGTCTGTATGTTCCTTGCATTGTTCAACATTTTGCCTGATCTCCTTCCTGAAATCTTGAAGAGTTCTGTATATTAATCTTTTGTATTCTACCTCTAGTAATTCCAAGAAGTTCTCTTCGTCTGGAAAATTTATGATTCTTTGTTTTGGGAACTTGTTGAAGCCATCACTGTCTGCCTCTTTATGTGATTTGATATTGACTGTTGTCTCAGAGCCATCAATAAGTTATTGTATTTATTTAATGTTTATTTACTGTGTCCTAGCTTCTTGTTTTGTTTTGTTTTTATATGCCCAAATAGACTGTTCTTGTGAGCTAGTTTGTTTATTGGCACCTTTGAAGCTCTAACATCCTGTCACGAGGTGGTTAGATCTGTTACTAAGTATATGAGCCCAGGAGTCCATTTAATTTTCTTGTATGAATTTTCTCTGGTGTCCAGGTAGTTGGTCACCAAATGTGTGGTGCAGGCTCTCACCTACAGTCCTAGACTGGCAGGGGTGATTGGAGCAGGCACAGGTATCTGGCTGCATTAGGGGGTCACACACTGACTATGGCAGAAGGCTGATGGTTGCCCCTGAGTGTCTGGGAGGAAAGTGTGTCCCTGTTCCCTAGAGCACATAGGTGGGTGGGTTTTCCAGCCAGACTATGGGTACCCAGTGCTGTTGGCTTTAAGGACTGGGAGGCATCACTTATACTTGGACCTCTGTCGTGGGTGGCTAGGTGGCGTGGGTGAAGCCGCCAGTCCTTAGGCTCCTGTGTGGGTAGGTGAGGAGCCTGCTTAATGGGCAGAGTGGTATCAAGTGTCACGAACATGCCACTCCACCATATAGCTGATACAGGTGAAGTTAGGCTTCAGGTATATACCCTGTTGTACTGTGGTAATGAGGGCCTATGCTGTTGAAATGGTCCCACACAGGTCTATGCAGGGGTGAAAGGCATTCAAAGTCTGTGGACCCCTTATGCCTATGCCTAGGCAAAGGAGCTGTGCCTACCCTGAGTTCCCAGCTTAGGGGAACTGGCAGATTATTTTTGCCTATTTGTTAATTTGTTACCTGTCCAAGGCTGGGAGAATGGCTCAAGGTGCGTGACGGATCCTACTTATGGCCCAGGGGGATTCGGCAATGGCTGAAGCTGGCCGGGGACCCGGTGCAGAAGGAGGAGGGTGTAGGTAAGTGGGAGAAGGGTTCTTCCCGAAGGGGTTGTTTTTTGATCTACATGGTAGGTTAGATGCAAATACTTATCTTATGCCAAATGAGCGCCACTTTTCACTGGTTCTGGATGTTTGAGCTGACTCTCTGCCACTCAGTCTCTCCTGATGTGGAAAATGCGTCCTGAGTGCCACTGCTTGCCTCACTGCACACGTCAGCCAGTTCCCGCCAGGTCAGGTATGGCAACTCCTTACTGCTTCTGAACCATCTCTCCCTCCCCCTGCCACTCAGTCTGATTCCTCAACTTTGCCTCTGATGTTCAGGGCCCCTAGATTGTCACATATAGTTGATTCACTTGTTTTTTTTCAGGTCTTTGTTGTAAGAAGGACCACAGGAAGCATGTGACTACTCTGCCATCTTGGCCCCACCTCTACTTTAGTAGGTTTTTTGATTAGCCCCTTTTTGCTGACAAGCAGATGGGAGATTTTGTTGTATAATCAGTTTGTTTCTCTCTGTGGATCCCACCTCCCTTCCCCGCAGTTATCCTTCCCTGATGAATTGTATTGCTTATCTTCTCTACCTTTGTCACTTGTAAACTCACTTTCATCTCCATGTTGAAAATGTTTTGTCCTGTATCCCAGATTTACATTGAAAAGAACAGCTCATTATAAAATACTGAGCATGTCCACATTCCCAGCAAGCTCTGCAAGTTGATGTTGGGTATCATATTTGATGAAGTCAAACTCTGATGATAATTTTCTTTGGGGGGTGGGAGAGCCTTCAGTTTTATTTTCCTTGTGGCTTTTCTAGAAAATGGCTTAACTGGCAATTTCATAGCCTCTTGAGTCGTTCTCATTAAAATAAGATAGATAGTGTTACAAGATAAGGATACTGAGTTTAAGACAAATTTTGTAGACCCAACGGGCTACATTTATTAAAAGCAGTGTTACTTATTAAATGAATGGATAGTCTTGTGCTTTCAACTTTATTTCAAAAATAAAAAACTCTGGGGAAGTGAAAGACTTGTACCCTGAAAACTGTAAAACATTGCTGACAAAAGGTCTAAATAAATGAAAGGCGCTCTTGTGGTGCAGTGGTTAAGTGCTTGGCAGCTGACCAAAAGGTCAGCTGTTCGAACTCATCGACCACACTGCAGGACAAAGATGTGACAGTCTGCTTCCATAAAGATTACAGCCTTGGAAACCCTATGCAGCAGTTGTACTCTGTACTGTAGGGTCACTATGAGTCAGAATCAACTCAACAGAACTGGGTTTGGTTTGGTTTAAATAAATGGAAGTACATCCTGTATTCATGGATTGGAGACTTAATATTGTTAAGATGTCAGTGCTGCCCAAAGCAATCTACAGATTCAGTGCAATTCCTATCAAAATTTCAATAGCTTTTTTTACAGAAATGGAAAAGCTGAACTTCATATTCTTATGGAAATATATGGGACTCCAAATAGCCCAAACAATCTTGAAAAAGAAGAACAAAGTAGGAGCACTCATACTTCCCAATTTCAAAGCATACTATAAAGATACAGTAATCAAAACTGTGTAGTACTTCTATAAAGATAGACATATAGAGCAATGGAATAGAATTGAGAGCCAGAACTAAACCCATACATTCATGACTAATTGATTTTCAGCAAGGGTGCCACGTCCAATCTCTTCAATAAATGGTGTTTGAACAACTGGATCTCAACATGCAAAAGAATAAAGTTGGACCTGTACTTCACACCAGACACAAAAATTGACTGAAAGTGGATAAATGACCTAGATATAAGAACTAAAATTATTCAATTCAGAGAAGAAAACATAGGGGTAAAACTTTAAGACCTAGTTTTTGACAATGGATTCTTAAATGTGACACCAACAGCATGAGCAACCAAAAACAAAATAGATAAATTGAACTTCATCAAAGTGAAAAATTTTTGTGCATCAAAGGACTTTGTCAACAAAGGAAAGAGACAACCTACAGAATGGGAGAAAATATTTGGGAACCAAGTATCTGGTAAGAGTTTAATATCTAGAATATATAAAGAATTCCTACAACTCAACGACAAAAAGACAAACAACTCAATTAAAAAATGGACAAAGTACTTGAATAGATATTACTCTGAAGAAGATCTACAAATGGCCAGTAAGCACATGACAATCAATGTTGTTAGTCGTTAGGGAAATGCAAATCAAAACCAGAGTGAGATACTACCTCACACCCACTAGGATGGCTGTTATCAGAAAAAAAATGAAAATTCTAACAAGTGTTGGACAGGATGTGGAGAAATTGGAAACTTCATTGCTGATAGGAATGTAAAATATTGTAGCCACTATGGAAAACAGATTAGCAATTTCTCAAAAAATTCCACTCCTAGGTTTATACCTAAAAGAATTGAAAGGAAGGACTTAAACAGATAGTTGTACACCAGTGTTCATTGCAGCATTATTCACAATAACCAAAAGGTAGAAACAACCCAAGTGTCCATCAACAAATGAAGGGATAAACAAAATGTGGTATATCCATACAATGGAATATTATTCAGCCATAAAGAGAAATGAAGTCCTGATACATGCCACAACATGGATGAACCTTGAAAACACTATGCTGAGTGAAATAAATCAGATGCAAAAGGATAAATATATGATCCCACTTATATGAAATATCTAGAATAGGCAAATGCATACAGACAAAAGATCATTAGTGGTTACCAGTGGTCAGGGGGAGGAGGGAATGCATTATTGCTGAGCTCCTGAAGAGGTACTGAGTTTCTGATCAGGGTGATGTAAAACTTTTGGCAATGGATAGTGGTGATGGCGATACAACAGTGTGAATGTATTAATGTCACTGAATTGTACACTTAAAAAATGATTAAAATGGCAAATTTCTTGTTATATATATTTCATCACAGTGGTTTTTAAATTAAATTTAAAAAGCAACTGTGCTGTGTTTGACCATTTATAGATTTGAGCCAACACACTGTTGGTGAGGTAGAATGTCATTTCATTTTTGTAGGGCAAAGGAAATTTTATTGCATGCCATTTCATTAAGCTAGGCAAGAAGGTTCTAAGAATACTACCACCATCAACCACCTTTTTGTTCATTGGTTGAGTGTCTACCACGTGTCAGGTACTTGTCTATTTGCTGGATAAAGCCCTGGTTCTCATTTAGCCTGCATTCTAGTGAGGGTATACCAGTAAATAAGAAAGGAAAAAATACATAAATAAGATAATTTCAGGTGGGAAGCATTTGTTGTAGAGAAAACAACACCAGATAAAGTGATAGAGAGTTGGGGTGGGGGAAGCTTCTTTAGACTGAATGACCAGGGAAGATCTCTCAGAAAAGGTATATTTGAAGTGAGACCTGAATGACAAGAAGTAGCCAGTCAGGTGATCGTCTGGAGGGAGAGATGTCAGCGGGTTCAGAATCTCTGAGGTGGAAATGAGCTTGGCATATATGGAGAATAGACAGAAGCCTCTCCTGGCTGTAACTTAGTGGGAAAGGGAGAAGATGCATGAGATACGGAACTGAGGGAAGCAGGGGTCTGATAGAGTTGGTCTGGTAGACTCAGTCAGAGGTTTGGATGTTTTCGTACAGGCAATGGGGCATTTTGGTGGGTTTTAAGCAAGGGCAGTAACGTTATATGATTTGTTTAAAAACAGTGTAGCTGATGCCTGCTGTTGAGAATTGGTTGAAGGTAGGAGGATGGATGAAAGGCAGAGAAGTAATGAAGTATCCTTTCTTTCTACCCTTTGATGTTGTAGTTCTATATATTTACAGTAAATGTGACTTGCTAAGTCTACCAGAAGAGGAGAAATCAAAGAGATACTTTAGCTGCCAAGGCAGACACTGTCACCCCCTTCTTCCTTAGTCTATGGAACCCTGATGTCATCTGGACAGCAGTATGCTCAGGGAAGGGTAGTCTGTTCCTCAGTCTCAGAAAATGAGTCATGATGGCCTAAGCCAAACATAGTAGTTCTATTCCGCTTTGCTGGTGATTGGTTTAGGTGTGTGATTATGGTCCCTTTCTAGATACTCAACAAGAAGATGTACTGGGATGGGTTGAGGGAGCAGAGAACAGATAAACTTCTGTGAAGGATATTGCTTCCTGATAAATAGAGAGAGAGAGAGATAAAAAGGAGGCCTCCCTCCTCTTAATTTCTTGAATACTATTAGCGACAACTAGTGTTGCAGCAGCCTCTTGTAACCATACTGTAACCAAACCCAATGTGTTGAGGATCACAAATCAGAAAGACAAAAAGAGTCTGGGTCTACTGAGTCACTACATCAAACCCATGAAGGCATCCATCTCTAGACACCTTTAGGTGTCTATCACTTAAGCCACTATTGGTTTAGGTATTCTGGTGCTTACAGCCAGATGCATTCTAGTTGATACTCCTGTGTCTAAATTTGCTAAGCCCTGTTCAGTTCTTAATATAAATAGTAGAAATACCAGTGAAATCCAAAATAGCAGTTATTTAAACAATACCGTGATTTACTTCTCAAGTTAAAGTCTAGATGTAGGTATTCCATAACTAGGATGTGAGTCTTTTCCACAGAACCTATTTTCTTGTTCTTTGACCACTGGTCACCTCTATTCCCAAATTATTTCTTGGGAAAAGGTGGATGCTCCAACTCTATATATTCCAACGAGCAAAAAAGAGGGAAGACAGAGAAGAATACTTTTTTTTTTTTTTTTAAGGACAACCACACTTCCATGTACATTCCATTTGCCCTAACTTAGTCACATGACCATCACTACTTGCAAAGGGGTTTAAATATGTATGAAGAATATTTCTTTCAGTCCTACATTGTGTCTCCATGACTATGTGTATGAAACTTTATTTGGAGATATTGTCAAAAGTCTAAATTGAGGTTCTGTGTGTTTGTAAGACATAAGCTCCTCAATGACAGGCCCTGCTTCCTGCGTTTCCTCAGGCTGAGCACCTTCACTGCAAGATTGTTCCATGACAGGAAAAAGGAGATGAAACTCAAATCAGTCACACTGACTGCTTGTTATCCATTCCTGTCAAGAGTTTGGTCCAAGAGGGCGCTGAAACTATTGGATAAAATGAAGTTTTTAGATTATCAGTGGATTTCAATTACAGTATTTGTGCTCTCCTAGACCCCTATTACCAACAATAGTTGAAAGCTGGCAATATTGTTGAGATTTATGATGCTTTTTCACTGGTTAGCTACCTCCAACTTGGGGCCCAAATTATCAGCACTTTTCTATTATCTTCAAATCTAGTTTCTAAGAAAGACATATGTTTGCTGCCTGCATGCCTTTAAAAACTGCTGACTCATCAATAGCTACATCATTTTTGGTAAGAGATGAATTTCACAAGGTGTCAAATTATTCTTTGTCAGCGTGTTGGTTCATCGGAAAGTCACAGAAGGAAAAAAAATGAAATGAAGAAAAAATGAGTTGTTCCCCACAATGGTTCAAATTGAAGCTCTTTTCTAAGCAGTTGCTAAGACCAGAGTTGGCAAAGGTTTAAGAGGTCAGAGAGAAGAATGAATTTGGGGTATTTTTATTATTTGTTTTGTATTAGCATTACAGGATATTGGAAGAAGGAATTTGATACGGAACAATCGGGAGACTTGATTGCTATCCAATAGAAAGGAGGCATATTCACCATGGAATGTTCAATGAAATATTGGTAGCCTCTATAGTTGTCTACAGGAGTAGTTCTTCTCTCCTACTAGACCAAATCAACTGGCCATGATGTTAAATAACTTGGATTTAAATTTTGGTTCTGATACTTATTAGCTATATAGCCTTGGATCAGTGACTCACATTAAGTATCAGTTTTCTATCTGGAAAGTGGGAATAATAATAGCACCTATAGGAATACTCTAAGGATTGAACTTCGTAAAATAAAAAGCATATAAAGTGCTTGTGGTGATGTTGTTGTTGTTTCTAAGTGCCATCAAGTTGGTTCCAACTCATAGAGGCCCTATGTACAACAGAATGAAACACTGCCTGGACCTGCGCCATCCTCACAATCGTTGTTATGCTTAAGCCCATTGTTGCAGCCAATGTGTCAATCCATCTCATTGAGGGTCTTGCTTTCCTTCGCTGACCCTCTACTTTACCAAGCATGATGTCCCTTCTCCAGGGACTGATCCCTCCTGACAACAAGTCCAGAGAATGTGAGACATAGTCTCACCATCCTTGCTTCTAAGGAGAATTCTGGTTTTATTTCTTCCGAGACAGATTTGTTCATTCTTTTGGCAGTCCATGGTTTATTCAGTATTCTCCTCCAGTACCACAATTCAAAGGCGTCAGTTCTTCTTCACTGTTCTTTATTCATCGTCCAGCTTTCACATGCATAGGAAGCGATTTAAAACACCAGGGCTTGGATCAGGCCCACCTTAGTCTTCAAGGTGACATCCTTGCTCTTCAACACTTTAAAGAGGTCTTTTGCAGCAGATTTGGCAATGTAATGTGTCTTTTGATTTCTTTTTTTTTTTTTAATTTTTTCCCATACAAAAATTTATACATACATTGTTATGTGACTCTAACTGCTCTCCCCCATACTGTGACAGCACACTCCTCCTTTCCACCATTGCTTCCCCATGTCCATTCAACCAGCTTCTAACCCTCTCTGTCTTGCCATCTCACCTCCAGACAGAAGCTGCCCATTTAGTCTCTTGTATCTACTTGAGCTAAGAGGCACACTCCTCTCGAGTATCACTTCATGTGCCACAGTCCAGTCCAATCCCTGTCCGAAGAGTTGTGCTCAGAAATTGTTAGAGAATCCAGGGGCCATGCTTTCTGGGGTACCTCCAGTCTCATTCAGACCATTAAGTCTGGTCTTCTTACTAGAATTTGAGTTTTGCACCCCACCTTTCTCCTGCTCCATCCAGGACTCTGTTTTGTTCCCTGTCAGGGCGGTCATTGGTGGTAGCCGGGCACGATCTAGTTCTTCTGGTCTCAGGCTAATGAAGTCTCTGGTTTATGTGGCCCTTTCTGTCTCTTGGGCTAATACTTTCCTTGTGTCTTTGGTGTTCTTCATTCTCATTTACTCCA
>NW_004443956.1:9283927-9285189 GCF_000243295.1 Trichechus manatus latirostris | reverse complement strand
TGTGTTTGATTTTTTTTCCTTGCCTTTTCTGTTGTTGATTTTTACTTTTATGGCTTTATGGTCAGAAAAGATGCTTTCTAATATTTCAATGCTTTGGATTTTGTTAAGGCTTGCTTTAGGGCCTAATATGTGGTATATTCTGGAGAATGTTCCATGTGCGCTGGAAAAGAAAGTATACTTGTCTGCTGCTGGGTGGAGTGTTCGGTATGTGTCTGTGAGATCAAGTTGGTTGATTGTTTCATTTAGCTCTGCTGTGTCTTTGTTGAGCTTCTTTGTGGATGTTCTGTCCTTCACCGAAAGTGGTATGTTGAAGTTCCTACTACTATTGTGGAGCTGTCTATCTCTCTTTTCAGTGCTGTTAAAGTTTGTTTTATGTATTTGGGAGCCCTGTCGTTGGCTGCATAATTTTTATTTAAGGGTATGTTCTCTTGGTGTATTGACCCTTTAATCATTATATAGTGTCCTTCTTTATCCTTTGTGGTGGATTTTACTTTTAAGTCTGTTTTGTCAGGGATTAATATTGCCACTCCTGCTCTTTTTGAGTGTTGTTTGCTTGATATATTTTTTTCTGTCCTTTGAGTTTTAGTTTGTTTGTGTCTTTAAGGTGTGTCTTGTAGACGCATATAGATAGACAGTGTTTTTTTATCCAATCTGCCACTCTGTGTCTCTTTATTGGTGCGTTTAGTCCATTTACCTTCAGTGTAATTATTGGTAGGTAAGAGTTTAGTGTTGTCATTTTGATGTCTTTCTTTGTGTGTTGTTCACAGTTTCTTTGTTCCACTTAATTTTCTGTGCTGAGTCATTTTTCTTTATGTATTTTCTTTTCATCTTTTTCATTGCTGTTGATTTTGTGTTTGCTGAGTCTTTATATTTTTCTAGTTTTTTATTTAGACTTGTAGGATTGTTAGTTTCCTTTGTAGTTATCCTTAATACTTACCCCTATTTTTCTAAGTTTATATCAGTCTTTTATTTCTTTATATCGCCTTGACTTCCTCTCCATATGAAAAAAATCTATTACATTTTTTAAGTCCCTCTTTTTTGTTTTAATGTTGTCATCTTTTACGTATTGACATCTATTTCCCTATTTTCAGTGTTTTAGCTTTGATTTACTTTTGTGACTTCGCTATCTGGGTTCATATCTGGTTGCTCTCTCCTGTGTTCTAGTCTTGGGTTGTCCTGTGATGTTACTGATTTTCTAACCGGAGGACTCTCTTTAGTATTTCTTGTAATTTTGGTTTGGTTTTTGCAAATTCCCTAAACTT
>NW_004443956.1:9282614-9283827 GCF_000243295.1 Trichechus manatus latirostris | reverse complement strand
CCATCAAAAAATGTTTTCTTCTGTGTTGAAACCTTTTCTTAAGTTCTTATAATAGTGGTCTTATACAATATTTGTCCTTCTATGACTGAGTAAATTCACTCAGCATAATGACTTCCGGCTTCTTCCATGTTATGTTTCACGGCTTCATCGTTATTCTTTATGGTTGCGTAGTGTTCCATTGTGTGAATATACCATAATTTAGTTATCTATTCATCCATTGATGGGCACCTAGGTTGTTCCCATCTTTTTTCTATTGTGAACAGTGCTGCAGTGAACATGGGTGTACATTTACCTATTCGTGTGATGGCTCTTATTCTCTAGGATATATTCCAAGGAGCAAAATAGCTGGATCCTATGGTACTTCTATTTCTAGCTTTTTCAGGAAGCACCAAATCGATTTCCAAAGTGATTGTACCATTTTACATTCCCACCAACAGTGTATAAGTGTTCCAGTCTCTCTACAACCTCTCCAGCATTTATTATTTTGTGGTTTTTGGATTAATGCTAGCCTTGTTGGGGTCAGATGATATCTCATCGTAGTTTTGATATGCATTTCTCTAATGGTTGTGAGCATTTCTTCGTGTGTCTGTTAGCCACCTGAATATCTTCTGTGGCAAAGTGACTGTTCATATCCTTTGCCCATTTTTTAATTGGGTTATTTGTCTTTTTGTTGTTGAGGTTTTGCAGTATCTTATAGATTTTAGAGACCAGACGCTGATCAGATTTGTCATAGCCAAAAATTTTTTCCCAGTCTGTAGGTTGTCTTTTTACTCCTTTGGTGACATCTTTTGATGAGCATGAGTGTTTCATTTTTAGGAGCTCCCAGTTGTCTAGTCTCTCTTCTGGTGCTTGTGCGTTGTTACTTATGGTTCATATTGTGTTTATGCCACGTATTACAGCTCCTAGCATTCTCCCTATTTTTTCTTCCATGATCTTTATTGTTTTCGATTTTATATTTAAGTCTTTGATCCATTTTGAGTTAGTTTTTGTGTGAGGTATGGGTCTTGTTTCAGTATTTTGCAGATGGATATCCAGTTATGCCAGCACCATTTGTTAAAGAGACTGTATTTTCCCCAATTAATGGACTTTGGGCCTTTGTCAAATATCGACTGCTCATAGGTGGATGAATTTATGTCTCGATTCTCAATTCTGTTCCATTGGTCTATGTGTCTGTTGTTGTATCAGTACCAGTCTGTTTTGACTACTGTGGCAG
>NW_004443956.1:9244183-9282514 GCF_000243295.1 Trichechus manatus latirostris | reverse complement strand
ATTCTTAGGGTTTCTTCATTTTTTTTAGTCCTTTTATCTGATTTTTCCTCAAATAAGTTGGTGTGAAGTGCTTTATCTTCAGTCTCAGTAATTCTGACTTCCATTGCCTCAATTCTGCTCCTATGACTTTCTATTGAGTTGTTAATTCTGAAATTTTATTGTTAATCTTCCAAATTTCTGATCACTGTCTCTCTATGGATTCTTGCAGGCTGTTAAATTTGTCATTATTCTCTTCTCTAATCTTTTTAATTTACTCATGCATGTTCTGCGTTTTGCTTAATTTCCTTCCTAATTTCTTGAAGAGTTCTCTATATTAATCTTTTGTATTCTGCCTCCGGTAATTCCAAGAAATTTTCCTCCCCTGGGAGCTTGCTGACGCCATCATGGATTGCCTCTTTATGTGATTTGATATTGACTGTTGTTTCCTAGCCATCAGTAAGTTATTATATTTATTTATTTTATGTTTGCTTAGTGTGTCATAGCTTCTTGTTTTGCTTTGATATGCCCAAATTGGTTGCTCATATGAGGTAGTTTGATTATTGCACCTTTGAAGGACATGTCACCAGGTGGTTAGATCTGTTACTAGGTATGTGAGCTCAGGAGTCCACCCACTCCTCCTGTATGGATTCAGCTCAGGTGCCCAGGTAGATAGCCACCAAGTGTGTGGTGTAGGCTCTCACAGTCCTAGACAGACATGGGTGATTGGTGTAGGCACAGGCATCTGGCTGCAGCAAGGGGACACACTGAGCAAGGCAGGGGGCTGACGGCCACCCCTAAGTGTCCAGGAGGAAGGTGTGTCCCTGTTCCCTAGAGTGCATAGGTGGTTGGGTTTTGCAGTTGGACTATGAGCAGTTAATGCTGTTGGCTGTAAGGACTGGGGGGGCACCTCTTATTCATGGGCCCCTATTGCAGGTGGCTACGTGCCATGAGTGGTGCCACTAGTCCTCAGGCTCCTGATGTGGGTAGGTGAAGACTCTGCTTAATAGGCAGAGGAGTATCAAATGTCAAGGACCTGCTACTTCACAGCTGAAACAGTTGAAGTTAGAGTTCCGGTATATACCCTGTGTCACTGTGGTAATGAGGGCCTGTGCTGTTGAGATGGGCCCACACAAGTCTATGCAGGGGAAAGGCACTCATAGTCCGTGGATCCCTTATGCCTGTGCCTAGGCAAAGGAGCTGTGCCTACCCTGGGTTCCTGGCTTAGAGGAGCCAGCAGTTTATTTTTTTCTGTTTGTTAATTTGTTCACTCTCCATGGCAGGAGAATGGCTCCGAGTATGTGACAGATCCTACTTCCAGCCCAGGGCACTTGGCAGTTGCTGAAGCCGGTCCGGGACCCAGTGCAGAGAAGGGAGCAGGGAGGTAAATGGGAGAGAGGTTTTCCCCAAGGGGGTTGCTTTTGATCTGCATGGTAAGCCGTATACAAGTACTTATCTTTCACTGATGAGGGCTGCTTCACACTGGTTCTGGGTGGCCATGTAGACTCTCTGGCACTGGGTTTCTCCTGGTGCGGAAAACACGCCTCTCGAGCACTGCCGCTTGCCTGTCTCACCCCTCACCCATGAGCCGCTCAGGCCTGAAGGTCTCAGGCTCTCGCTGGGTCAGGTCTGGGAAATCCTTTGCTTCCGAACTGTCTCTCCCTCCC
Organism: Trichechus manatus latirostris; assembly: GCF_000243295.1. Taxonomy (NCBI): domain Eukaryota; kingdom Metazoa; phylum Chordata; class Mammalia; order Sirenia; family Trichechidae; genus Trichechus; species Trichechus manatus. Next base: position 9,280,871 of record NW_004443956.1, on the reverse strand, counting down.
CTTGCAACTCAGTCCAGTTCCTCAAATCTGCCTTTGATATTCTGGGCTCCCAGATTGCCATATATAATCGAATCACTTGTTTTTTTGGGTCTTTGTTGTCAGAGGGTCCACCAGAAATGTCTGACTACTCTGCCATCTTGGCCCTGCCCACGTCTTTTGTTTTCTTGACGGCTGCTTCTGTGACTGTTGATTGTGGATCCAAGTAAAATGAAATCCTTGACAACTTCAATCTTTTCTCCGTTTATAATGATGTTATTTATTGGTCCAGTTGTGAGGATTTTTGTTTTCTTTATGTTGAGGTATAATCCATACTGAAGGCTTTAGTCTTTGATCTTCATCACTAAGTGCTTCAAGTTCTCTTCACTTTCAGCAAGCAAGGTTGTGTCATCTGCATAATGCAGGTTGTCATTGAATCTTCCTCCAATCCTGATGCCCTGTTATTCTTCATGTAGTCCAGCTTCTCAAATTATTTGCTCAGCATACAGATTGAATAGATATGGTGAAAGGATACAACCCAGACGCATACCTTTCCTGACTTTAAGCCACGCAGTATCCCCTTGTTCTGTTCAAATGATTGCCTCTTGATCTATGTACGGTTTCCTCATGAGCACGATTAAGTGTTCTGGAATTCCTATTCTTTGCAATGTTGTCTATAATTTGTTATGATCCACACAGCCAAATGCCTTTGCATAGTCAATAAAACACAGGTAAATATCTTTCTGTTATTCTGTGTTTTCAGCCAGGATCCATCTGACATCAGCAATGATATCCCTGGTTCCACGTCCTCTTCTGAATCCAGCTTGAATTTCTGGCACTTCCCTGTTGATATACTGCTACAGCCACTTTTGAATGATCTTCAGCAAAATTTTACTTGCTTGTATATTAATGATATTGTTTGATAATGTCCGCATTCAATGTGATCACCTTTCTTGGGAATAAGCAACTCTTCCTGTCAGTTGGCCAGGTAGTTGTCTTCCAAATTTCTTGGCATAGATGAGTGAGTACTTTCAGTGCTGCATCCGTTTGTTGAAACATCTCAGTTGGTATTCCATCAATTTCTGGAGCCTTGTTTTTTGCCAATGCCTTTAGTGCAGCTTGGACTTCTACCTTCAGTACCATTGGTTCCTGCTCATATGGTACCTCCTGAAATGGTTGAATGTCGATCAATTCTTTTTGGTATAGCGACTCTGTGTATTCCTTCCATCTTCTTTTGATGCTTCCTGAGTTGTTTAATATTTTCCCCATAGAATCCTTCAGTATTGCAACTCGAGGAATGAATTTTTTCTTCAGTTCTTTCAGCTTGAGAAATGCAGAGCATGTTCTTCCCTTTTTGTTTTCTATCTCCAGGTCTTTGCACATGTCATTATAATACTTTACTTTGTCTTCTCGAGCCACGCTTTGAAATCTTCTGTTCAACTCTTTTACTTCATCATTTCTTCCTTTCACTTTAGCTACTCGACGTTGAAGAGCAAGTTTCAGAGTCTCTTCTGACATCCGTTTTGGTGTTTTCTTTCTTTCCTGTCTTTTTAATGACCTCTTGCTTTCTTCATGTATGATGTCCTTGATCATCAAGAAGTTGTTGGTCTTGCAAAACTCTATCAAGAGATCTCTGACATCATTTCTATCACCAAGGCCATATTTTCCAACCACCTATCCTTCTTTGTTTCCAGCTTTCACATTCCAATCTCCAGTAGTTATCAATGCATCCTGATTGCATGTTCGATCAATTTCAGACTGCAGAAGTTGGTAAGTATCTTCAATTTCTTCATCTTTGGCATTAGTGGTTTGTGCATAAATTTGAATAATAGTCGTATTAATTGGTCTTCCTTGTAGGCATATGGGTATTATCCTGTCACTGACAGCATTGTACTTCAGGATAGATCTTAAAATGTTCTTTTGGACGATGAATGCAGTGCCATTCCTCTTTAAGTTCTCATTCCCGTTATAGTAGACCATATGATTATCCGATTCAAAATGGCCAATACCAGTCCATTTCAGCTTACTAATGCCTAGGATACCAATGTTTATGTATTCCATTTCATTTTTGATGACTTCCAATTTTCCTAGATTCGTACTTTGTACATTCCACATTCCAATCATTAATGGATGTTTGTAGCTGTTTCTTCTCATTTTGAGTCATGCCACATCAGCAGATGAAGGTCCCGAAAGCTTGACTCCATTCATGTCATTAAGATTGACTCTACTTTGAGGAGGCAGCTCTTTCCCAGTCTTTTTTGAGTGCCTTCCAACCTGAGGGGCTCGTCTTCCAGCACTGTATCAAACAGTGTTCCGCTGCTATTCATAAGGTTTTCACTGGCTAAATCTTTTCAGAAGTAGATTGCCAGGTCCTTCTTCCTAGTCTGTCTTAGTCTGGAAGCTCAGCTGAAACCTGTCTGCCATGGGTGGCCCTGCTGGTGTTTGAATACAGGTGGCATAGTTTCCAGCATCACAGTAACACACAAGCCCCCACAGTACGACAAACTGACAGACATGTGGGGGCTTGTGGTGATAGAACTGTTAAATATCTTGACTATGGTGGTGGATAGACAACCCTACAGTATGTCAGAAAATTGTATAGAAATAAACACACACATATCTGAGTACAGGTAAAACTGGGGAAATATGAATGAGATCGGTGGACTGTATTAATGTCAATACTCTGGTGGTGATAATTGTACTGTAGTTTTGCAAAACTGTTTCTGCTGTGGGAAACTGGGTAAAAGGTACATGGGATGTCTCTATATTATTTCTTACAATTGTATATAAGTCTATAATTATCTCAATAAAAATTATAATAAAATGCATATAAAGCACTTAGCTCAATTCCTGGAACATCATAAATCCCCAGCTACTTTTAAAATAAGTGCCTAGTTGTCTTCTACTAAGTTACTCTTTCTAATAAAGTTGGCTCGTTGTATGGAACACAACAACATAAAGAATGAGGAATGGTATATCAGTCAGGCTTTAGAGAGAAAAATGGGAGCCCCTTTAGACATTTTGATTAGCTAGACATTTAATACAAGAATTCCAGCCTTAGACACCTGATAGAGGGCTAAGGAGCAGGGGGCAATGGTTAGGAGACCACTGCCAAGGAATCTTGCAGTAAGTAATTACAAACAGGTTGAAGCCAATGATCCCCATTGCCTTCAAGACCAAAATGAATGATTTTCAGAAAAACCCACAGATATGAAAGAGGCCACTGCCCCAATCTCAGTTACTTGGGAATCCTCAGTAGCTCTTGCTCTCAGTTTCCTGCTTGAACCTTCCACCAGAGAACCATGGTTTCTACTTCTCTTCCACCAGCACCAAACCACCCTTGAATGTTCCTCACTGACTGTATCTAACAAGAAAATATATGGTGAATGGGATTCTACAAAATACAATTCCAAGTTTCCCTACAGTAATGAAGAGAAATGTAGGAAGGGATGATGGTGATTGATGATGATGACAATAATGTTTGTGATCTGAGTTGATGACGATCCAGCACAAACAGAAAATAAAGAATTTTGTCTCCAGTCACTTAAATTGCTAAATCAATTTTTTAAAACTTTCCTATTTATTTCTGAGGTTAGCATTTATCACCATACACTAAAGATCTAGTGGTCTTGTTAGTGGGAGTCATTGTTTCCATAATGAAATTTGCTGCCAGAGAGCAATAGCCTTACGTGTTTGGTTTCCTCCTTCCCAACTAGGTTTGGCCAAAGGGAGAGTGATTGCCTGAGATGAGGCACCTTGGGTGACCCTCAGGTCTCTGTAGTCTGTCTGCCAGGGTAGCTCAGGCAAGCAAGTAGCCCCATGCAAAGACAGTTTTATTCGAAGTCTTGGTCTCTGGGTTTCCAGTTTGCTATATGCTCCAAAAACACTCCAGAGAGGTCTTCCCTCCCCCAAACTACTTAAGTTAGCATGCTCATCCCCCACCTCCAGTTAATAGTTTTCTTTCTTACCTTGAGCTCATCACAATCTGTAATCATTTTACTCTTTGTGTACTTGTTTATTTTTCATCTCCTCCCCACAAGGATATAAGCCTGATGAGGTATATAAACTTTTCTAACTTATTCTACACTCTATTTCCAGTGCCTGGAATAGGGAAGGTGCTGGATAAATATTTGTTGGACAAAGAAAGGCTTCATGGAGAAGATAACAGGGACAACACAGATTAGCTTAGAGCCTAGTATTAATTGATGCCTTTGTAAGAAAATGGGTCATCCTAGAGAAGCAAAATGCAAAACTATTATTATATTATTATTCTTGACAATAATTTAGGGAGTGACAAGCCATTTCTTAGGCACTTACATAAGTGTTTTCTAATACAGTAAAACTTGCAAAAGCCAGAACCTGTATAAGGCAGAAACCTGTCAGAAAAGGAAAACTCAAATATTTTCCACTAAAACAAGAGATAGAAAAGTGGTAAGACTGTACCCTGTCAGAGTCAGAAAACTTTCAAGATCTGGCAAAATAAGGCAGTCCTATCGAGTTCCAGCTCTCACAGGTTTCACTGTACCATAATGCTACTATGTAGTTATTACTGATGTCATTATAGACAAAGACCCAAAAGCTAGAGAGACTAAGTGACTATGCCAAGGTTACTAGAATTAGTCAGAACGTAAACCTAAGTCTGAATGTTTCCAGAGCCTGTATACTCACCACTGAAACAGGCTGCTCCACTTCTCCCAAGGGGCCAGAAACATGGTTACCATATGAGTGAAGCACTTGTCCACTCATCCGTTTGAGAATATGAGCCTTCGCCTACAGGCTTGACTTCCACAGCTGTGGCCCATTACTGAAATGATGACGAGTTGGCTAAAACGTCTCTAGGAGCAAGTCAGAGCCATCCCGCTGTCTGTAAAGCATATACCTCCAGGAACTTTGTAAGTTGTTGCGTAGGAACTACCAGAGTCAAGCTCACTAAAGCATGGACTCAGAGTACAGACTTGGTCTCTAGTGATCTGAAATATTAAATGCAGCTTCCAGATAGCAGAGGTTGTCAAAGCAAACAAGTTTCATGGGCATATTGCAGGCTTCATCCCTGGGTTTCTGTTTCATCGTGAATCCTTGAAAATGATCTCCCTAACTATATTCTTCCCAACCATTTCTATTACTTCTCCATGGAAAGCTAATTTCAACAGGGGTCAGACATAGAAAGGCATACAAGAGACTAAGATAAAGTGAGCCAAATAAATCAGCACTAAAGATATGGTCTCTGCTGGAAGGGAAAAAAATAGCACGAGAGAGAGAAGCAATGAAAGTGGCAAAGATAACTTTGACTCCCAGGACAGAGTTCTTGTTTATCACGTTAGTGTGACTTTGTTTTTTTCAGTTCTGGCTGTTTTTCCTGTCGAATATTACAAATGTGGAGAGTGCCTCAAAGCTGAGATGAGATCTGCTGAACTGATTAGCTAAGGTCCTAGTTCCTTATCAAAAAGGCTCCGTTCCTTTGAGTTTGCGATTGATGTTGGAATTGAAAATCCCTCTTGTTCAGGGTCAGATGTGAAAAGATTCTGGTCCCACCCTCTAGAGCATCTTTTTAAATGCTGTCCTCTCATTTTAAAGGGCCTGACCTTAAGCTATTAAGTCTGAGACAGCCAAGGTCTTCAGAAACCGGCAACCATTCAACACTGTGAGAGACGTACTTGGAGCCTGTCCTGTTGAGCACAAAGGTTATGAAAGAGAAGCATGGAACTCAACCAGTCTTTTAAAAATACAGAGTTCAAGTGCTGGAGAATTTGAGCTGATATGTGCAGATGTGAAGAATCCAAGTTTAATCACTTTAAATTTTACATCTGTTCCTTACTCTCTGGATATTTGAGAGTGTGGAGCAATAATGAATAGCTTCACATGATTAAGGAAGACCATTACTGTATTTTTACACAAATAACTTGCACACTATGCCAGAACTGTTTTACATAATTTTATCATTTCTGCACGTGATATGTGTGGGTACGTTATTTACGTGGGCACGTTATTTGTGTAAAATACGGTAAGCATCATTTTTCTGAATGGGCTCAGGATGCTGTATTAGTTTCCTAGGGCTTCTGTAACAAAGTACCACAAATTGGGTAGCTTAAAATGACAGAAATTTGTTCTCTCACAGTTCTGGAGGCCAAAAGTCCAAAATCAAGGTGCTGGCAAGGCCACGCTCTCTCTGAAAGCTCTGGGGGAAGGATCCTTCCTTCTTCTTCTGGCTTCTGGTGACCCCAGGCATTCTTTCTTTGATTCTTGTCAGCATAATTTCAATCTCTGCCTCTGTCTTTACATGGCCGTCTTCCAGCTGCATCTCTGTGTCATTCTGTCTCTTCTCTTTTTATCAGAACACCAGAAAAACCAAAATCAAACTCGTTGTTGCTGAGTCAATTCCAAATCATAGCAACCCTGTAGGACAGAGTAGAACTGCCACATAGGGTTTCCAAGGAGTGACCGATGGATTTGAACTGCTGACCTTTTGGTTAGCAGCCGAGTTCTTAAACACTGTGCCACCAGGGCTCCATAAGAGCACCAGTCATATTGAATTAGGGCCCACCCTACTTGAATTTGACCTCATATTTACTAATAACATCTGCCAAGAACCTATTTCCAAACAAAGTCACATTTACACATACAGGGGTTAGGATTTCAGTATGTCTTTTGGGGGAGACATAGTTCAGCCTATAGCAGATGTCTTCTCAGTTACCTATAGCTTGTTCAACAGTTGAGGCTACAATATACAGTATGATCTGAGGCCTTGCCTAAATTATCCCTGCTGGATTATTTTCTAGTACCCATTCTTTCAAAGGATTTGTTGTCAGCATCAAATTTTAAAAGAAGGTATAAAACACATTTGTAACCTGAAAAATGGTATATCATTATTAGTCATAATTATTAGCATTTTCAATATAGGAAATAAAATAAGTAAATTATGTTACAATAGCTGTTAGTTTTTATCAAAGATAACATACATACTAAAAACCTGCTGTCATTTATACAAAGTGAACAGACCCAGGTATCTAGAATGCAGATGAAGAAACAGAACATTATCGGCCTCCCAGAAACCCCCTTGTGCCCCCTTACAACTTCTGCCTTCCCCCGGGATATCTACTATCCTGAACTTCTAACACCATGTATTAGTTTTACCTGTTTTTGAACTTTATATAAATGAAATCCTACCGTATATATATTCTGTTATGTCTGTTTTGTTTTTGTTTTTTTTACTTTGGTGATTCATCCATATTTTTGATATAATAGTTGTTTCTTCATTTTTGTTGCTGTATAGTATTCCATGAAATGAATATACCACATTTTATGGATCTATTCTACTTTTTATGGACGTTTGAGTAGCTTTCAGTTTGGAGCTATGACAAACAGCAATATTTTATGAACACTCTGGTATACATCTTTTGCCAAGCATATGTAAGTATTTCTGTTGAATAGAAACCTAAGAGTGAAGTCCTGGGTCAAAAAATATGCATGTGTTCAGCTTTAGAATATACTGCCAAACAGGTTTCCAAAGAGGTTCTACCAGTTTACACTCCTACCAGTGGTGAATGAGAGTTAGAGTTGCTCCACACACTTGCCAACACTAGGTATTGTCAGGTTTGCGTCTTTTTCAATCATATTATTGAGTCTATAGTGGAATCTCATTGTCATTTTAATTTGAGTGTCAGAATGTGAGTTTAGAATGAACCATAAGTGACACAAAAACCATCCTACTAATGACTTGGAGATCATTCATCTATGTATGAGAGACTTGGGCTTTATGCTTTATTCACTGGAGCGGGGAATTTAAATCATAAAATCATGAAATTTTAGAGCTAGAAGAACTCTCAGAGATCGAGACTGAAGTTAGTCCTTAGAGGTGTTCCATTCTCAATGAGCAGACTCTCTCCCTAGTGTTTCTTTAATTCTCTTAGGTGATAGCAGCAGAATTTGCTGTCTCCTTAAGAACTCCCAGTTTCATTGCTCTCTTTGTTTAAGAAATCAGAACATAGTGTGGCAAGCTGACATAAGAATGGAAGAGAATTCTCAGTGATGCTTATAATGTGCTCAGGGCATCTGTGCATATTTGTTTGGTCTGCTCATGCTCCTCAGCAAGAAAGTCAGCAGGCCCTTCCTAAGTGAGAGATCTTCAAGACTTTTCAGCAGTCTCTTTGGGATGAGACATCTAGCAACTTCTATGACATAAAGGAGAAGAAAAAGATGAGAAAAATTACATTCAGTAAGGCTTAGAGTCTGCAAAACATGCAACTCCTTGTGAATGAATATTCACTCACTTTTTATAAGATTCTAAAAGCTAAAATAATCACTCTTCTCTCAAATTATGGAACCATCTCTGTTCCATGGTCATTTAAAAGCTGTGAGACATGGTGAGTCAATATAAGTTTACATAGATTGAACCTATCAGTTCTAAGACATTGTAACAAGTGATCCTCATCTTCTGTTCCACTTAGAAGCAACCAGCACTTTTATCCATTAATATAATAACAGCCCAAACGACAACATGTAAGTGTATAAGTAATCAAAATATTTTTTAAACGGGTTTTATTAAAAAATGTGTACAAGTGTCAAATATGCAAATATCTAACTCTACATCTATAAGATTCTAAAATAATAAAATTAATTTTGTAAAGTAGTATTCTTCACCTCTTAATGACCACATACGCACTCATGTAGTGTGTGTATATGTGAATACATATATGTCTATACCATACTAATGGTAATTTCATACACATTTAGACTTATATTGCTTGTATACCTTATAATTGGTAGCTCTGTACACACTTTTAGAAAGCAGTGAGGACTTGAAGCACTTACTGATGAAGATCAAAGACTACAGCCTTCAGTATGGATTACACCTCAATTTAAAGGAGATAAAAAATCTTCACAACTGGACCAGTAAAAAACTTCATGAAAAACGGAGAAAATATTGAATTTGTCAGATTTCATTTTACTTCAAGCTACAATCAACGCCCATTGAAGCAGCAGTCAAGAATCAAACGATGCATTGCACTGGGCAAATCTGCTGCAAAAGACCTCTTTAAAATGTTAAAAAGCAAAAATGTCACTTTGAGGACTAAGGAATGCCTGACCCACGTCATATTTTCAATTGCCTCCTATGCATGCGAAAGCTGGACAATAAATAAGGAAGACTAGAGAAGAATTGATGCCTTTGAATTATGGTGTTGGAGAAGAATTTTGAATATATCACGGACTGTCAGAAGAAAGAATAAATCTGTCTTGGAGGAAGTACAGCCAGAATGCTCCTTAGAAACAAGGATGGTGAGACTTCTTCTCATGTACTTTGGACATGTTGTCAGGAGGGACCAGTCCCTGGAGAAGGATATCATGCTTGGTAAAGTAGAGGGTCAGAGAAAGAGAGGAAGACCCTCAACAAGACGGATTAACGCAGTGACTGCAACGATGAGCTCAAACATAGCAATGATTGTGAGGATGGTGCTGGACCGGGCAGTGTTTTGTCTTGTACATAGGGTTGCTAGGAGTCAGAACCAACTACACAGCACCTATCAACGTAACATACACACTATTTTATATCTTGCTTTTTCTCACTTCTTATATCTTGGGGCTCTTTCATGTTAGTGTCCTATATAAAATTTGCAAGACTTTCAAGAATCAGTGTCACTACATCCTTTTATTTTTTAAAATGGCTGCATAGAATTCTATTACATGAGTCTACCATGATTCATTTGAACAGCCTCTTCATGATGGCCCTTTCGGTTCTTTGCTGTGTTTTTCTATTAAAACAATGCTGGAATGAATAATCATGCATGATATCTTTACATAACACGAGACTGTATTTGTAGAATAGATTCTAGAAAATGTACTTACTCCGTCAGAGCGGTTATGTATTTTTAATTTTGAAGATATTTCCTTGCTTTTTTCACACCCTGTCTTAGCAGATGAGTGTATGATGATCAACTCCATTCAAATCACAGGGACTAAGAGGAAGGGATGCATTGTTCTGACCAGAAGAAGGGGTAATGGATGCTTCATAGGCCAGAAAATACACACACATACACATTTACACATTAGGGAGGAGCCCACAAATTACCATTTGCCTCATTTCCAGTTCTGAACATGGTTTGGGACAAGTCTTTCACTTCTGTGGGCTTTGGTTTTCTTATTTGCAAAATGAAGCAGTTGACCTAAATCAGTGGCTCTCAAGTGTGGTGCCAGTAGCACCAGTATCACCTGAGAACTTGTTAGGAAGGCAAATTCTTGGACCACCCCCCCATCCGAGTATCTATTGAATCAGAAATTCTGGAGGTGGGGCACTGTATTTCCAAAAAGTTCTCCAGGTGATTCTGAAGTACACTGAAGTTTGAGACCCACTGGTCCAAATGAGCTATAATGTACCTCCCAGGTCTTATGTTCTATTGAACCTCTCAAATCCCCAAGACTCTGGGTATCTTTTTCTTTCTTTTTAGACTAAGCTTTTTGAGAGCAAAAAGTGGGCCAGAAATCCAATTAATGGTCAGTAGCTATTGCTTCATATATAGTAAATGATGAGGATGTAAATATTTCAAGAATTTTTTTTATAACATTGCCCACATTATAAACTATGATATTTTTGAAGCCTCCATCATCACTTTGATTGTTGGATCTGAGACATGACCCTGGGACCACAGAGCCATGGGCTCTTTGTTCAACTCTAGACCGTTATCTGAATTCTAACTTTATATAGGAAATCTCCCATCAAGGAAATCTCCTGAGACCTTACTACAACAATAAACTTTTGGGGGTCTATAAACAGTGAGTGTTTCAATCTACTAATAGTCTGAAGAGTATTAGCAAACAAGTGGTGACTTGCTCAAATTGCTAAAACTGATATGGACCCCCAGTGCCAAAGTCACCCGTATTGGGAACTATCAGAGCAGAATTGTAGAATTGGGACCCATAAGAGCAGAGTTGTAGAACTGGGACCCATAAGAGCAGAGCTGTAGAATTGGGACCCATGAGAGCAGAGTTGTAGAATTGGTTGACATTTCATACCTATTCTGGCCTTACTAACAATGCAACTTTTGGAGGCAGACTTTCATTCGGATCTAGATTTCTGCCCTACTCGCTGTATAACCTTGGATAGCTTGCTTAATGTTGCTGAAGCTGTTTCCTTCCCTCTAAAATTAGACTATTACTTACCTCAAGGGGTATTGAGAGACTCTAATTTATATAAAGCAATTAACACAATCTCTAGCACATAGTCAAATATCAAGAAACGGTAGTGTTTTTTCATTGGTCCTAGCTTTTGACCAAGGAGCCCAGTGGTTAAAGCACTTGGCTGCTACAATACTTTAGAGATTTGTTTCTGGGTCAGTGATACAGAGCAAACATTGCAGGACATCAAGTTCCTTGATCTCTTTATCCACCGCTGTGGCCCAGCCCCTCCTCCAGTTCTGCTTCATTTCATCCCAGTACAGAGGAATGGCCTTCTAGCTGTGATCTTTACAAATGTACCCTGCAAGTCAATACCAGGCTAATCCTCCCAAAATACAACTCTTTGCACAGTTATCCCTTACTCAGGAAAAGAGTGATGCCAGCACATACTTACAAACATTTTTCAGCATTTGCCGGGCTCCTCCTATACTCCAGGCACTGTGTTGGGAACTGTAGATACAAAAAGGAAAGGCACTGGTCCTTTTTTAAGAAGCTCAAAGCCTCTAGAGGAGAGAGGCATGTTAACCAATTATCACCACGTAGAGTGAGCAGTGCTGACCTAGGGGAAGCCCAAGGGCCACGGGAGACAAGAATGGGTACAAAGCTGAGCTGGAACAGCGACCAAGGGTTCAGTGAAGACTCCAAAAGAAGATAGCATCCCCACCAAGTCTTAAAAGAAAAGGTAGCAGACATCCACCACTTTTGCCACGTAGCCTTTATTTTCTGCTTCGCCTGGCACCAAAGTCCTGATCTTCCTTAGGAAGCCGACCTTCCACACTCTCAACCTTCTGGTAGAATTGGCTGCAGTCCTCACTCCTCAGACTGACACTTGACCTAGTTCACCCTCAGTTTAACACAGCACATTTATTCCTCTGCCCATAGTAAGTGCTTTGAGGTGGGCATGTGGCCCAGTTGGAACCAATAAAAGAACAGTTTCCCTGGGACTTCTAGAACCTCATAGCTTTGGGAGATCTTGGAAGCCTTTTTATAACCATAGGTAGCAAATGTGCCTGAGATTTGAGACAGCTCAGAGGAAACAGAACAGAAAAATGGAGAGAAAGAAACCAGACTGTGTTGACAGAGCTTGAGCCCCTGGAGCCTGCATTGCCTGAAGTTATTCCTAAAACTGGATGTTTAGTTAATAGAACCACTGAATTCACCTTCTTTCTTAAGCCAAAACCACTAAAGTAAAAACAGTTTCTCTGAAGTTAATTCCAACTCATGGCAACTGCATGTGTGTCAAAGTAAAACTGTGATCTGTAGGATTTTCAGTGGCTGATTTTTTGGGAGTAGATCACCAGGCCTTTCTTCTGAGCCATCTCTGGGTAGACTCAAACCTCCAGCCTTTCAGTTAGCAGCTGAGCACGTTAACCGTTTGTATCACCCAGCTGCTATCTCTTGCAAGCAACATAATCTGAAATAATACAGATGCACAGGACGTTGTCAGAGGTAGGAAAGAAAGATATTTCCAGCAAGGAAACAACAGGTCAAAAGGCATGCACCTGAGAGAAAATGATACATCGAGGCATCAGCAAGTGGTCTGGCTGGGCTGCAGTATAGGAGGGGAGTGAGGAAGTGACTGAGATGAGGCTGGAGAGAAAGACGAGGCCCAGGTCATGAAGGATCTTGTATAACTTAGTAACAAATATGCATCCGTCACTGGCAAACTTTTTCTGTAAAGGAACAGATACTTTCAGCTTTGTAGGCCAAGAGGCCATATGTGGTCTCTTTTACAGCTACTCAGCTCTGTTGTCCTTGTAGCAGGAAAGCCATAGACAATACACAAATAGATGAACATGGTTGTGGGGGGATGGATGTGGCCCATGGGGTATAGTTTACCAACCCCTGATCTATATGATGCTTCATCCATCACAGAGCACGTTCATATTGTCCGTGAATCCATTCAACGAATATTTGCTGTGCAGTTAGTATGTGTCAGGCTTCACTGTAGCTTCTGGGTGTGAAGCTACATTTTTCACACACTAGCCGCTAACCAAAAGGTTCGCAGTTCAAATCCACCAGCCACTCCTTGGAAATCCTATGGGGCAGTTCTACTCTGTCCCATAGAGTTGCTCTGAGTCGGGATTGACTCAACATCAACGAGATTGGTTTGGGTTTGGCCTGCTTTGGTGGGGCTTTTTTTCCAGTTGGGGAGCAAGGGAGAGGGGAATATGACAGAAAACACAGGAAGAAGCAAGATACTTTTAGCTGATTATTTATTATGAGGAGGTAAACAGGGTGATGTGATTGGACGAGTCCAGGCTTTGTGTTCGCAGGGAGGGTTTGAAAAATCCCCCTCTGAAACAAATCCACTGGGGCTGAGACATGTGAACATCCAGGAAAGAATCCTTTCAGGCAGAGGGAGCACTAAGGGCAAATACTTTAAGAGGAGAATGAATTGTGCGTGTTTAAAAAGCAGGTAAAGACAAGTGTGGCTGAAACCTAGAGTTTATAGAGGGACACAAGAGGCGGTCAGGGGTCAGGTCACTTAGGGCTTTATAGGTTGTGGTGTGAAGCTTGGATTTTATGTTGCAGAAAGCCAAAAAAGGATTTTAAGCAGGAAAGGACCATGATCTGATGCGTATATTTTATAATAGTGCCGTCCAATAGAAATTTAACATGTCACACATTGGATTTTAAATTTTCCAGTGAGCCACATCAAAAAGTAAAAAGAAACAGGTGAAATTAATTTCAGTAAATATATTTTCTTTATCCCAGTACATCCAAAATATTATCAATTCAACATGTAATCAATATAAAAACTATTCATGAGATATTATGCATTCCTTTTTCTTTGTACTATGTCTTTGAAATCCAGTGTGTATCTTACACTTACAGCACATCTCATTTCTAATTATCTATATTTCCAGGGCTCAATAGCTACACGTACCTAGTGACTACCGTATGGACGGCACAGTTTTAGAAAGATCACTCTGTCTACGGTTAAGGGAATGGATCCTCAAGAGTGAAAGCAAGGAAACCAGTTAGGAGGCTATTGTAGAGGTCTAAATGAGAGGAGATGGTTCAGCGTAAGAGTAGTTGTGATGGTTAAGATTGTGTGTCAACTTGGCTGGGCCATGATTCTCAGTGTTTTGGCAGTCATGTGATGTTGTGGTCACTTCCCTATTGAGACTGGATATGTGATCATCCCCATGATGGGATCTGCTGTGAGTAGCCAGTTGGTTGAAGGGGGGTTTCCTTTGGCATGTGGCCTGCATGAAGTGTGGGTGGACGTTCTGGCAGGGCTTGGAGGCTTTTGCTCATTCTGGATCCTGCAGCTGGCTCCTGTTCATCTGACTTCTGGTTCTCGGGACTTGAGCTAGCAGCTTGCCTGCAGTCTTGCCTGCCGGTCTTGAGATCCATCAATCTTCACAGCCTGTGAGCAAAAGCCCCGTTCCCTGACCTGCCAATCTTGGGTTCACCAGCCCCTACATCTACGTGAATCAGAAGAAGCCTCTATCCTGACTCACAGACTTGGAACCTTATAGCCTCTACAGCCACGTGAGCCATTTCCTTGATATAAATCTCTGTGTATATATTTATATGCTTTTCTGGTTTTGCTTCTCTAGAGAACCCAGCCTAAGACAGTAGCAGAGAAGAATTCATGTGGAATGTGTTGTGGAAATAATACAACACATCCCTAGGTGGTGCAAATGGTTAATGCACTCAACTGCTAAATGAGAGGTTGGAGGTTCAAGTCTACCCAGAGACAGCTTGGAAGAAAGTCTTGATGATTGACTTCTGAAAAATCAGCCATTGAAAATGCTGTGGAACACAGTTCTATTCTGACACACATGGGGTTGCCATGAGTTGGAATTGACTCAATGGCAACTGGCTTACTGGTTTTGTGGAAATAAAATCTGAAGAACTGGATCTGGGGGATGAGATAAAGAGAAGAATCAAAGATGATTACCAGGGGTTGGCATAAATAACTAGGTTGCTGCTGATTCCATTTTTTGAATGAGCAAAGCTAGGAGAGGGAGAAGTTGGATAGAAGCAGAATGAGGAGTTTGGGTTTAGATATATTAAGGTTGAGATGCCTATTAGGCATCCGGGGAAGCATTAAACAGCATGGTTCTGTGCCAGGGATCTATCATTAATCTTATAGGACGAGGTAGTTTCTCATATTTCAAGATTTTTAAAAAAGCAAGTTTTAATCTGCATACGCTTGGCCCACATTCTCACTTTCTCCCTTCTCCTCCCTCTATTTCTAAAGAGATTGATTTCACTTTGCATGGGATGCTGCAGTATTTTCAATTTAAATAGAAACCTCAAATAAATGCGATTTAAAATATTCTCAGGGAAAAGGGAACCAGTTTGTTTTCTGGGGTTTAATTTCCAGGCAAGAATCATAACCAGGGCTATCTTAACCCATCTCTTGATTACCTGCCATAGCAACGTGTGCTCTTGCAAAGGTAGGGAAAATATTGGAACTTCAAGGAAGTAGATGGGACTGTGTCTCCACATAAGGAGAAGCCACGAAAGGGTCCCTTGGTTCCAGTTCCCAGCCTCTAGTGCTTCTAATCCACTCAGAACAAATAAGTGTCTTTTCTTAAAGATTTCCACAGCCACAGGCTACAAAATCTCCCTTGGTAGTCAAGTCCAATACCTTATCACACACAAGCCAGCTGGGGGAGAAAGGTAAGTGTTGTCAACTTACCAGCTGGTTTACCAGATGTTCAACTAATTCTAGCCAGTTGTTTTAAAATCAGTCATTTGTTTGACTTAAGTTGTTCTACCCTAAACCACAGTGCCTATGTAACGGTGGTCTCAATAAAGCTGAATGGTTTTTCCTACTCTGCCACTGGCTTCCTTAGAGAATTAGGAACAGTCAGTTGACCCATTTCTTCCCCCTTTTGACAAAGTCAGAACTTAAATTCTGAGATTGATCTCCTTGATGGAAATGTACTGAACCAGTCTTGGCACAATATCCAAACTCATTCTACACATACCATACTCAACAGGGAGCATTTAAGATATTTTAATTCTTCTCTTTCTCTTGGCACTCTAATAAATGTAAGCAAATTATAGTTATTGTGAAGGGCTTTGTGTCTGTGTGATGAAGAATTGTACGTCAAGCTGATTAAATTTGAATGCCCCGTAATTCATTCAATAGATGATTCGGGCGCCTTTCCTGGCCACTTGCCTGAGGCGAGTTCACCACCCGTTAGCAACTGGAACTAGTAAATTATAGGAAACGTTAAATACTGAAATGAACATTTTGCTACAGTCAGAAACTAGTGTGAGGATTTAAGAGGCAAGATTGGAAGCGCTGGCTCCACTCCAGTCACTACTTTATTTTCTTTTTTATTATTGTACTTTAAATGAAGGTTTACAGAACAAATAGTTTCTCATTAAACAGTACACATATTGTTTTATAACAATGGTTAACAACCCCACAACAGGTCAACACGGTCCCTTTTCAACCTTGGGTTCCCCATTACCAGCTTTCTTGTCCCCTCCTTCTAGTCCTTGTCCCTGGACTGTTGTGGCCCATGAATCTCGTTTTGTTTTATGGGCGTGTCTAATCTTTGGCTGAATGGTGAACCTCGGGAGTGACTTCATTACTGAGCTGAAAGGGTGTCCAGGGGCCATACTCTCGGGTTCTCCAGTCTATGTCAGGCCGGTAAGTCTGGTCTATTTTTGTGAGTTAGAATTTTGTTCTACAGTTTTCTCCAGCTCTTTCCGGGACCCTCTGTTGTGATCCCTGTCAGAGCAGTCAGTGGTGGTAGCCGGGCACCATCTCAGTCTGGTGGAGGCCTCGGTAGCTGTGGTCCATTAGTCCTTTGGACTAATCTTTCCCTTGTATCTTGTTTTCTTCATTATCTGTTGCTCCCGAAGGGGTAAGACCAGTAGAGCATCTTAGATGGCCGCTCACAGGCTTTTAAGACCCCAGACACTACTCACCAAGGTAGAATGTAGAACCTTTTCTTTATAAACTGTGTTATGACAGTTGAGCTAGATGTTCCCCGAGACCATGGCCTCCACAGCCCTCCGCCCAGCAATTCAGTCCCTCAGGGAGTTTGGATGTGTCTATGAAGCTTCCATGACCTTTCCTTGTATAAGTTGTCCAGTCACTACTTTTAAAAAGTTTAGCCTATTTGCCATTCAAATTCAGTAAATGAAGACCTTTCCTTCATTGCTAACTTCTTATTAAAACACATTTCAGCTGTCAAAACAACTAGTTGGGAAATGAAGAAAGGAGCTCACATTTACAGAATTTCTTTTGCTTTGCTTTGTCTACCTTAGCACAGCAAACTAAAGAATTGGGAAGACCAAGTGGTTCTGTTTTATTTGCCTTATTGTTGTTGCTAGTTGCCCTCGAGTGTTGCCAACTCATGGTGACCCCATATGTGTCAGGGTAGAACTGTATTCCATAGAGTTCTAAATGGCTGATTTTTCAGAAGTAGATCACCAGAGCTTTCTTCCAAGGCACTTCTCAGTGAGTTTGAATGCCAACCTTTTGGCTAGTAGTCAAGGGCATAACTGTTTGCGCCACACAAGGACCTAGTTGTTTGTTTACACACTGCTTTTTAGAGCTTTGGATTTGAAAGCTGTCAGGCAGGGCATGCAATCCCCAGTTCTTTAGAGGCCTGGCCACTCTGTGTGGTCTGAAACACGACCATGTTCACAAGTTCAGGTCATCTTCCTGGCCTCCGAGATCATTTCCATTTGCAACCACTGGTCTGCACCATGCCGCCAACATAAGCAATATGGTGTGATGGATAAAAAGTCTGTGGACTCAAGCTGATGTTGGTTCAAATCTTAACTTTACCGTTTACTAGCTCTGTGATTTGGGGCAAGTTTCGTAACCTTTCTAAACCTCAGTTTTCTCATCTTTAAAATGCAGATAATAACTTACCCATATAAAAGATGATTAGAGTCTCTGGGTGGTGTAAATAGTTAAGACATTTGACTGCTAACTGAAAGGTTGGAGGTTCTAGTCCACCAGAGGCACTTCAGAAGAAAGATCTGGCAATCTACTTCCCAAAAATCAACCACTGAAACCCCTATGGAGCACAGTTCTACTCTGACACACATGGGGTTGCCATGAGTTGGAATCTACTTGATGGCAACTGGTAAAGGTAGCTGTGAGGGCTAATGCACTGTATTTATTCCAATACTTGGCATACAGCAAAGCATTTAGCAATGATGACTTCTCAAAATCGGAGAAGTAAACCCTTGTTTGACATTGTCAACACAGCAATAATCCTTAGTTTAAAAAAGGTAAGCATTAAGTTAATTACTCAGCTGTCACTGACGTCTGGGCACTTGAACAACTGAGTTGCCTACCTCTCATCTGAATGCTTGGCATTTGGTCATCAGAACCAGTGCTTAGGGAGCATTTCAGAGGTGGTTTGGCAACCTGTGTGTTGTCGGTATGTACGGTTTTGAGCCATTAGAAATCAAACATGAGTTTATCATGATGTTTTATTTCCAGTAAAATTTTGACAAGAAACCAAGGACCAAATGAATGAAATACCAGAAATTACAGACCCTTTGGGATCCAATTAACCCAAGCAAGGTCATTCTGAAACTTATAAAAAGCTGGAAATGTTATGATGGGTCATAGAGTGCTTGAAAACTTCAGAATTTAATTGCAAATAAGAGAGAATATCAATTGCCCAGAAATGTGACCTAAATCCAAAATGTTACAGTCGTGAAAGGTTTAGGGAAACTCGATAGTACATGACAGCAAAGTTCAGGTGGTTCTAATTACCACGAGAAACCAGCAAGAGATTTTTTTTTTTTCTTGGGGGGGGTACTGTGAATTTCTTTAAAACTTCTAGATTTGACAAAAGACGAAAAAGTAACTATGTTCATGGTCTTTTAATTTTTCACAGCCAGTTAATTATGCTTCATTGTACGACTCACAAATCGTGGCATACTTGTGAAGGTGGAAGTGTGTGTTTAATTCTATAAATGTTGAAACTTCTGTCAGTGTCAAACTGTTCTCTCTACCAGAAAGGTGATGTGATAAACTACAAATTAATTTTATTGAAACATGTAGAGTGTTGCAGGAGATGTCTGGTTGTTCTTTTCATTGGCACTTTTTGGAGAGCTTCCACAGAAAGAAGCATCGATGTGATTTGGCATCCAGAAGCCTGCAGAAAGTAACACAGATTTCCTCCTTGTAGACACCCCCACCCATCCCATAACTGAGTGAATGGTAGAGATAGATATAAGCATATTTCAGTACACACCAGTAATGTGTATGAGAGGTAGAACTTGGCACTGTTAAAAACAAAGACTTTGAGGCCTTATCTGGGTTCAAATCCCAGCTCTGCTGTTGATCTTTTTTTTTAAGTTCCTTTTTTTTTTTAATTGTTGTGCTTTAAGTGAAAGTTTACAATTCAAGTTAGTCTCTCATACAAAAATTTATACATACATTGTTATGTGACCCTAGTTGCTCTCCCTATACTGTGACAGCACACTCCTCCTTTCCACGTCAGATTTCCCCTGTCCATTCAGCCAGCTCCTGACCCTCTCTGCCTTCTCATCTCGCCTCCAGACAGGAACTGCCCATTTAGTCTCATGTATCTACTTGAGCTAAGAAGCACACTCTTCACAAGTATCATTTTATGTCCAATAGTTCAGCCTAATGTTTGTCTGAAGAGTTGGCCTCGGGAATGGTTTCAGTTTTGGGCTAACAGAGAGTCCGGGGGCCATGTCTGCCTGGGTCCCTCCAGTCTCACTCAAACCATTAAGTCTGGTCTTTTTACTAGAATTTGAGTTCTACACCCCACTTTTCTCCTGCTCAGTCGGGGACTCTCTGTTGTGCTCCTTGCCAGGGCAGTCATTGGTGGTGGGCAGTCATTAGTGGTAGCCAGGCACCATCTTGTTCTTCTGGTCTTAGGCTGATGAAATCTCTGGTTTATGTGGCCCTTTTTGTTTCTTGGGCTAATATTTTCCTTGTGTCTTTGGTGTTCTTCATTCTTCTTTGCTCCAGGTGGATTGGGAGTAATTGGTGCATCTTAGATGGCCGTTCGCTAGCTTTTAAGACCCCAGATGCCTCTCGCCAAAGTGGGATGCTGTACTGTTGATCTTGAGCAAATTCCTTCAATTCCCTGGACCTCATTTTATCCATCTGTACAATGGCATTAAATACTTCCATCACAGAGTTGTTGTAAATATTAAGTGAGATGATGAACATAAGATAATTAGCACAATATCTGCAAGTGTTCAGTACATGGCATTTGCTGTTGTCTTGTTGTTATTAGTGGTGGTATTAGAGCTGCTGCTGCTTATAGATTGTGTGATCTTGGGAATGTTGTTTAACCTCTCTGTGCCTCATTTCTGTATCTGTAAAATGGGGATCACATACTTCGTAGGGTCGATGCAAATGAGGATTAAATGGATACATGGCTCTGTTATAATTGGTGTCACCAACAGAACTAACATTTATTATGTCCTTATTGATTTGCCAGGCTTGGAGCTCAATTTTTTGTTTTCATAATCTAATTTAATCCTCACAACTTTCGTATTTTTATCTCCGTTTGGAGGATAAGAAAACTAAGACTAAGAAAAATTGAGCTAACTTTACAAATCACATAGCTGGTTTTTGGTAGAGTTGGAATTTTAATTCACACATATCAAACTTCAAAGTCTTCGTTTTTGACCAATTTACCTTAACATCAGGATTCACAGACCTAAATGGCTTAGGACCTAGGAAGGTGAATGTAAATTATGAAATAAACTGGGTAGGAACTATGGCAGCTAGTGAAGAGCCTGTCTCGTGTAAAGGGGTAGCCAGTAATCGTTACCAAACAGGAAGAAGGATCCAATGCTATCAGGTCCTATGATCTCTCAAGAAATGTCTGGAACCCAGATTTAACGTGCAATCTCCTGGTTATGATAGGTGTACAGCTAATTCAATTCACTTTTTAAAAACTGTGATGGTCAAAGAAAATAAATTTGCTAGCGAAATTCAGCCACAATTGCAATGTCTACTCTGTTTGATCTCTCGAGCAGTGGTTCTCAGTGTGCTCCGTAGATCTGTGGGAGTCCCCTGAGACTCTTTCAAAGAGTCTGTATGTTCAAAAGTATTTTCATAATAATAATAAGACATTATTTGATTTTTTTATCCATTGTGTTGACATTTGCACTAACGGTACAAAAGCAATGATAGGTAAAACTATGGTTTCTTTAGCGTGAACCAAGGCTGCTATTGTTGTGTGCCATCAACTTGATTTCAACTCAAAGCAACCCTATAGGACAGAGTAGAGCTGCCCCATAGAATTTTCTAGGCTGTAATCTTTACGGGAGCAGATTGCCAGGTCTTTTCTCCCGTGGTGCTTGGAAACCATTTGAGGAAGTTCTTCTCTGTCCTATAGGATCTCTATGAGTTCGTAAAAAATACTGTCAGTTATTTACCTTGGAAATGATAGGATCACTTCTTTCACTTCTTCATTTTTTTTTTAATAGAAAATGTCTGCCAAATACCCAAATCTGAATAGCATATTTTGCCTGTCAATTGTTCTTTCAAGTAAAAATGGTGTTCCACAAAAAAGTGGCTAGTCCACTAAATAAATTATGTAAGTCCTTTTCCCTAGGAAAAGGACTTTATATATACTTCGCATTTTATCACAAAACCAAATCAAACCCATTGCCGTCGAGTTGATTCCAACTCACAGAGATCCTATAGGACAGAGTAGAACTGCCTCAAATGGTTTCCAAGCAGCGGCTAGTGGATTTGAACTGCTGAACTTTTGGTTAGCAGCCTGAGCTCTTAACTACTGAGCCACCAGGGCTCCTTGTTTTATCACAAGGAATATTAAAATGACATGTCCTCAAGGGTCTGTAGTAAATAAAATTAATTAATTTTACTGCTTCATCAATGACTGGCATTATTTTATTTTACTTGAGTGAGTGGTAGTGATTAAAACAATGGCTACTAGCTCATTTTGGGGCCACTACCTTGATTCACAAGGATCTGTGGTGGTACGATGGTTAAGTGCTCGGCTGCTAACCAAAAGGTTGGCAGTTTGAATCTACCCAGTGGCACCGCGGGAGAAAAGACCTGGCAATCTGCTCCCGTAAAGATTACAGCCTAGAAAATTCTATGGGGCAGCTCTACTCTGTCCTATAGGGTTGCTTTGAGTTGAAATCAAGTTGATGGCACACAACAATAGCAGCCTTGGTTCACGCTAAAGAAACCATAGTTTTACCTATCATTGCTTTTGTACCGTTAGTGCAAATGTCAACACAATGGATAAAAAAATCAAATAATGTCTTATTATTATTATGAAAATACTTTTGAACATACAGACTCTTTGAAAGAGTCTCAGGGGACTCCCACAGATCTACGGAGCACACTGAGAACCACTGCTCGAGAGATCAAACAGAGTAGACATTGCAATTGTGGCTGAATTTCGCTAGCAAATTTATTTTCTTTGACCATCACAGTTTTTAAAAAGTGAATTGAATTAGCTGTACACACATATACATTCATATATATATATTATATACATGCATATATATTCATATATATTATATACACATAAATATACACGTATGCATTCATATATATTATATATACACAAATACACACATATACATTTATATATATAATATACACACAGATACACACATAGACGTGCACACATATACATCCATGTATTATACACACACACATAATATAATATATACACAAATATACACATATACATTCATATATACATTATATACACACACAAATATACACATGTACATTCGTACATATATACACACATATACACAAATACACACATATATGTACATGCATCTACCTTCATATACACGCATGCACACAGACACACACACATATAGATTTATTTGTTTTTTTATTTAAAGGAATGGTTCACACGATTGTAGGAATTAGCAAGTTCAAACTCTGTAGGGCAGGCCATCAGGCTAGAAACTCAGACAGGATTCCTACTTTACAGTCTTGAGACAGAATTCCCTCTTAGAAACCTCAATTTTTGCTCATAAGGGCTTCAACTGATTGAATGAGGCCTGCTCACGTTATTGAGGGTAATCTCCTTTACTTAAAGTCAACTGATTGTAAATGCTTATCACATCTACAAAATACCTTCACAGCAACATCTAGAATAGTTTTTGACCAAACAACTGGGCACCATAGTGTAGCCAAGTCGAGACATAAAATTAACCATCACGATGAGTATGAAAAGCTCATTGATATAATTTCAGAGCCACATTGCAACTTTTATAAAACCACTGCCTTCTGAGTATTATCAAAAAAGAATATCCACAATTATCTGAAAAGGCTATTATAAGGCTATACTATTATCATAAAATATAATACTCCATTTTCCTACTACATAACTGTACAAGGCCATATTTTCTTCATACATTCAGTTGAAACAATATATTGCAAAAGATCAAATACAGAAGAAGACAAGAAATTCTAGCTTAATAGCCAGAAATTAAAGATAAACTATAAACGAATGCGACTCTTCTTGCTAATATTATTTTTGTTAACATGTATGGTTTACTATTACTGTATTTAAATAAATTAATAATTTTTATAATTTCTCAGTTTTAATTTCTGAATCAGTAAATATCACTAGATATAACCCACATGAACAAAAGTTCTTTGAGACTCTCTATTTTTAAGAGTGTAAAGGGATCCTAAGACTAAAAAAGCGTGATAACCACTGCTCTAGACTACTACTCCTCCAAGTGTTGTTTATGGATGGGCAGTGTCCACACCACCTGGGAAATTGTCAAAAATTCAGTTTCTTGGGCCTCACTCCAGACATACTAAATCAGAATTTCTGGATGTGGGGTCCAAAAATCTGTGTTTTCATAAGCCCTCCAGGTAACTCTGGCGCCCACAGCTCTAAATCAAACTGTTGGTCACAGTACTGGTTTCCTAGGGCTGCTGTTGGAGTCCCAGTGGCGCAGCGGTTAAGAGCTACAGCTGCTAACCAAAAGGTCGGCAGTTCAAATCCACCAGCCGCTCCTTGGAAACCTACGGGGCATCTTGCTGTGAGTTGGAATCCCTCGACAGCAATGGGTTTGGTTTGGTTTTAGGCTGCTGTAACAAAGTACCACAAACTGAGTGGCTTGTAAGAACAGAATTTATTCTCTCACAATTCTGGAGGCTAGCAGTCCAAATCAACGTGTCAGCCAGACCATGGTCCCTCGGAAGTCTTGAGGGAACAATCCTTTCCTGTTTCTTTCAATTTCCAGTAGCCCCAGATGTTCCTTGGCTTGTAGATGCATCTTCACATGGTTATCCTCCCCCTTCTGTCTCTCTGCGTCTCTTCTCCTCTTTTATAAGGACAAAGTGCGATTGGATTAGGACCCACCCTACCCCAGCATGACCTCAGGTTAACTGATAACATCCTCAAAGACCCTGTTTCAAAATAAGGTCATGTTCACAGTACTGGGATTTATGACTTCAGCATATCTTTTGGGGGGATACAATTCAATCCACAGCAATCACCTACCTCGTTAGTAAAGAACATTTGAGAACATGCCCTCAATTTGTATACTTAATTTAGTTTATATAAAAGCACTTCTTTACTATTAAAATTACAAGTACCACACGAAAAATTAAAACATGCACACAATAAATAAAAATTAGAAGATGAAATGGTTGCTGTTCTATACTTTGTGCCTCTATCTAGAGACTGGTCCATGTAGATCCCCCAGTTATAATTGCATTGCTCTCTAAAGAGGCTAAAAGGGTTTTTTTTAAAAAAAAAAACTACCCTTCCCACTGTGATCGGGCGTTGATAAATTAAGAAGCATTGCCCCTTTTAGCTCTATTCTGTTTTAACAAGTTGCTTTTTTTTTTTTTACATCAAGCATTTTCCACAACACTGAGTGGAAGCTTCTGTGTCACTGAGAGTTTATTTCAAAAGTTAAGGCAACAAAGCTCAGGAAAGCCAGTCTACAGAGAGAGTTTGTGAGTGAGCTGCCTGATACTCTGCTTCCCTTATTTCTCCCTGAATTCATCTCATCTCTCTATGAATGAAAGCAGCAGCCAATGAATGAATCAGAAAGGAGCATTTGCTCACATTCTCTACTGTGTTATTGTTGTCTTTTATGTTTTACTTTATTCATGGTTGAGTTTTTAATCCTGAAGTTTCAACATAAGTGACTTTGCAGTTTGAAGGATAGTTTGCTTCTGATGTTTCCATATTTATTTTGTAAAGAAAACAGGAGAAGATCAAGGATAGGAATGTTTTGTTATTATTTTTTTCTTTTTTATAGAAGGACAGCCTCTCCCAACCCCCACTATTGTGGGAAGACATTTTCACGTTCAAGCTCTCTGTAAACTCTGCATTAAAGGAGAAAGCACTTAATTAAACCATGAAAAAAGTATACTTCCCACATTCGCCTGATTATTAGGATGAACTGGGGCAGTTATTGGAACACACAGGTTTCTTGGCTCTATCCCAAAGCTAGTAAATATAATCTCTTGGGAAAAATAACTGGGAATTTGTATTTTTGACAAATACTCTAGGTGATTTTGATGATCAGGCAAGTTTTGGACACTGAGTTATTGAAAAGTTTGAAAACAGGTTTAAGAATGATGAGCCATTGCTTTTCTGAATGTGCGGTACCTTCCTGCACTGAGCAACATTCCTTGGAGGTTTCATGCACAGAGGGATGAGAGGGCATTGGGAATTTGTATTGACTTCTCTTGAGCAGCAGATGGGGTCAGTATGGTGCACTGGTTCCAAGCTCCCACTTTGGAATCTGATCAATCAGGATTCAGTTTCAATTGCTGATCTCATTTGCTGTGTAATTGGTGGGCTTAACCTCTCTAAACCTGAGATTCCAGAAAATTAGGGCTGAAAATATCAACCTCACAGAGTTGGTTGTAAGGGTTAAATCAAACTAACATCACACCTGGTGTAAATTTCAGACCTGTCCCTTATTACCTTGGTGATCAGATCTTAACCTTGATAAACCTCAGTTCCCCTTCCTATAATGGAGATACTAACAAGATCTGTCCGGGTCCTAGCCTACTAGTTGATATCCAAAATCCAGTCTCCTCTTCCTCCTTTGTAGGAGAACCCAGATTTTATTCTGAGTATCACAGTGCACAACTGAACGGCATATAGCCCAGCCTCCCTCGCAAACAGGTATGGCCTTTGCAACGTAAATTCCAGATCTTGGATAAATTTCCCAGAAAAACCTTCCTCCCTTCCATCCATTGCTGCCCGAAACAGATGTGACAACTCGAATAGTTATCTTAGATCATGTGATAATCTTGAAAATAGAAATCACATACCATGAAGAGATTCCTAATGATACCACACAAGCCCTGGGCTGAATACCTTTAAATCATTTTCCTTACAAGAAAGAGAGACTTCTT
The DNA here is from genome assembly GCF_000243295.1 of Trichechus manatus latirostris. NCBI lineage: Eukaryota > Metazoa > Chordata > Mammalia > Sirenia > Trichechidae > Trichechus > Trichechus manatus. The sequence continues at coordinate 9,254,395 of NW_004443956.1, read as the reverse complement.
TGTATGTACCCGCGATTGATCACAACAAAATTAGATAAAGCATGTGAAGCACTTACAACAGAGCCTGGCACGTACCCAAAAAATAAAAATAAAAAATAAAAAACCCATTGCTGTCAAGCTGATTCCGACTCAGAAGATGCTTAATAAATGATCATTTTTGTTTAAACTGGGCTTGGATTCCTTAGGACTGGATTCTCTTCTGGGCTGTGGATGTTGTGGTTTTCAATGAAATTAAGTGACAGCCAGAGGGATTAAATAACAAAGGAACATCACAGAAGTTTACTTATCTGATCTCTTGTGGCATAGTGGTTAAGCGCTCAGCTGCTAACCTAAAGGTGGGCGGTTGGAACCCTTCAGCTGCTCCGAGGGAGAAAAGAAATAGTGATCTGCTTCTGTAAAGATTACAGCCTTGAAAACCCCATGGGTCACTGTGAATCGGAAACGTCTCGACAGCAGTGGGTTAGCCAAACACTAGATTAACTGATGCTTTCCATTCCGTCTATGAAAATCCCAGTGCAGAGCACCAACACAGTGAAGACTTCTGGCCAGTAGGCTACTTTCTTGTTCATTTGAATACTTCTGCTTCCACCAGTTGAGTTGTGTACTTAGTACTTAGGGTTTCCAAACCTGTTTACGCCTGTTGCATGTACTATTAAATATACAATTTAATTAAATATGGGTAAATTTTAAGGTAACCACAAAGGAAACTAAAAATATTATATAAACTAATGAAGTGTGAGTTGGAAAAGAAAAAGAGTGGAATTCTCTTGCTAAAAGAGAGACATTACCCTTTTTCATGTAGGCAAAATTATTTTAAAAATTTGAAAGTATTCTGTGCTCTGCCGTATGTTCTTATTTTACTAAAAAAAAATGGACATCAGAGATGATACATAATAAATGTCGTTTATGCAAGAATTGCTACTCAATCTCTGGATTCTTAATTCAAGAAAAATCTTTAGCCTTACATTAAAAAATGGTATATAAATTTAGGTTAAAAAAAAAACCCATTGCCGTCGAATCAAATCCAACTCATAGCAACCCTATAGAACAGCGTAGAACTGCCCCATAGGGTTTCCAAGGAGAGGCTGGTGGATTCGAACTGTCGACCTTTGGATTAGCAGCCGTAGTTCTTAACCACTGTGTCACCAGGGCTCCAAATTTAGGTTTACTTGTTTTAATTGCAATGAATTGTGTATGGGGTTTATGTATCAACTTGTGATTTCTTGCTTTCACTGAGTTTTTCAACTAATTTACCAACGACCATTCTCAATCATTTTGGGCTTCTACAGTGCACATTCTAAATCCCATCCAGAGTCCACACTGCTGCAGGCATAGCCCGAGGACAGATACCTAAAGCAACTCAGGTTTGATTTTGAGAGTGCAGAAAGACACATGCTCTCCTGGCTCACATGTGGATTAAGAAAGTAAAGAAACCAAGGAAAGAATTTACATCAAAACAAGTTAGGCAATGCCAAACAAACTTCCTTCCTAGGCTTAAAGGGAAAAGTGATCTCTGTAGACAGTGATTTAAGGAGGCATGCTTTGAAGTGCTCCTGGTTCTTCTGTAGGATTTTTCCACTGGCCTCTTGTAATAGAAGGCTAGTGAACCTTCTTTCCCTCAAGCAAAAAAAAAAAAAAAAAAAGACAAACAATAGACCTCTCAAATCAAATATCACTGTGTCTGTGGTTTGCCTAAAGGATTGATGAGGTCATTCCCCTGTGAGACATGAAAGAGGCTAAGAAGGCCTACCTTATTACCCAGTATGATCAATTTACACAGAATCAGTCCCAAGTGTGATAAATACGAGAAAAAGATCTGATGTTGTGGGAGATAGTCTCCAGTATGGCCGCCATCAGTTCCTTCCTTGTGTGTGCATACATGCTGCTCCTCAACCGGCAAGGCTGAGTTTTATGCCTCTCCCCCTCAGTCTGCTCTATCTTTAGTGTTTGCTTGACCAATAGAATGTGAGAGAAGTCATATTCTGAGATTTCTGAGGTTAGGTCATATGAGGTCTTACACCTTCCTCTGGTGACTTGGAATGCTCTGATTGCTCTTAATGGTCTTATTGGGATAGTCCCTGTCAAAATCCAGCCTCCATGCTGTGAGGAGCCCAAGCCACATGGGGAGATCATGTTTAGGAATTCTAGTTGACAACCTCAAAGAGCTGCCAGTCAACTGCAGCATCAACTGCCAGCCATGCAAGTAAGCCATCTTGGATGTCCAGCCCAGTCATACATTTAAGTGAGTAAAAGGCCCTAACAGGTAGCTATCTGATTGCAATCTCACAAGAGACCCCCGAAGCAAAAACCACACAGCTGAGCCCAGTCAGCCCACAAAGCTGAGAGATATCATGTCTTATTGTTGGTTTGAGCCATGAAAGGTTAAGATGGTTTGTTACACATCAATAAATAAATGGAAGAGATACTATCATGCATAATGGTTAAAAGTGTGGGCTCTGAACGTCAAAATTGGATTCATGTATTCAGGGGCTCTGCCCTTGTCATCCATGTGAATTTAGACAGTTACTTAGTCTTTACGTACCTAAGTTTCTTATTTCTAAAATATGGATAATAATATTACCTATCTCATAGGGTGGTTTTTATGCTGCACATAAATAAAAGGTAGCATATAGTAACACTACATCACCTCCTCACCACCATCATCGTAATTATCATTACTGTTACCATCACCAATATTATTACTACTGCTGCGGCTGTTGTTATTTCTTGCTAGCTGTTCGGAGGAGAGAGGGAGAGGTCTCCACCTTGGTCTTCATGGAAAAAGTCAGTGGGAAAACAAAAACAAAAATGGCTACTTTGCACAGTGCTTAGAACCATGCCTTGCACATAGTAAGTACTTAGCAAATATTAGCTATTATTATAATACCACTCTTTTCCTGGCTTGTCAATGTCCTTGGGTAAACTATTCCAATGCTTTACCAACTAATCAAACTTCCAAGATATGTTTTAGACCCTTTATCATCTCTAATAAGGAGCCCTGGTGGCACAACATTTAGGCGCTCAGCCGCAAACCAAAAGATTGGCGGTTCAAACCCACCCAGTGGCTCCACAGGAGAAAGACCTGGTGATCTACTCCCATAGAGATTACTGCCTATGAAACTCTATGGGGCAGTTCTACTCTGTCACATGGGATCGCTATGAGTCAGAAATTGACTTGACGGCACCAAACAACAACAGTCATCTCTAAGGTAGTGATTCCTAGCAGTAATGCAATTTTAATTCTCTGACATACCCCATTCGTTCATTCAACAAGTAGTTATTGAGTATGTGCAATATGGCAGACCTTGTGATAGATGCTGTGGATATAGCAAGGAAGCCAGGCAGATATTGAATAACTAGTTGTAAGGGTTATGAGAATTTCAAAGGGAGAAGATCAAGGCAAGGTTATGGCTGTATAAATTTAACGACTCTGATGTGGTCTGACATTGGAAGGAAGAATGAGTAAGAATGTGCCAGGAGGTCAAAGTGATGTGGTTGGGTGGGTGGCAGTGTGCCCAGTGGAAGAATCAGCCTGAGCAAGTGCTCTATGAGATAGGAAAGAGAAAGTTTCTTCCAGGTAACTAAAATGTGGCTTAACACGGGGAAAAAAGCTTGAGAGGGGGCTGAAAATGTATGCAGGGCCCTCACAAAGGACTTTTCACATTAATGAGGATTCTTTATCCTATAGATATTTGGTATACATGGAAGCTTTTTCATGAGCTGTTGTTGTCGTTAATGGCGCCGACTACTGTGTATGGAAAGGACTTCTATATTAGAAGACCTTGCATGCCCCAAGAGGGAGGGAATAATAGGTTGTGCTAGGGAGTGGTGCCTTTGAATGACGGTGTTGGTGAAGAATGTTGACTATACCATGGACTGCCAGAAGAACGAACAAGTCTGTGTTGGAAGTAGTACAGCCACAATGCTGCTTGAAAGCAAGGATGGTGAGACTTTGTCTCACGTACTTTTGACATGTTATCAGCGGGGCTCCGTCCTTGGAGAAGGACATTATGTTTGGTAAAGTAGAGAGTCAGCAAAAAAGAGAAAGACCCTCAACAAGGTGGATTGACTCAGTGGCTGCAACAATGGGCTCGAGCATAACAATGATTGTGAGGATGGTACAGGACTGGGCAGTGTTTCATTCTGTTGTACGTAGGGTCACTACGAGTCAGAAATGACTCGATGGTGCTTAACAACAAGAGAGTGGCAGCAAGGATGGAGAGAAATGCTCAGGAGTCACTTGCTTTTGGATAGTTACTCTGGATTGGTGTTCAACTAATTCAATTCTTCCAAAGGTTACACTGGGATTTGGTGCTACTCTGGGGAGAGTAAAAACCCAAAACACATTGCTGCAGAGTCAATTCAAACTCGTAGTGACCCTACAGGACAGAGGAGAACTGCCCCATGGGGTTTCCAAGGGTTTAAATCTTTATGGAAGCAGACTGCCACATCTTTCTCCTTTGGAGTGGCTGGTGGGTTTGAACTGCTGACTTTTCAGTTAGCAGCTGAGCACTTAACCACTGTGCCCGCAGGGCTTCATCTAGGGAGAGCAGGTGACTCCAATTACCTATCCTTTGCTTGATAATAACAGTAGCATGAGGTCAGTCCTTGGTATTGTGAAGTTCTGGGTTAGAGTTTGAATCCTAAGTCAGTAATTACTAGTTACTTGTCTGTGCCTTTGTTTCCTCATGTGTAAAATGGAAATAAGGATAGTATGAACCTCATGGTTTTGTAGTGAGGATTAAAAGTAAGTAAATTATTTGGAATAGCAACTGGAAGGTAGGGAGTCCTCAATAAATATTAAATATTATTATTATTTTGTAATCACTCACTGCACACGTACATATGTATCGATTGAGCCAAACGCTGGGGATTCAAAGACAAATTAGTTAAGATCTCCACTCTCAATGATATTTGTAATCTAGAAGTGTCAGTTTATAAATCCCGGGAATAAATGGGTTCTGGGGACCGAGAACAGTACTGCAGCTGCATAAAATCTGAATACAGAATTAGAAAAGCATACTATGGCTAAGTGGGTCCAAGTAGCTGCATCTCTCTAAAGTAGAGAAGCTTATTATTTTAAGAAAAAAAGGCCAAGTCCACCCCTGGGTGAACATGCGGCAGTTACAGAGCTGAAGATGTCACTCACTGAACATGCAAGACAGCTTGCGGCTACAAAGATAGTTTTCCTTCTAAAGCTGATTCAAGTGGAGGATTAGAAAAAGGCTATTTGGGATCATAAAAATGCTGCCAGAAGTTTTTTCATTATTTTTTTCTTTTTTTCCTTTTTAAGAAAAAACTATTTTAGAGTGCACCATATTAGAAGAAAGCATTTGAAGTCGTGCTAGTGTATGGAGGGTCTGCTGCCAGGGTGATTGACTTTGAAATGGTCTTCAGGGACTGCCACGAGTACAGCAGAAATTTCTTAACACTTCCTGGGAAACGGGGCCTTGAAAGCCTGTCTTCAGCAAACTGGACTTTTGACATGTACTGGTTGGAGCCCAGAAGTAAATTTTTTACTCCTACTTTTGCAACAATCTTTTTTCCTTTTTCCTGGTAGATGCCAAAGTAGTCTACTTCATGTCATTAAAATGGAACTGAGGAATTCATCAAAGAGTTACGTTTTTCTCCCAGCTCTCATAGCACAGGCTGGGTATTAAAATATCTTTTGGAGATCTGTGTGGAATTTTCATTTATTCTAAACAACTCATTTATCAGGGCCAAACAGACATGAATAACAAATATTTGGGCATTTTTCATGAAAGCTCTTTATGTTAAAATCTCTTTTGAAAACTACTGTTTGTTGAAAGCATTCAAATCATTCTTAATATATTTTGCAATGACATGACTTAACTGAATCTTGAATTCTTGGGAGGAAGGATATTTTTGCTTTTCGTTTTTGTCCCTTATTTTTTATTTTTATTTCTTTTCTTTTTTAGAGTACAAACTACAAGCTAAAATTCCTGAGTTCTCATTTTAAATTTAGAGCATAAATACCTTAAATTCAATAATGATAAAGCAAACGTAACAATATTTTTTAAAGTTCTAGTAGATCTGAGGTATTATTTGGTAAAACCTCCTTATTTCTAGAGGTAAGGAAATAAAGACATAAAGGGAAATGATTTTCCCAGTATCTCACAGATAATTGATGGAAGCAAAAGGCAGGAAAATTTATATTACATGTAAATTAATATTATACTAATTATTAATTACCTCCTTATAATAACATTTAAAAATACTTATTTAACTCTATTTTCAGAATTAGAAGCTAAAACTACTGTGGAATATTTATTTAACATATATTTAATAAATATATACTATGAATATTTGAACACACTACTAGATACTAGAACTACGAGAGTGAATAAGTTGGACATGTCCTTTCAAGAGATTTGGAAGGACAGACAAAACTATAGTCAGCAGTAAATTAGATAAAACCACCGTAGGTTATAATTAGTGCTTTGACTCTACTGAAAAGGAGTCGAGGCAGAAATTAATAATGGAGGATCTCCTTTAATGAAAAGGTATCTATGAGAAAGTGGCATTGAAGCAAAGTTCTACAAGAAAAGGAGCACCTACCAAGAGAAATGTAGACTACAAGCATTCCAAGCACTGGGAAACACATGTGCAAAGTCCCTGCGGCAGGGAAATCTTGACCTACCCTAGAAAAGAGAACCAGTGTGGTTGGAGCGGTGTGAGCGAGAAGGACAATAGTTCAAAAACATTTGAGACGTTAGAGGCCGAACCATTCAGGTAGGACATCAGTGTGTACAGATTCTTTACTAATTCAGTAAAAAGGAAAGGGTTTTAAGTAAGTGGATAACATGGTTTGATTTACTTTTAAAAATATCACTTTTGCTGCCATGTATTGAATAAGTAGTACATATAATGATAATGGCTGGCTCATACTAACAGCAATGTTCTAAGCAATTTAATATATTAAGGTAATTTAATCCTCACAAGAACCCTATTATTAACTCCATTTTAGATATAAGGATTATAAGTACCCTTTATTGTCTGCCAGGAAAAGTAGATTTGAGTCTTGTGTTTTAGAGCGCACAAGAAGAAACAAAAACTACCATCAAACACAAAATAGTTATTAATACTTGCTACAGTGCCCAAATATCCTGATTTGCCAAGGCTAGTTCTAGCCCTTTTGGACACTTGATGTGTTACTAAACATTGATATCCGGATCGAAACAGAACATGTTCCTGGAAGCACAGATACATGGAGTCAGTCATAACAATAATGATAGACAAGCACTGTAGACACTATTGTGAACACTGCCTATAAAGCAGACTTATTTCAGAGAGGACCCAGGCTCATTTCCTGCACGCTTCCCTCCCTGTCCCACCCCCCACCCCACTAGGGTTATTCATCTGCCACACTCACCTTCACCTTCCCAAATTGAACAACTTCTTCTTGGTGCTTTTAGAAATATAACATTAAAAAATGCTACGGTGTCATCAAACTGATCTTGGCCAACTCTAAAGTTCCCCCAAACAAAAGACTCAAAGTCAAGCCTTAAAGATCATTTTAACATCTAAAGGAATTTAAAGCAAATTTTCAGATAAGAACTTGTACAAGCATGTTCATAGAGACAGTCTTCAAAATAGCCAAAAGGTGGAACCAAGACAAATGGCCATCAACTGATGAATGCATGAACAAAACGTAGTAGATACACAGAGTGGAACACTGTTTAGCCATAAGAAAGAATGAAGTACTGATACCTGCTACAACATGGATGAACCTTGAAACCATTATATTAGGTGAAAGAAGGCAGACACAAAAGGGCACATATTCCATGACTCCATTTACATGAAGTAGCCAACAGAGGCAAATCCATACAGACAGAAAGCAAAGCTGTGGTTGCCAGAGGCTGGCATGCAGAAAATGGGGAGTGACAGCATAATGGGTACAGGTTTCCTTTTGGGATGACGAAAATGTTCTTAAACTAGATAGTGGCAATGATTGATGATTGCACAACATTGTCACCTCGTTGTAGACTTTAAAATGGTTAAATCGATGAGTTTTATTTTATGTGAATTTTGCCTCCAAAAAAAAAAAAAAATTCCAAGAATCGTTCTTGGTAGGGAGACCATTCTGGCAAATAGCAAATGTGTTTCCATTTCTTGAGGAAGAAGCATCATTTTCTGATAATGCAGTTTTCAGAAAGGGAACCAGTGAAACCGCACTGATACGTTTGTTTTTGTGTTTGAACTAAATGCTCAGCGCTGGGAGAATGAGTAAGTAAAAAGGTGACAATCAGCCTGATGATGGTGACAAAGATGGTCATCATCACTATCATTAATACCATCACCATCATCATCATCATATCATTTGGAGAAACTTGATAACCATAGAAAAATTTAATCCGATGTACAGCAGACTGCATTTTAGGATATACTTAACTGACTGTTTTTGAGAGTTATGTATTTTGAAGCATAAATTTGTGCTCAAGGGACAAGGAAAAGATTCATAACCACATTTTAGTCTCATTTAACCACTACCAAATAGAAAGTAAAGTGCAGATGCGGTGATCCCTCCAGCCGTGGAGTTCATAGTCTGTCGTAGGCATTTTTTTCCTAAGGATCTTTCTGTAAAGCCAAGTTTCCCTTGCCAGCTCACCAGGTTGAGCCACAGAGAAACTGCTTGCTCGGCCTTTGTTTTGAAAACCAGCAGGGCTCCTTAGCTGCCATTCTAACCTGAATTGCTCCAAGCACAAATTGCTTCCAAGCAGGGAGCCGCATTTGCTTGCCACGCACGGTGAGGGGCCTCCCTAGGCTCTCCCTTGCCTTCCAGGAGCATCTTAAGAAGCGTAACCAGGTCCAAGCATGACAGCCACACAGTTGCTGCAGTGTCTGCCACTGGGACTTTCAGGGACTTGATCAGTTTCACCTGGCCCACACAAGAACACCATCCAAAGAGACCTGCAGTTGTCCCTGTCACGTCACCATAGATCAAGTGTCTTCATATCTGACTAAACCCTTTGCAGTCGAGTCCATTCAGACTCATAGAGACCCCCTAGGATTGGGTAAACTGCTCCATAGGGTTTCCAAGACTGTAATCTTTACAAAAGGAGCCCTGGTAGCACAGTGGTTAAGCACTCGGCCGCTAACGGAAAGGTCGGCTGTTCGAACACACCAGCTGCTTCATGGGAGAAAGATGTGGCAGTCAGCTTCTGTAAAGATAACAGCCTTGGAACCCCTATGGGGCAGTTCTACCCTGTCCTATAGGGTTGCTATGAGTTGGAATCAACTTGATAGCTATCTAGTGCTGCTGTAACAGAAATACCACAAGTGGATGGCTTTAACGAAGAGAAATTTATCCTCTCACAGTCTAGGAGGCTAGAAGTCCGAATTCAGGGTGCCACCTCCAGGGGAAGGCTTTCTCTCTCTGTCAGCTCTGGGGGAAGGTCCTTCTCATAAGTTTTCCCCGGTCGAGGGGCTTCCCAGTGCAGAGGGACCCTGGGTCCAAAGGATGTGCTGTTTTCCTACCTCTTGTTTCTTGGTGGTATGAGGTCCCCCTGTCTCTCTGCTTGCTTCTCACTTTTATATCTCAAGAGAGATTGTCTTAAGAAACAACCTAATCTTGTAGATTGAGTCCTGACTCATTAACATAACTACCGCTAATCCCATTCATTAACATTATAGGTGTAGGATTTACAACACATAGGAAAATCACATCAGATGACAAAATGGTGGACGATCACACAATACTGGGAATCATGGTTTAGATAAGTTAGCACACATTTTTGGGGAACACAATCCAATCCATAACAATGGCAATGGGTTTGAGAATCTTTATAGAAGCAGACTGCTACATCTTTCTCCAGCTGAGCAGCTGGTAGGTTTGAACTACAAACCTGTCAATTAGCAGCCAAGTGCTGTAACCACTCCAGTACTAGGGCTCCTATATCTGACTGGTCTCTTAAAATGAAAAGGAAAATTCTCTACCAAATGTAAATTGTGGTTATTAATCCTTTTTTTATCCTTTCTCTATAAATTTACCACTCAAACTCGTTTTTGTTTAATTTTTTTATTGTTGTAGTTTAAATGAAGTTTACATTTCAAGTTAGTCTCCCATACAAAAATTTATACATACATTGTTATGTGACCCTAATTGCTCTCCCCTTACTGTGACAGCACACTCCCCCTTTCCACCCCGAATTCCCCATATCCATTCAACCAGCTCCTAACCCTCTCTGCCTT
>NW_004443956.1:9242104-9243809 GCF_000243295.1 Trichechus manatus latirostris | reverse complement strand
ATACAATATTTGTCCTTCTGTGACTGACTAAATTCACTCAGCATAATGCCCCCCAGATTCCTCCATGTTATAAGATGTTTCACAGCTTCATCGTTGCGTAGTATTCCATCGTGGGGATACCATACTTTGTTTATCCGCTGATGGGCACCTAGGTTGTTTCCATCTTTTTTCTATTGTGAACAGTGCTGCAATGAACATGGGTGTGCAAATATCTATTCGTGTGACAGCTCTTATTTCTCTAGGATATATTCCAAGGAGCAGGATAGCTGGATCCTATGGTACTTCTATTTCTAGCTTTTTAAGGAAGCACCAAATCGATTTCCAAAGCGGCTGTACCATTTTACATTCCCACCAACAGTGTATAAGTGTTCCAGTCTCTCCACAACCTCTCCAGCATTTATTATTTTGTGGTTTTTGGATTAATGCTAGCCTTGTTGGGGTGAGATGGCGTTTCATTGTAGTTTTGATCTGCATTTCTCTAATGACTAATGATCGTGAGCATTTCTTCATGTGTCTGTTAGCTGCCTGGGTATCTTCTTCAGCAAAGTGCCTGTTCATATCCTTTGCCCGTTTTTTAACTGGGTTATTTGTCTTTTTGTTGATGAGGTTTTGCAGTATCTTGTAGATTCTAGAGACCAGATGCAGATCGGATTTGTCGTAGCCAAAATTTTTTTCCCAGTCTATAGGTTGTCTTTTTACTCTTTTGGTGAAGTCTTTTGATGAGCATAAGTATTTGATTTTTAGGAGCTCCCTTTCATCTAGTCTCTCTTCTGGTACTTGTGCATTGTTACTTATGGTTCGTATTGTGTTTATGCCATGTATTAGGGCTCCTAGCATTGTCCCTATTTTTTCTTCCATGATCTTTATCATTTTCAGTTTTATATTTAAGTTTTTGATCCGTTTTGAGTTAGTTTTTGTTCATGGTGTGAGGTATGGGTCTTGTTTCAGTTTTTTTTGCGGATGGGTATCCAGTTATGCCAGCACCATTTGTTAAAGAGACCATCTTTTCCCCAGTTAACAGACTTTGGGCCTTTGTCAAATATCAGCTGCTCATAGATGGATGAATTTATGTCTGGATACTCAATTCTGTTCCAGGCTGTTTTGACTACCGTAGCGGTATAATAGGTTCTAAAATCAGGTAGTGTGAGGCCTCCCATCTTGTTCTTCTTTTTGAGTAATGCTTTACTTATTCGGGGCCTCTTCCCTTTCCATATGGAGTTGGTGATTTGTTTCTCTATCTCATTAAAAAGTGCCATTGGAATTTGGATCGGGATTGCATTGTATCTGTAGATCAGTTTGGGTAGAACTGACATTTTCACAATGTTGAGTCTACCTATCCATGAGCAAGGTATGTTTTTCCACTTATGCAGGTCTCTTTTGGTTTCTTGCAGTAGTATCTTCTAGTTTTCATTGTATAGGTCTTTTACATCTTGGTTAGATTTATTCCTAAGTATTTCATCTTCTTGGGGGCTATTGTAAATGGTATTGATTTGGTAATTTCCTCTTCGAGGTTCTTTTTGTTGGTGTAGAGGAATCCAACTGATTTTTGTATGTTTATCTTGTATCCTGAAACTTTGCTGAAATCTTCTATTAATTCTTTGGGGATTCTTTGAGGTTTTCTGTGTATAAGATCATAACATCTGCAAATAGAGATACTTTGGCTTCTTCCTTACCAATTTTGATGCCCTTTATTTCTTTTTCTAGC
>NW_004443956.1:9212262-9242004 GCF_000243295.1 Trichechus manatus latirostris | reverse complement strand
AGAGTTTTTATCATGAATGGGTGTTGGACTTTGTCAAATGCCTTTTCTGCATCAATTGATAAGATCATGTGGTTCCTGTCTTTTGTTTTATTTATATGATGGATTATATTGATTATTTTTCTAATGTTGAACCATCCCTGCATACCTGGTATAAATCCTACTTGATCATGGTGAATCATTTCTTTGATATGTTGCTGAATTCTATTGTCTAGAATTTTGTTGAGGATTTTTGCATCAATGTTCATGAGAGGTATTGGTCTGTAATTTTCTTTTTTTGTACCACCCAAACTCTTAACAGTTAAGCTAATGAGCTTTAAAATTTCTCCTATCTGCATCAGCAAAAATATCAATAGCTAATAAAAAGGGCCAGGTCATCTCACCAAGTGTAACAAGGCTCAGGGGTAGTAGGGATAGTGATTTTAACCTTGTGCCATGCCAGAGAGGTGTACCATGATCACGTCAGAGGGATCAAGTTATGATCAATGAATAAAAATGGAAACTGAAGATGCCTACTCAAAGATAAAGGATACTAGAAAAGGTCATCAGATTGTTAAATTGATAGGTCACATGACATGGTTAGAACAGAACACATCTTGCTATTAGTAAGAGTTAAGAAATGTGGCATTCTGTTAAGCAGATACCAAAGGCCAAAGTATGTTTACTGAAACATGGGAGCGCTACCTCCCAAGTATATAAAAGAACAGAGCTAGGGCAGCCGGAATTTCTGCTCAAACAGTGACAAGGTTTTAGAGGATGCCCAAGATAACTGCAGAAATAGTTCAATCCTTTCAAGTATTCAACGTAAATGCCTGGTGTTTATAAGTGTTCAAAAAAACAAACTGGTTGCTGTCAAGTCGATTCTGACTCATACCACGCTATAGGACAGCGTAGAGCTGCCCCATAGAGTTTCCAAGGAGTAGCTGGTGGATTCGAACTACTGACCTTTTGGTTAGCAGCTGAACGCTTAACCGCTGGGCAGCCAGAGTTCAGCAAACAAAAAATGAAGAACCACTTCCCTGGGGGTAGTGATATACAATGCAAGCTGTATTCTTCCAAGGTCTCCTGCTTTTGTCTCTTGACCGGTCTTCTCACACTCATTGACATTTAAAGGCTGGGTATAACCTTGTGACTGCCTTATTAATTGCAGTTCAAGGGTCACACATTTTAAATTCATTCTAATAGAAACTTGTATTAGTTTTCTATTGCTGTGTAATAAATTACACATATCTAGTAGCTTAACACAACACACATCTATTATCTCACAGTTTCTGTGTGTCAGGAGTTTGGGCACAGCTTAGCTGGGTCCTGTGTCATTGTCTTACCAGGCTGCAATCAAAGTGCCAGCTGGACTGCACTCTCATCTTGATACCCTACTAGAAAAGAATCCATTTCCAAGCTCATTCAGGTTGTTGGTGGAATTTATTCCCTTGCAGCTATAGACTGAGGGTCACAGCTTCTTACTGGCTATTGGATGGAGGCTGCTGTCAGGTCCTAGAAGCAGCCCACAGTTTCCTGCCACATGGCCCCCTCCATAAGCAGTTTACAACATGGATGCTTGCTTCTTCAAGGCCAGGAAGAGATTCTTCGCCCAGTCAGCTAAGAAATAGTCTTAAATAACGAAACATAATCATGGAGTGACATGCCTATCATCTTTCCCATACTCTGTTGGTTAGAACCAAGTCACAGGTCCTGTCCACCCTTAAGCAGAGGGGACTACACAAAGGAATGGATCACTGGGGATCACCTTAGGGTGTGTCCATCACAAACGTTTACAGGTGGTCCCTGACTTAAGATGTATTCGAGTTATGACGAACTGCACTTAAAACCATCCATTGTTTTTGTATATTTTATCAATAATATGAACTACATACAGTGTTGCATTGTGTAATTTGCTGATGTTATCATTCTCATGTCAACCCTCAAAGAGAAAGATTGGATTTATAAAGGTACTGATAATGAACCAAAAACCAAACCCATTGCCATCAAGTTGATTCACTGGTAATAAAAGGCACTAATAATGAAAAAAAAAAAAAATGAGGTATTCAATTTATGTCAGAACTGACTTACAGTGGAGCCATCAGAAGAGAACCCCATCGTAAGTCAGGAACTACCTGTAATGTGATTCATCAATTTACACTCCAGGGTAGTTACCAGCATATGAGAGCTAGTACAAACACTGTGGGCATAATCAGGGCAATGCTGAGTTTTGTGGTGTGGTATTTGTTTGTGGCTTGATTGGCTCAAACACCAGTCATTGACACCCAATAATTTAGGGTGAAATAACTGCTTTTGCACTGAGAAAATGTAATATATATTTTAATATTTTTCATACAAGTTCATCTTTATGGTTGCTCTGATTTAATACTTAACAGTGACCATTTCAAAGAATTTTCCAGGTGATATGCTTTAAAAAAAAAAAAAAAAACCTTTTGAAATGACTGAGTTATACACATTCATTTAATTTGAATTACTTCTCAAAGCAGCCATATTGCAAATGAATCAGAAACATGTATTCCTGTGGTAATAAAGTACTCTACATTATTTTGCTGGGCTTGAATGGTGTTTATTATAACCTCATGCAAGACCTGTGATCCAAGAAGGTTCTTGGACATTTGAGTTTCAAGTCCACATATGGCAACTCACACCTTTTATGCTGCCATTCTGTCTCATCCATGGTGGGCACTGGTAATCAATGGCAGAACACTTTCTCCTTGAGTCTAGACCCAGCTTAAACATGGTACCGCAGGCAGCCACTAGCAATGACTGGAATTAGAACCTGAGGGAAAGCCTGTTTGCCATCCTTTGTCTGAAAAACCACCTAACTTGCCTTAGTATAGAGCCACCTCTGGGTAAGTTGAACTAAAAATGAGATGATCTGAAAATCAAATAGCAAACATAAGCTTATGGATAACACTGTAGAGGTGGGGTGGGGGAAGAGACCCTGCCACGGATGCTACTGAGACAAAATAGAAAAATATTCTTTTGAAATACTGTTTACATGGGAAAATGTGATATATCAGAATGCTTTTTAAATTATGTTCCATAACAGGCAGTTGGATCAGGTCAAACAAGTTTGACTAAAATTAGGAGCTAGAATTCTTTAGCCCTTCTCCTCATTGGCATACCCTCTAACTATATTTACCATTCAGCTAACCTATATCTGTAATGAGAAACAGGTATTGTCCTGCTAAATGATTATGGGGCTCAAGACTTTTAGACTCTAAATGTGTTACATTTTCAGTAAGAGTAGATTTGGCCTTGAGAAGCGTTGTGGTGCGGTAAAGGCACCTATGGACCAGACACCCAGATTGTTATCACAGGTCAGTGTGGCCTATGTGAACCCCCTAGCCACCCTGAACCCATTTCTCCATCTGCAAAATGGCAATGAGGATAAATATCATGCATGACCCCACAGAGTGCATGAGGAGATGATGAAGGTATATAAACTAACTTTTAAGAAACGGCTCTGACCTCTCAAGAAATGTGATTCCATGTTATTCCTAAGTGATATTTATTTGGAAGTAACCTCTCTTTTGCAATACACACAAAAAAATCTAAACATGTGGAAAAATAATCATACAGAAAGACATATTGGGTCTGCCTTTATATTTTTTATAACACTTATGGGGCTTTCACTGTGTGACAGGCTCCTCATTCCCTCATTTAATCCTCATGGCAACCCTGTATGGTAGATGATGTTATTTCCCCTTCTAATGCTTAGAAAGGTCAAGCCTCTTGCCCAATGACCACACAAGCAGTGACAGAGCCATTCATTTGTTCAACAAATATTTTTAAGGTCCTCCCTCTTCTGTGTCAGGCACAGTCCTACTCATGTGATACATCTGTGAATAAAACAGAAGAAGATCTCTGCCCCTGAAAAGCTGGCATTCTAACGGGGGAGGGGACAAAAAACAGCATAATTATTATAGTAAGTCAGGACACTGTAAGTGCATGGAAACATTGAGTAGATTAAGGAAGATCTGGAGTGCTAACGGCAGCGGGGAGGAAAGTTACAATATTAAATAAAGAGGTGCAGATCAGGGTTTTGAATCGGTCCATTCGGGTTCAAACTCCTGCTGGTAATTTGCATTTCTAGCAAGTTCCCTGTTGAGAATTTGCAATTCTTACAAGTTCTCAGGAAGTTATAGGTAAGAATCACCTGAGGATCTTGTTAAAATGTAGATTCTGATTCAGTATATCTAGCGTGGAAATGTAAATTCTCAGCAGGGGTTTGAACCAGAAAGAACTGATTCAAAGCCCTGGTGCAGACTGAGCTCATGGAGCAAGTGCAGTATGAGCAAACACTAGAAGGAGATGAGACAGTTGGCCAAGTACGTGCATGGAGGTGGAGAACCGAGGCAGCAGAAACTACAAGAGCAGAGGCCTGAAGACAGGAGCATAGCGGGTGTGTTCGAGGACCAGCAGTGGGGCCAGGAATCACATTCTGGTCTAACTCAACTCTAACCTCAAAACCACTGTCCTGTGGGCCTCTAGTGTTGGTGCATCAATGTAAATTTCTGGGTATAAGATCAGAGAACTAATATTTACTGAGCACCAGCTATGTGTCGGGTATAGTATTAGGCGCCTTATATATGCTATTGTGTTTACTTTTCACAAACAGAATACCAAAGCATCAATAGGAAAAGAAGGAACTCATCAAGTTAATCAGTGAGATGTCATCAGTTTACTTGGCTTTGCTAGGATTCATTTCATGTCCATTCTATCCTCCAGAAAGGTGGAAGGAAAGGCAGGTATGGATTTAATTGAAGGATGCTAGCCAGCTTTCCCTCATGGTCCTATCCAGGTGTATTTCCCTTGAAGGTTTGTCTCCTGAAATTCCACACCCCACTCTTCTACTAGGTTAAGCCATTTTCAAGGCAACATAAATAAGTTCCTAATTTAATGTGAAGAAAAAAGTTTCAAGGTATTATCTGGATTAACATTTAAATTATGTAAAAATATGTATGCTATGGGCAAGGACTAGTAGAGACCATGAAAAAAAAAAAAGACATAAAAAGGGCTAGAATCTGGGAGACATTTTTTAAAATCACTATTATGGTTCCAATCATTTTCAAAATCCCAAAGCCCCTTGAAATGGTAACACATCTAGTGATTATCAGCCATTACCTCCTGAAGCTGACTTATTGGTTCGATCTTTTCAGAGAATGACAGAGATATGCACAAGGAAAAAGAAAGGAAGGACCCCAGGATGTGGACACTGCCAGGGAGTCAGAGTACGGGCAGAGCACCAGAGGGAAATAAGGCCTGGAAAGGGGGGATGAAACGGGGCCGAAGGAAAGTGGGCCCATTTTGCTGAGGCACCTGTCTCAAAGGGACCTACATTATATATGTCACTTTCTCATTTTGAGCCACTATTGTCTCAGGATAAAGTCCACTGCCATTATATGCCTTCGAAGATCCTTAATGGTTCATTCGCATTGCCTAGCTCCGTGCTTGCTCCCAAGTTCAGGCATTTGCGAGGTTGGTCCCTCTGCCTGCAGTGCTCCTTCCTGTCCTGCTTACATCACAACCTTCTGACAAATCTCCCTTGATCACTCCCAAAGCAAAGTCAGGAGCCCCTCACCCATGTTGCCCTTCCATCCATTGCTCCCTCTGTACTAGGACTGATTTCACCAAACCATAATTGCCTGTTTACTTGACTGTCTCTCCCTCTAGACTCTGAGCAACTTGAGAGGAGAGAAAGGGTGGTGCTTTGGCCATTCTTGTATCCCCAGTATCTACCACTTCGCCTATACTAGTAGGCTTTCAAGTGACCAAATGATTGAATACATATACTCGCTCACACACACATACATACACACACTTAACACAAAAACGCATACACAGATACATAGACCTCTTTGGTATTTTTCTTTCCGCTCAGGAAGTGAACAGTTTAGAAGTGAGAATTCAGGCCCAGTCATTGAACCAATGAGCCACCTATGGTTGATTGGATGAAACATCACATTTCCCATTACGTGTCTCAGGTCAAAAGCCTCCGCTGTTTATGCTGGGTCTCCAAACTATTCACAAGATATTACTAAATTTTATATTGCATCTAAAATTTAAAGTTTACACACTTTTCAAGAAGCAGAAACTAAGACTTATAAAAGGTTGAGTCAGTCAAAGAAGGTAACGCAGTTAATTAACAACAGAGTGCAGACTTCCACTGGGGAGTTTTGACTCTAAGTGCAATGCTCTTTCCACTGTATCATTTTGCATAGAAAAGAAAAAAAATGAATAAAACAAAAATAAAAATGCAGAAAGGTGGCAGATTTATTGGACTCTACAAAAGAGTAAAGGAAAGAAATAGGCAAGTTATTCTTCTTCTTCAGCTATCAGGTAAAATGCAAGTTAGAAATTTTCTCCTTGATGTAAACCATATCATTACAATCCTCAAGATTTTATACCTTTTGATTTCAGTCTGCTCTTGCATGTTCAGAAGAACAAGAGGAAGGTCAGATATATATGGTACTGATTTCCCAGTGTGTATATTAAAGAGATCCAAACGCAAATGCATCTCTCCTCTATAGTTATTTTCTTGCCCCTGAAAGGGGAAAAAACTCATTAGATCTTTTGCAATCATATTTCATTTCCTTTGCACATTCAAGATTACACCTATTGCTATTTTTTTAAATAAACACACAGTAAAAATATCTGGATGGCAATAAATATGCAAATAAGGCTCTGCCTGTTGTGATGAATTTAAACATGAAAGTAATAGGTGTGAAAATAATACTATTAGCAAATGCAGTTGCCGTAAATGTTATTAAGTTAATTATCTCCATTGCTTCAGTATGTTTTCAATCATGTATTTCTAGTGGCAGGCAGGTTGCAATAACATATTCCTTCTAGACTTTGGTTAGAAATACACTGGAAAAGGTAGCCATTCTTCTTATATCAATACAATAAAAACCTGAATTTAATTGGATAGGGGCAGTGGGGTGTGATTTGGGTGAAAATGATTTTTTCAGGTTATACAATGATTCTAAAGCCTGGCTTACTTCTGCTAAGTAAGTAAATATTAGAAGTGATTGGTAATAAATGAATAGTGTCACTTTTTTAAAAGTATTTTTAGTTAAATACAGATTAAGATTCCCCAGGCTGATAAGCTGATGATGTTTTACAGTTTTCTTGATAGTCTTTGTTAGGCTAGATAAACTCGATTGACTGAAATCACTTGTCTGTCATACTACAACTCTCAACATCGTTTACTTTTTCAAATTAAAGCCAAATCTATCATTTTAGGTTTACAGTTGTTGTTGTTTGTTCTCGTGTCAATTCCAACTCATAGTGACCCTGTATGACAGAGTAGAACTGCCCCATAGGGTTTCCTAGACAGTAATCTTTTCGGGAGCAGACTGCCAGGTCTTTTCTCCCTCGGAGCCGCTGGGTGGGTTCAAACTGCAGACCTTTCCGTTAGCAGCCAAATGCTTAGCTGTTCCACCCTCAGGTCTCCTTAGGATTATCAAACCAAAGAAACCAAACCCATTACCATCAAGTCGATTCCAATCATAGAGACCCTATAGTAGATGATAATAATATAAATGATGTTCGGTAATTAATTGAGGACTTACTATATACCAGAATTGTTCTAAATTGTGTAAATGATGATGGTGACCATCATTATCATCAACAGTATATATCACGTTTGTATCTGACTGGCCCTCTTCTAAATGCTTTCTGTATTAACTCATTTACTGTATAATGATCTCAGCAGCCCTATGAGGCAAGAACACTATTATCCCTATTTGCTGAAAGACGACACCGAGGTTTGGAGAAGTTGAACGACTTGACCAAGGTTACATACACCTAGGTGCACTGACTTCACAGACAAAGTTCTTAACCCCTTCACATCAATAACTAACTAGGCTTATTGATTCATTTATAAAACTCTGTTCTATTTCTTTCATTATTTAGTAGACTTAGTCTTATTTCTCATAGTATAGAACTGAAGCTTTTCTAAGAAACTTAGTCTTTAAAAAACAGTATTCAGTTACTTTTAAAAGTAGTGACTATTTTATCAAAATGAAGAATAAGGAGAAGCCAGCTTAAGAAAATATATTTTAAAAAATAGATAGATGCTAGTATAGTCATCAGCTTTCTGCAATTTTCTCTACCCATCATCAAAAGTGCAACTCCTACAACCATCTTGCATTTATATCAGGCCTGTAGAAGGTCTAGGATCCGATGGCTATTTAATATTTTTTAATCTATTCTATGAGCCAAATAACTATACTAGGAACATGTTATCTAATTTATTTTACACACTGTTGTTACTAGGTGGGTACGCTTTCCTTCGTTTTATGAATAAAGTGGGGTAAAAAAAAGTTTAAACACTTGCCCTCGAGTCAATTCTAATTCATGGCAACCCTGGGTGTGTTAGGGTAGAACTGCTTTGTAGGATTTTTGAGGTTGTGACCTTTCAGAAGCAGATTGCCAGGCCTGTCTTCTGAAGTGCCTCTGGGTGGGTTTGAACCACCAACCTTTAGACTAGTAAGTAGTCCAGTGCTTAACCATTTGTATCCCCACCCAGGGAGCCTAAACATTTGCCCCAACCCTCATAGCGACCCCACAGGGTTTCTGAGGCTTTAAATCTCTGTGGAAGCAGACTGCCACATCTTGGTCCTGCAGAACCGCTGTTGGTTTCAAACCGCTGACATTTCGGTTAGCAGTCGATCACTTTAACCGCTGTGCCACCAGGGCTCCTAAACACTTGCCCAGGATCATGCAATTAGTAAATGACTTAACTAAGATTTCAAACGAAAAAAAAAAAAACAAAGTGTTTCATCTGATGTCAGAGCTCATGATCTTGGTCATTATACTATGTTGCTACATCAAATATAAAATTAAATCTGGAGACTTTCTCTTGAGAAAAATTTAATTTTTGAGATCTTTGTCAATCTCAACATTTATAAATTTTTCGAAGCACTGACGTTCTTTCAGGAGATTTCAACAACCACTGTGTAAGGTGGGTGGTATACCCATTTCACAGATGAGGAGCTGAGGCTCAGTAACATGCGATGTTTGGCTGGAGTTGTCACAAGCATCAATGACAGACATAGCATCAGAACCCAGAGCTTCTTAAGATTCCCTTGCACTTTTCACCACTCCACAGATGCCTCCAGAGTGGTGCAAATAAACCATAAAATGGATGTGGAGATCAGATCTGCTACCTCCTTTAGGAGTAGTGTGGGTGGTTCTGGTGAAGGAGTAGATGAGCTTGTGCCAGATGTTAGCTTATAGTTTCAGGGCAGGCAAATGTCAGATGTACTAGACCAGCACTGTCCAATAGAACTTTCTGTGAGGATTGGCATGTTCTGTTTTGCACTCTCCAATAAGATAGCCTCTAGTCACATGTGGCTACTGAGCACTTGAAATGTGGTTACTGTGGCTGAGGAACTGAATTTTAATTGCATTTAATTTTAATTATTTGAAATGAGAATAGCCATGTGTTGTTAGGTGCTGTTGAGTTGTATCAAATCTTGGCAACTATTATGGATTGAACCCCATACCTGTGGTTATAATCCCGTTTGGTAATGGGTTTTCTTTGTCGTGTTAATGAAACAGTATTAGTATACAGTGTGTCTCAAGTCAATCTCTTCGAGACAAAAAATAGATTAAACAAGCAAGTGAGCAAGCAGAGACAGAGGGGAAGAGGTGCCAAGCCACACGAAGATCGCCCAGGAGCAGAAACTCAAAAGAGACAAAGACCTTCCTCCAGAGCCAACGGAGAGAAAAGCCCTTCCCCTAGAGCTGGCACCCTGAATTCAGACTTCTAGCCTCCTAAACTGTAAGAAAATAAATTTGTTTGCTAAAGCCATCCATTTGTGGTATTTCTGTTATAGCAGCACTAGATAACTTAGAAAGCAACCTTACGCATAATAGAACATAATGTTTCCTCTTCCTGCACCATGTTCACGATCACTGGTATGTTTGAGTCCATTGTTGTGGTTATTGTGTCAGTCCATCTCATTGAGGGTTTTCCTTGTTTTCACTGACCCTCTCCTTTACCAACCATGATGTCCTTTTCTAGCAATTGATCTTTACTGATGACATGTCCAAAGTAAGCAAGCCAAAGGCTCACCATCCTGGCTTCTAAGGAGAATTCTGATTGTATTTCTTCTAAAATTGATTTATTCATTCTTCTGGCAGTCCATGGTATATTCAGTATTCTTCATCAGCACCAGAGTTCAAATGCGTCACTGCTTCTGTGTTTCTTTTTCCTTTTCGAGCTTGTGCGTGCATATGAGGCGATTGAAAAGACCATGGCTAGAGTCAGGTTCATCTTAGTCATCAAGGTGACACCTTTGCTTTTTAAAACCTTAAAGAAGCCTTTTGTAGCAGATTTTCTTATTGTGGTACACCATTTAGTGGCTATGAAACAGCTTAATATTAGACTGTTTTTCATCAATTTCAGGAGTCACATTCATCTCTCCCACTGTCCCAGATCACTCACTGCCTATTTTATAAAGGCTGGTATGGCCAAGGGGCCCTGGTAGCACAGTGGCTAAGAGCTCGGCTGCTAACCAAAAGGTCGGCAGCTCAAATCCACCAGCAACTCCTTGGAAACCTTATGGGGCAGTCCCATTCCATCCTATAAGGTCCCTATGAGTCAGAATCAACTTGACAGCAACAGATTTGTTTTTAGGTTTTTGGTACGGCCAAGTAAGTCCCCCAGAACTAATCTAAAACTAGACTTTAATTGCCTACTTCCAATTGCTTCTAGAAACACTAACTCATTTGATGTTTATAAAACCCTGTGAAGGAGACAGAATAGGTATTAATCTCATTTCAAAGAGAAAGAAAGTGAGACTCAGGTCATCAAAGTGGCTTGCCCACAGAGACATAGATTAATGGCTTTGACCATTGTACTATGCAACTTAATTTTTTTCCCGTAGCTTTTGATCAAACGATCTATCAGTACTTCTTTTCTGTTCAACAGTACAGTTTGAAAGATCAAAGTGGCACTTCGAACTAAGAGTCATTCTATATAATTCTGGCAAAACACTTGTGAAAGTGTCCTTAAGCTTTCCTTTTAAAAAAAAAA
Organism: Trichechus manatus latirostris; assembly: GCF_000243295.1. Taxonomy (NCBI): domain Eukaryota; kingdom Metazoa; phylum Chordata; class Mammalia; order Sirenia; family Trichechidae; genus Trichechus; species Trichechus manatus. The sequence continues at coordinate 9,230,954 of NW_004443956.1, read as the reverse complement.
AATTACTCCAACTTAGAAGTAGCGCTTTTGATTTTAATTTTAAATATACACATGGGTACAAATATATAGAGATCCTTCATTTCATTGTTTGAAATCCATTTCCCTCTAGTTCCATCTTTCTTCCACTAGTATAGGTTTTCCTCCAATGGGAAGAAATAAAATTCAACTTATTTTAAAAAGGAGTTTATTTGACCATAAAATAAAAGACCAAGACTATGGCTGTCTTGGAAACGCTGGTGGCTTAGTGGTTAAGAGCTACAGCTGCTAACCAAAAGGTCGGCAGTTTGAATCCACCAGGCCCTCCTTGGAAACCCTATGGGGCAGTTCTACTCTGTCCTACAGGGTCGCTGTGAGTCGGAATCAACTCGACGATGGCGAATTTGGTTTTTTGGTTTATGGCTATCTTCAGACATCACTGCCTTTCCCCATCTCTATCCTCTGTTTTCTTCTACATGGCTTCAATCTCAAATAAGCTGTGCCTAAGTAGTAACAAAGATGCTACCAGAAGCCCCAGGTTTACATTGTACAGGTCACCACCCACCAATGAGAAGAGAGCACCTTTTCCCCAATACCACTAGCAAAAATTCTGGGATTGAATCTTATTGGCTGGCTCAGGCCACAAGCCCATCTTTGAACCAATCATTGTGGCCAAAGAGTTTATTTCAGTTTTCAATTGTTATATACCAACCCCAAAGCTTAGTGCCTTAAAACAATAACCATTTTATTACATCTTATGATTTTTTTCTGTCAGTGTAATTTGGTTAATGTTGGATGGATGATTCTTCTGTTCTACATGGCATTTACAGGGGTCACTCCCCGGCATTCAGCTGGTGACTGAGCTAATCTTCAACAGTCCAAGATGACTTTATTTACCTTAGCTGGAGGAGGATGACTGGAAGGCTGGGATTATTGATTGTGGCATCTACGTGTGCCTTCTTTCAGCACAGCAGTGTCAGGGTGGTTAGACTTTTTATAAGGTGGCTCAAGACTCCTAAGAGAGGGTTCTAAGAGGCATGGGGAAAGTTTCAAGGCTTTTTATGACCTAGTTTCAGAAATCCTAGAATGTCACTTCTGCTGCATTCTATTGGTCAAGCAAGTCACTGGGGCCAACCCAGATTCAACAGGAGGGGAATTGTACTTCACCTCTCAATAGGCAGGAGAGCAAAGAGTTTGCAGCTATCTTTAATGTACCAAGGACATGGAGTGATGTGATTGGACAAGACTGGTCATGTGGCCAGCCCTGCATCCAGGGGGCGGGATCAGCCCTATCTGGAGCATCTTACTAACATTATAGGAGGAGTAGCTCCCCAAAGGAAAATCAAGGTGTTGTTACCAAAAGATGAGGGAACACATGTTATCTATGTAGAAGCAACAGCTACTGGTTGCAAATGGATGTTGGCATCACCAAACCTTGTGATTCCAACCGGCATCATGGAATAAAAAGATCCCAATCTGAGATTCATAAAAGCATGAGTTTGTATCTTAACCCTGCGATTCACTAGGTTGGGCAAGTCACTTAAAATCTGAAACTTAGCTTCCTTACCTATAAAATGTGGATAATAATAACCTTCCCAGAGTTGCTGCAAGGATTAAATGAAGCACTGTCTAGAAACAAGTTAGAATTTACTCCACAAACATTGTCCCCTTCTGTTTCTTTCCTGATGCAACCTCTTAAACTGTAGACTTCAGCTGCTCTTGAAATTCACGACCCATCTGAGATGGCATGACATGCAGAAACCTAAGGAGTTTGGAATGTGCGGAAACCAAGCATTGTTTGCAGACTGCACTGGCCACTACTTAGTTCCCCAATGCAATTCCCTTTGTTCACTTTGACTAGCTAAAGCCGATGTAGTTTGGTCCCTGGTCACATTAAAGACTACCTCTGCACATTTTTTCAGTGGCATGCTATTTTCTATTTTATCTTCAAAATTCATCTCTGAGAATCCAAAAGCCTTCAAGGCCATTGGTCTTTTAGGGAATATGGAGGTCACTCAGCCCATGTAAATGATGAGATTTGGGACTGAATTTAGTTTTTCTCTTTTATTGCTTATCACTGATAAAACTTGATTGCTTAATATTTTTTCCTGGATGTTCCGGTACTGGAAGCTGTCTTCGCAGTTCTGCGATGAAAGGTGTCTTAAAATACCAGACTGATAGCTTCTCAGTCTAGTGCTTTTCATCATGGACACACGCCTGAAAATGAGCTGTTCTATGGGAAAAGTTAGCCTTGGCTGATACATTTTGTAATGCAATGCCAGCTGAAACACTTAAGTTACTTATGTTGTACCTCTTTCCTATTTTATGATTTTATTTGTACATGCAATGAATATATATGTATGTATCTTGAATTTGATCTAAATAAAAGTGGCCTTAGATTTAAAGCAGAATATCGTGTGACATCTAAGGACAGCACTAGTTCTTTCCCTCTCCTATGGCTAGAAGAGGTGAGAAAAAAGAGCAAGTGAGCAAGAGAGAAAGAGAGAGATTGCTTCATTGTGTTCGGTGTCTGGGCTCATACGATTAGTGGTAAATGAGCAAAGTCATAACAGACATGGCACTAAGTGACAATGAATTACAGAGTAAATAAGTTGCTCCTTTTTCAATTTTCCTTCATTCCTTCTGATATCTTTAAGAAGAAAACCTGAGTTTGGTACTATCATGTCTTTGAGGCCTCTCTAAAATTTGCTCATCGCTAATTTTTAAGAGGGCATTAGTGGTTCAGTGGTAGAATTCTCGCCTTGCATGCGGGAGACCCAGGTTCGATTCTTGGCCAATGCACCTCATGCGCAGCCAACACCCGTCTCTCAGTGAGGCTTCCATGTTGCTATGATGCTGATCAGGTTTCAGTGGAGCTTCCAGACTAAGATGGATTAGGAAGAAAGGCCTGGCGATCAATTTCTGAAAGTCAGTCATTGAAAACCCTTTGAATCACAATGGCCTGATTCATAGGCAATCATGGGGATGGTGCAGGACCAGACGGCATCTTGTTTCATTATGCATGGGGCTGTCATGAGTTAGGGGCCGATTCCACAGCAGCCGACCACAAAATTTTCAAAAACAGACTTGAGTCTCTTCATCTTAGGAGGACAACAGCTACCTAGAGTCAGTAACGTTGCTTTTTATTGTATTTGCTTGTGTGTGGACTTTATATTTTAATAAATTGATTTAAGTAAAAGAAGCCAATCCTGAAAGTGACACTCTATATTTTAAAAAACTCAGGTGGAGCTCTTTGCCTGAGTCCATAGTCTTACTCAGTCTCTCTTGCCTGGCTCCTCATTTACAAACCTGTAGGCCCAGTCTGTTTTGTGGCCTGGGTGCAGGAGACACTGCCAGAGCCTACAGTCAAGTGGCCCCGTAAGAGGAGGAGAAGAGGCTGAACAAGCGTCATCCAGGCTTCATCTGATGGAGATCCGGTCTGAAGGAAATATTATTCTGTGAGGACAGATCGCTTGCCCTGTCAAATGAATTCCTTCATCCCTAGCACCATCTGCTAAATTGCACTTTCCAAATGCAGAACCATGGCCCAGGAGGGGAAATTCATCTGTCAGAGAAACAGTATTACCTGAGCTGAGAGCTTGCTCAGCTCATCAGCTCATGCCATCATCCTCATGGCGTCTTTGATTTGCCACAGCAATTGCATTTGTGTAAATCCTCCTTAATTAAGAAGTCTGATCAATTTCCCAAGGCTGAAAATATATCCAGCCTCAACTGCCCCAGTCACACACAGACACACACAACTTGTTCCAGAAATGCTGAACTTCAATAGTTCCTGGAATACATTTTCCCTTACGTCTGTGGGTTGTACATAAGTTTTACCCCCACAGAGATTACCCATCTCTACTTACCTTACTTAGTGAATTCCTAGTCATCAGTCCTTCAGCCCTTATTTCACACCTCACTCCTCCAGCCTCTAATCAGCTCCAGAGACCATTTGCTTGTTTGATTCCTGGTTCTGCACCTTGCTAACTGTGTGACCATGGGCAAGTTATGCAGTCTTCTTTTGCTTTCGTTTCTACCTCTCTAAAATGGAATAATAGTAGTGTCCACATCACAGGATTATCATGAGGGTTAAATGGTATAATCAATGCAATTCACTTAGCACAGTGCCTGGGCTGGCCACAATATTGTTGTTAGTTACCATCAAGTTGGCTCAACTCATGGTGACCTTATGTATAACAGAATGAAATATTGCCTGGTCCTGTGCCATCTTCATGATTGTTGATATATTTGAGCTCATTATTGTAGTTATTGTATCAATCCATCTCACTGAGGGTTTCCCTCATTTTCACTGACGCCCTCCTTTACCAAACGTGATGTCCTTTTCTAGCCATTGGTCTTTCCCGATGACGTGTCCAAAGTAAGCAAGCCAAGGTCTCACCATATTCACTTCTAAGGAACATTCTGGTCATATTTCTTCTAAGACTGATTTGTTTATTCTTTTAGCAGCCCATAATAAGTACTCCATGAAAGTTATGATTTCAAATTATTATTTATTTTGTCATGACATGGGCCACTGTGATTATAATTAAGTTGTAATATCTTCTATTAAACTGACAGCTCCTTAGAGGCATGGACTGAAATTCATTCACCTTGACCTCAGCCCAGGCATAGTGCCAGGAATGCAATCCATTTATGTTGACTTGAACTGCATTGAATTGCATCTGAATTAGGTCAGCTGAAGATTACTTGTACAATAACAATAACAATAGATAAGTTTATTGAGGACTTTGTATCAGGGATTGGTCTGGGGCTTTAAGAGGCTCAATCTCTTCAATCCTCAACCCTTTAGCCGGATCCTATTATTATCCCCTTGTTGTTGTTGTTGTCAGGTGCTACTGAGTCAATTTCAACTCATAGCGACCCCATGTGACAAAGTAGAACGGCACCATAGGGTTTTATAGGCTGTAATCTTTATGGGAGCAGATCACCAGGTCTTTCTGTCACAGAGCCATTGGGTGTGCTCAAACTAACAACCTTTCGGTTAGTAGCCGAACGCTTAACCATTGTGCCACAAGGGCTCCTTATCCCCATCTTAAAGATAAGAAAACTGAGGCAGAAAGAAGCTTGATCCTTTACCCAGAATCATACAGCTGAGAAAGGATTTGAAGCCCGGCAGTCTGACTCTAGAAACTTCACTCTTAACAGCTATATCTAATGATGCACTACTCAAGAAAGTCACATACTAGATACCCGTCTGTGTGGGTATATATGACAGGATTGTTGTCAATCTATTTCGGATGATAAGCTTTTTAAAAAAGCTCATAATGTTACCACTACTTGCATCAAAACCATGTGCTAATTAATCTGTACTCTTTGGAGCCTTGGTGGCACAGTGGTTAAGTGCTTGGCTGCTAAACCAAAAAAAAGGTCGTCAGTTCGAATCCACCAGCTGCTCCTTAGAAACCCTAGGGGCAGTTCTACCCTGTCCTCTGAGGTTGCTATGGGTTGGAACTGACTTGATAGCAATGGGTTTGGTTTTTTGGTTTGGTACTCTTTCCATTATAGGTTACAGAGATACCCGTCAAATTCACTTAGCAAAACAGGAAATTTAGTGGCTTCAGACTGAAAAGTCCAAACGTCAGGTTAGCTTCAGGTACACCTGGAATCAGGTGCCCAAGCAGAACTCAAGACTTAGTCTCTCAGCCACCATCTCTTGACTGTGCTTTCCTGTGTTGTTTTTATTCTCAAGCAGGACCATTCCATGTGGGAACCCTGGCTGCTTCAAGTTAACAACGTACCAGCTAAGCAACCTCACAGGAAAGAGAGCTGCTTTTTCCCAAAAGAGCAAACCAAAGTCCCAGAACTGACTCATTGGCTAGTTTTGTTGACATGCTTATCCCTGAACCAATCACAGAATCAAAGGGGAAAGAATATGCAAAGAGGCCAGGACTGGGTCACATGACTACATGCAGTGAAAGGCTGAGAGAAAATTGTTTCCCCAAAGATGAAGTATCCCCAAGTACCACTATCAGAGGAAAAAAGGTAGAATTATTGCTGGGGAGGCCAAAATGATGGATGAGTACAACACTGATTACTGATTAATTTTATTTGTCCATGAAGTCTGCCGCTACGATCTTCACACGGCAAAAACTTTAGCAGTTAATATAAATGATATATATCATAAGAATACATTACTTTTTAAAATATTCTTCCACTCCCAAATAATGTGAGTTAACATATGTGTCTATAAGTTACAAGATGTGAGCTTCTTTGTCTGAAATACAATATGTTGTTGTTATTACCTGACACTGAGTTAGCCTGACTCATGACAACCCCATACACAACGGAACAAGACACTGCCTGATCCGGCACCAACCCCATGATCAGTTACAGCTTAGACCACTGTGATCCATAGAGTTTCTGTTGGCTAATTTTTGGAAGTAGATTGCCAGGCTTTTCTTCCTAGTCCATCTTAACCGGAGAGCTCCGCTAAAACCTGTTCAGTGTCATAGCAAAATGCAAACCTCCACTGACAGATGGGTGATGGCTGTCTACGTGCATTTGCTAGGAAATAAACCCAGGTCTCTGGCATGGAAGGCAAGAATTCTATCATTGACCAAGTGGGATTCATACCAGGTATGCAAGGATGATTCAACATTAGAAAATCAATCAACATAATCTGTCACATAAATAAAAGAAAAAGAATCACATGATCGTCTCAATTGATGCAGAAAAGGCATTTGATAAAATCCAACACCCATTCCTGATAAAAACTCTCAATAAAATAGGAATAGAAGGGAAATTCCTCAACATAGTAAAGGGCATCTATACGAAACCAAGCCCTGGAGCCCTGGTGTCACCGTGGTTAAGAGCTCGGCTGCTAACCAAAAGGTCAGCAGTTCGAATCCACCCTATGCGGCTGTTCGACTCTGTCTTATAGAGTCGCTATGAGTCGGAATCAACTCAGCGGCAGTGAGTTTACACAAAACCAACAGCCAACATCATTCTCAATGGAGAAAGGCTGAAAGCATTCCCCCCGAGAACAGGAAAAAGACAAGGATGCGCTTTATCACCACTCCTATTTAACACTGTGCTGGAAGTCCTAGCTAGAGCAATAAGGTAAGAAAAAGGAGTAAAACGTCAATTCAACCCAAATTGATTTATAGATGTAATGCAATCCCGATCCTTTTACTGACAATATTCTTTTATGGGATGGAAAAACTAATCACCAACTTTATATGGAAAGGAAAGAAGCCCTGGATAAGCAAACGATTATGTAAGAAAAAGAACAAAGTAGGAGGCCTCATACTATATGCTCTCACAAACTACTCTACAGCCATGGTAGCCAAAACATCCTGGTACTGGTATAATGACAAACACATAGACTAATGGAACAGAATCAAGAACTCAGATGTAAATCCATCCACCTGTGGTCAGCTGATCTTTGACAAAGGAACAAGTCCGTTAAATGGAGAAAAAACAGTCTTTTGAACAAATGGTGCTGGCAAAACTGGATGTCCATCTTTAAAAAAAAAAGAAACAGGACACATACCTCACACCATACACAAAAACTAAATGGATCAAGGACCTAAATATAAAACCTAAAATGATAAAGATCATGGAAGAAGAAATAGGGGCAACACTTGAGGCCGTAACACATGGCATAAGTGCAATACAAACCATACCCAAGAACGCACAAACACCAGAAGATAAACTAGATAACTGGGAGCTCCTAAAAATTAAACTTATGCTCATCAAAAGACTTCATCAAAAGAGTAAAAAGAGAACCTACAGACTGGGAAAAAAAATTTGGCTACAACATATCGGACAAGGGTCTAATCTCTAAAATCTATAGAATACTTCAACACCTCAACAATAAAAATCCAATTAAAAAATGGGCAAAGGATATGAGCAGACACTTCACCAAAGAAGACATTCAGGCAGCTAACAGACACATGAGGAAATGCTTGTGATCATTAACCATTCAAGAAATGCAAATCAAAACTACAATGAGATACTGTGTCATCTTGACATTACTGGAATAATAAAAAAAAAAAAACTGAAAATAAGAAATGTTGGAGAGGTTACAGGAAGATTGGAACTCTTATGCACTACTGGTGGGAATGTAAAATAGTACAACCACTTTAGAAAATGATATGGTGCTTCCTTAAAAAGCTAAACATAGCAATACCGTACAATCCAGCAATCCCACTCCTAGGAATATATTCTAAAGAAATAAGAGCCATCACGTGAATAGACATATCCACACCCACATTCATTACAGCATTATTCACAATACCAAAAAGATGGAAACAACCTAAGTGCCCATCAACAGATGAATAAACCCAAAAACCCATTGCCATTGACCCGATTCCAACTCATAGCAACACCAAAGTATAGAGTAGAATTGCCCTGTAGGGTTTCCAAGGAGCGGCTGGTGGACTTGAACTGCCAACCTTTTAGTCAGCAGCCTAATGCAGCAGATGAATGGATAAACAAATTATGATACATACACACAATGGAATACTATGAAAGGATAAAGAACAATGACAAATCTGAGAAACATTTCACAACATGGATGAATCTGGAGGGCATTATGCTGAGTGAAATAATCACAAAAGGACAACTATTGTATGAGACTATTATTATAGAAACCCAAGAAAAGGTTTACACAGAAAAAAAAAAAAACACAACAATCTTTGATGGTTACGAGGGAGGGGAGGGCTGGGGAAAGGTAATCACTAACTAGATAGTAGACAAGTGTTAACTTTGGTGAAAGGAAAGACGGCACACAATATAGGGGAAGGCAACACAGTTTGACCAAGGCAAAGTCATAGATGTTTCCTAGACATCTGAACACCTTGACGGGCCAAGTTACTGGAGCTGAGGGCTGGGGACTGTGGTCTCAGGAGACATCTAGGTCAACACAGTTCATAAAGAAAATGTTCTACATCCTATTTTGGTGAGTAGCATTTGGGGTCTTAAAAGCCTTCGAGCAGCCATCGAAGATACATCCATTGTTCCCATCCCGTTTGGAGCAAAGGAGAAGAAAACCAAAAACACAAGGAAAATACTAGTCCAAAGGACTAATGGACCACAAGAACCACAGCCTCTACCAGCCTGAGCCCAGAAGAAATAGATGATGCCCAGCAACCACCACCGGTTGCTCTGACAGGGATCACAATAGAGGGTCCCATGGTAGAAAAATGTAGAACAAAATTCAAGTTCACAAAAAAGACCAAACTTACCGGTCTGACAGACTGGAGGAACCCCCAAGACTGTGGCTCAAGCACACCTTGCTAACTCAGAACGGGAGCTACTACTGAAGTCCACCTTTCATCCAAAGATTAGACAGGCCTATAAAACGAACAATAACACACCTGAGGAACGTGCGTCTTAGTTCAATCAAGTAGACGATACCAAATGGGCAACACCTGCCCAAAAGCAAAGACAAGAAGGTAGGAAGGGACAGGAAAACTGGACGAATAGTAACAGAACCCTGAGTGGAAAGGGAAAGGAAGAGAGTGCTGACACATTACAGGGATTGCAACCAATGTCACAAAACATCTTGTGTATAAATTTTTGAATGAAAAACTAATTTGCACTGTAAACTTTCACCTAAAACACAATAAAATTTTTTTTAAAAATTTTATCATTGAACCATCAGTGTCCTCCCCACAATACAATGTAGGAAGGGGCTAATTACAGAAAGATTGCTGATGAGAGCATCATAGTTTTGTATCATCTACAATGCCTCGGATGATACGTTTCAGAAAGGAACTGAAATCAGGACATGGGTGTATTGTGAATTTACATCTTGTATATGATTTAGCTTTCTGAATTGAGGGGACATCATTCAAGAAGGGTTGTGTAAGATTTATAATTGAAAGAAAGTAACTTTGGTGTATTCCTGCTTGTAGTAAAGGAGTCTTAGGACCTAACAAAATCCTATAATGTAAAACAGTTTGCCCTCACTCAGAATTTTGTGCTAAGCCATGTTGCACTGGTGATTTTTTTTTCTTTGAGAAAAGTTGTCATCTCAAGAAGTGAAATGAAAATGGTTTTTTAGTTTAGCAGTTGAGCTAAAGCTAACTTGAAAACTCAGGGGAAAAAAAAGTTTTTCTATACCTTTCTTCTTCCCAAATCATATCAATTGAAAAAGATTTTTAGGCTCTCCCTGTGGCTCAGAAGCAGGTAGGGATAGATTTCAGCCTGCTACAGGTTGGAAAGAAAATGATTTTAAGTGGAAAATAAATAAATATTGGAAGCTTTTCCTTTCATTGCTGTTTTTCCATTTTCCTTTTGATGGCTGGGTTTCAGTCCTCTTCTGAAGTCTTGTGCTACAGCAAGCCTCAGAAAGTACTTCACCATGAGAGCAATTTCTCTATGCTCTCCTCCTCTCAAATCGTACCAGAAACATACAAATGAATCTTAATAGTTTAACAAAATTGAGTTTAGCTTCTCTGGACCATAACAGTTAGTATTATTCCAATGTGAGCATATTTGGATTGTAATTAAAAAAACCCAACATTACTGCTGACACTGAAGAGCTCTGGGGAAATGCCTAATTTACATACACTTATGCCAGTTCTCTATCCTCTGCATCTAGTGTGTTGTGAAGGGCCGTGTGATTGCGCATGCAAAGTGGAGAGACACATAATGAGGACAGAAAGCCAGTCACAGGGTTGTGTATAGGTCAAGTGGATTTCTGAATTTGAATGCAAAAAAAAAAAAAAAAAAATCATTTTCCATTTATTGCAAAGTGGATAGAAAATGACAGCTATCTGGCCTTGCAGCAGTCAAACAACTGGATACATTCAATCATTCAGTTACTCCACAAATGTTTACTGAGTACCTTCGGTCTTACTTGGGATTGTGTTAGGCAGCAAGTAACTGAATGCCCAACTACGATAGCTTAAACAATTTTAAAAAAAAAAAAAAACAAACTCATTGTCTTTAAGTCGATTCCAACTCACAGCGACCCTATAGGACAGAGTAGAACTGCCCCATAGGATTTCCAAGGAGTGGCTGGTGGATACAAACTGCTGACCTTTTGGTTAGCAGCTGAGCTCTTAACCACTGTGCCCGCAGGGCTTGAACAGTAGGAATTGACTTTTCTCATATAACACAAAGGTCAGAAGTATTGGTTGTTAACATTGGTTCAATGGGATAAGCACCAACAGTGCAGCAGTTTTCTTGAACTTTCCTTCATGGTGGCTACTGCAGCTGCAGATGTCATATAAGTGTTCAAGACTGAAAGTAGGAAGACTAAGAGCCAGGCCAGCAGTGACTCTATCAGGAAATCAAAAGCTTTCTTAGAGCACCCTCCTCAGCAGAATTTGCTTACATTTCATAGACCAAAACTGGATCATATGCCCGACCCCAGCTACAAGGAAAGCTAAGTAAAGCAATTATTTGCATTTCTAGCCTCTAGAGTTGGAAGCTTCAAGGGCGAAGGGGTTTGGAAGTGACTTTTCTGTAGCCAACCTACAGTGCCAGCCACAATGCTATATGTCAGGTACTCTGATTGGTGGTTCAAATACACAGCTGGAAATATACAATCCTGGTCCTTAAGACATATACAGCTTAGAAAGGAAATAGACACACACTTCAAATACATGAAGAAATTGGTACATAATACAGTAGGAGTCTGAAAGAAGGAAGACATAAGTTTGGTGGAGGGTAAGAGTGATCAAGAAAAATTTCACACAGTGCCGAAGAATAATTCAGAGACATTTAGTTATTTGGCATGCTTTTAGGAGGCCTGGTGGCACAGTGGTTAAGAGCTCAGGCTGCTAACTAAAATGTCTGCAATTGGAATCCGCCGGCCACTTCTTGGAAACCCTATGGGGCAGTTCTGCTTTGTCCTATGGGGTTGCTATGAGTCAGAATCGACTCGATGGCAACGGGTTTGTTTGGTTTTTTTTTTGGTTTTTTGGTTTAGTTGTTTGGTATGCCATTGTTTTCTTGTGTAAGAATGTGTCACTGGTAGACGGGGTCAAGGAATAAAGACACAAATAAGAATCATAAGAGAGGGGAGAAAAAACCCACACACAGTTTGGGAATAGTGAAATTTGTTTGCTCATTTTGAGAAGTAATTAGTTTCCTGAAAGTTCCTGGGTGCTGCAAATGGTTAACGTGCTTAGCTGCAAAGCAAAAGGTTGGAAGTTCAAGTCTACCTACAGGTACCTCAGAAAAAAGACCTGGCAATCTACTTCCAAAAAATCAAAACCCTATGAAGCATAGTTCTACTCTGACACATAAAGTCACCATGAGTCGGGATCGACTCGATGGTGACTAGTTTGGTTATTAGTTTCCTGGGGCTTCCTAACAAATTACCACAAACTTGGATAGCTTAAAATAACTGACATTTATTCTCTCACGTAAATGGAGGCTAGAAGTCTGAAATTATGCACATAAAGCCCAACATTGCTGTTCTCTCTGTTTTTTGTTTTTTGTTTTTTCAGGATAAGCCTGAAATCTGAATGTTAATGTAAAATCTCCTGATATTTAAATATTGGTGATTAATTCTAATTATTAAAGATCACTGTGTAGGCCAAGCCATGCTCCTTCTGAAGACTTTGGAGGAGAATCTTCCTCGTCTTTCCCAGCCCCAGGCATTCCTTGGCTTGTGGCAGCATCACTCCACTCTCTGCCTCTGTCTTCACATGGCCCTCCTTCCCTCTGTGTTTGTGTCTTTTCTCCTTTTCTTATAAGGACACCAGTCATATTGGATTCAGGACCCACTGTACTCCAGTACGACCTTGTGTTAACTCGATTACATCTACAAAGAACCAACTTCCAAACAAGGTCACATTCACAGGTGCCACAGTTTAGGACTTCAGAATATCTTTTGAGGGACACATTCAACCTTCAATTTACAACAGGGAACAAACAGAGAAGTGAGTTTGAGCATTCTATCTTTGAAGAAGTCAACTAGAAGTATCAAAGATCTTTCAGTTATCTATATATTTTCCAGAAAACCTTGAGATTTGAGCTGTGGCGTGTACATGATAGGTGGACTTTGTGTGATGTTGGCCGATGTCCTTCCATCTAACTTGGTTAGGTCTGGTGTGAATCATTTACCTCACTGCAAATTCTCAGTGGGAACAAGCACTTGGGTTGAGACTTTCAAAAGGCAAGAGTCTATACTAGATGGGCCAGTGGGAGGAAGGCAGTCCTAGCAGAGTAAGCAGCATGTGTAAAAGTGCAGAGGAATGATAGGGAAAAGTTCAGGGAACCAGATGCCATTCAGATTTGTTGGAGCAGAAAATGGAAGGCTGCCAAGTCTTTTTCTAGTCAGTTGGAATAGTATTTCAGAGGCAGCACTTAAGCCAGGATTTGGGCGCATAAAATGCACTTACAAAAAATGTATATGTGTTTATAGGATGGGTGAATTCCAGGGACAGTAGAGAGAAGCAGGAACTATGGCAAACTAGAACGTGAGCCCCATTCAAAGAAGCAAACACTATTCAGTTGTTAATGTGGATATGAGGACCCAATGTTACTGTTTTCTTCAATTTTTCAGGAGAAGCCTAAAATCTGAATTTTAATGTAAAGTCTCCTGGTTTTTAAATATTGGCAATTACCTCTAATCATTAAAGATCAATTTTTCAATGTTGCAATAAATGAAGGCGAGACTTTTATGACTTCTAAGCGTAACTGCGAATTGAGAACTAGGCATCCTCTTTAATCAGCAGAGTATCCAGTGATCAAGATGCCATGAAACAATGCCCTTCTATCAGTTGCTTAGTTCTTGTAACAGTGCTTTAGAAGCAAAAATTTGTAAATACAATTTCTAAACTTGATTTAAATAAAATATATAAATATTAAAATAACATTATAAGCAATGATCCAGTATACTAAATTACTCTCATCTTTCCAATTTTTTGCTGTTTGAGTCCATTGTGGCTCTAAATGTTTGCTTTCTGTTTTAGTTTCCTTTTCAAATGCCTAGGTTCTCTTTGTGTAGGTTCCTTACTCTGATATGATTCTGGCTCCCTTTTAAATGGAAAGGGAAAACACATACATAGCTCAGAGCACATTATTTTGAATTTAGGTGAAGAATAGCCAACCTCTTTACATCAATGTTTTCCAAACTTCTGTCATTTTCAGACTATTTTTGTATTTTTTTGCTATATCCATGTACTATCTATATCATTATCTGTTTGATGTTTTTCTTTAAATTGTCATGGAGCACTGATGGCGCAGTGGTTAAGCGCTCAGGTTGTTAGCCAAAACGTCAGTGGTTCAAATCCACCAGCTGCTCCTTGGAAACCCGATGGGGCAGTTCTACTCTATCCTATAGGGTTGCTATGAGTTGGAATCAACTCAACAGCAGTGGGTTTTTTGTTGTTGTTGATGTTATCTTTATCATTATGTGCTTGATATTTTTCTTTAAATTTACTTAATCATTTTAAAGGAGATTTTCTCAGTACTTACATCAGTTATCTTTTTGCTGTGTCACAAATCTTCTCACACTTAATGACTTAAAGCAGCAAAAATATATCCTTTCTTATGATTCTGTGGATTGGCTGGTGGTTCCTCTGGTCTGGGCTAGATCAGGTGGAGCAGGAGCATAGGATGCCCTCATTCACATGTCTGACAGTTGGCCGGCTGATTATTCCAGGAGAACCTCAGCTGGAATAGCTACTTTCTGCTCCACGTGGCCTTTCATCATGGTAGGTCCAGGATTCCAAACAGCAGCAAGAGAAGGCAAGCCCCAGCACAAGCACCTCTCAAGCCTCTTCTTGTATCATGTTGGCTAATGTTCAGTTGGCCCAACAAATTGCATGGCCAAACCGAGATAAAAAAGGGTGGGGAAATAAACCACTTCCTGGTAGGAGGAGAAACAAAATCACATTACAAAGGGCTGTGCAAGCAGTCCAGGGACAAAGACTAGAAGGTAGGAGGGGACAGGAAAGCTGGTGATAGGGAACCCAAGGTTGAATAAGGACAGTGTTGACATGTAGTGGAGTTGTTAACCATTGTCATAGGGCAACATGTGTACTAACTGTTTAATGAGAAACTATTTTGTTCTGTAAACTTTCATCTAACGTAAGAATAGCAGCACAACTGGAAGAACATAATCGATGTCACTGAATTGTGCATGTAGAAATTTTTGAAATGGTGTATCTTTGGCTATGTTTATTTTCACCAAAAAAAAAAAAAAAAGAAAAAAAAAGGTCGAGAAGGGAGAGGGTTGACATGTCGTGGGGTGGTTAACCAATGTCATAAAACAATATGTGTACTGACTGTTTGATGAGAAACTATTTGTTCTGTAAACCTTCGCCTAAAGTACAATAAAAAAAATTAAAAATAAAAAAAAATCAAAGGGCTGTGCATACAAGGAAGGAAAGAATTTGTAGCCATTTCTACAATCAGAAATGAAAAATTAGTGTCATAAAAAAGAGGTAACTATAAGAAATAAGGTGAAAATTAATCAGCATTATTAAATCACTGGTTTTTGTCCGTTGCCACTGAATCAGTTTCAACTCACGGCAATCCTAAGTGTAACAGAACACAACGTTACCTGGTCCTGAGCCATCTTCATGGCTGTTAGGATGTTAGAGTCCATTGTTGTGGCTATGGTGTCAGTCCATCTCACCGAGGATTTCCTTCTTCTTCACTGGTCCTCTTCCTTGCCAAACATGATGTTGTTGTCTAGCACATGGTCCTTCCTGATGACACATCCAAAGTAAGCGAGTCAAAGTCTTGGACAGTATTCTGTGATCCATAGGATTTCATTGCCTGATTTTTGGAAGTAGATCACCAGGCCTTTTTTTCGAGTCTGTCTTAGTCTGGAAGCTTTGCTGAAACCTGTCCACCAGGGGTGCCGCTGCTGGTATTTGAAATACCAGTGGCAAAGCTTCCAACATCACAGCAAAATACAAACCACCATAGTATGACAAACTGATAGATGGGTGGTGGATTAAATCCCTTTAGCTATTTAAATAAACTTTTCAAAACTACCATGACCACCACAACCCTCCCCACCTCCGTCACATATCTCCAGCACTCACATTGGGGAGCACTGTTCTACGTTTTGGTTTTGCTGTTGAATTTTGGGAGTGCATTGCATCGTGTTCCCAATTTAGCTAAGATTACTACCATGAAATTCAGCCAGAAAAGTAGGGGACATGTGGCTTGAGGCCGTAGAAGTATGATTTTGAACTTTTTGCAAATAGACACATCTGAAAAACACGATTGAATTTATATTCTGGTCTCCTTTTGATTTTCCAGCTTTTCTGATGCTGTCACTGACATGAACAAAATAAGTTGCAAAGTGCCAGAATTATGACTTTTTTTTTGCCACATATGTTAGCACTTTGTAAAGACTCATTCTGGTAGTTTAAAGATAAAGTGTTTGGTGTTATTGGAATTAAGTATTTAAAAATGAGGACTTTATATCATCTCTCATTTCCTCATCTACTTTAAAATGCATAGGTGAAAACTCTGGTATGTTTTTATGTAGCTCAGGCTGCCTATAATAAGTAATGCTAAGCACAGAGCAGATAGTCTACAAGTATTTTCTGATATGTTATGCTAAACTCTTCCAAATCATCCAGTCAATTCCACAAAAATCATCACGTTAATTGTGTGGCATTAAGTAGGGAAAAAGAGAGAGAAAGCAGTTGGTCAATATTTTCCACTTCGCAAGGGGCTGGTGGATGAAGGCATATGGCCAAAGAGATGTTGAGTATTTCTTGCCAAATTACAAAAATTGCCAATTATCAAATTGTTTTGCCATTTCATACACACACACACACACACACACACACACACACAAATAAATTAGAACCAAGAGTGCTGTATGATCAAGGTTTACACATTTCACATGAAACTCAGGATAAGTTGAATTAATTCCGATAAACGTGATGGCATCGAAGTTTCCCTGGACACTGCATCAGCAAAATAGCATTATGTTCTTTTATGCCATCAAACACCTGCTTAACACATACACGAATGTCTGTGAGAAAAGCAGATCTTTCGCTGAGAAAAAAACAGTTGCCATCCAGTCATTTCAACTCATGGTGACCCCGTGAGTGTCAGAGTAGAGCTATGCTTTGTAGGGTTTCCAATCACTGTTTTTTCCGAAGTAGATTGCCAGGCCTTTCTTCTAAGGAGCCTCTGAGTGGACTCAAACCACCAACATTTCTATTAGCAACCGAGCACATTAACCGTGCTTTTTATTCACAGGCTTTTTATTCAGGCCTCACTCCCACAAGAGTTCCAGGTTCCCAGTTGTAATTCAGTCAGCCACCCATGACATCCTAATAAAATCAGAGAAACAATATGTCTCGTTCAATTCCACCGGATTTGGCTTGTAAGACAATAGGTGAGTTCAGGGTTAGAGAGTCTTCTCTCCTAGCTGGTGTCTATATTTATAGATCTGAAGTGGCCTAAGAGGTTTTTGCGTGCCCTGGTCTCTCCATCTTGTCTAAAGTCTCCATCAATGCCAGGAGCATTGTACTGGGAGCTTGAACTTTCCTTTAATCTAATCCATTTAGAAAATGACTCACAATTTATTGAATAAAGTAGAGAAAATTGGTACCTTTTCATTAGGCTGACAAAGTCTTTTTCACTGCTGGCATCTGAAATGTGGTTTCTATTTAAATTTTATTTATATCAATCTTCTCTAGTGGGAGTGAGATTAAAACGAAAGAGCTTACAATCAGTGTACAAGTTTCCCATTACTGCCAAGATTGTGAACACTAGTTTTGCAAACCACCTCGGTGCCAAGAATTTTCTGGGCATAATTTAATATTTGGGATCAGCTGCAAAGTGGAATCAACTAAAAGTGATACTGTAATTTAGCAGTAATGATAAAAGTGATTATTTTACACAAGAAAGAAAGGGTACTGAACTGACATTATGTGATTATGATAAATCTGTAGCAATTCTAGAAAAACCTATATTATAGAATCTAATAATACCCTCATAAAGTACTTTTTTTACAATTGGGGAAATACCTGTATACAAATACATTCCTCCAAGGAGCCATTTCTAAAGTTATAAGAACACAGAGAGCTGGCACTCAAAAAATATATAGATGTACTTAAAAGCTGCTTGTAAATATCATTTTTTAATATTATTTTCCCTTTGATTTAAAATTTAGAGCCATTTTGGAGTGCTTCTCTACACCCACATCTAGGCACGACTCACTCCTCCATTGCCGTGACTGTAAATGGATCAAATAGAAGTGGCACTCACAAGGACACAGAATTTCAGAATAACAAATAAAAATACGTTTTCTATGTAATAATCACAAGATTCTCCTCATTGAGTTAGATAAACTTAAGAGACAATATGCAGTAGGTACATCACTGTGATGGTTAAGGTTGCATGTCAACTTGGCTGGGGTATGATATCAGTGGTTTGGCAGTTATGTAATGATGTAATCATCCTCCATGATGTGATCTGATGTGATCAGCCAATCAGTTGTAAGTGGAGTTTCCTCGGGGACTGTGGCCTGTATCTAATATGGACATTCTGGCATCATCTGACCTCCAGTTCTTAGGACATGATTCAGCAGCCTGCCATATTGCTTACCAATCTTGAGATTCATCAGCCCCTGCAGCTGTGTGAGTCAGGAGAAGCTTCCAGCCTGACAGCTGACCCACAGGCATGTGACTTTCCAGCCTCTACAACTGCATGAGCCATTTCCTTGAGATAAATTTGTCTTTTTTTCTCTATACACACACACACACACACACACACACACACACACACACACACACACACACACACAC
>NW_004443956.1:9125117-9212162 GCF_000243295.1 Trichechus manatus latirostris | reverse complement strand
ACACACACACACACACACACACACACACACACACACGCACACACGCACACACACACACACGCACACATATATATACATACTTTACTAGTTTTCCTTCTCTAGAGAACCCAGCCTAAGACAATAACATTCATCAGGGAACTCCAAGAAATATCAGTTTACAAAAAGAAATCTACTATAGTATATATCTGTTTTGGCTTAGAGTCATCACCATCCATGACCTCTTTATGCTCTCTTCATTCTGTTACAAACCTCTTAGTTGGATTTCTTAGAGGAGAAATTACTCACAAAGACACTGAAGTTTTATTACTTTATCAGATCTATTCTGTGCATAGCCAAGATGCAGTATGAATGCTGGCAGTTTGCTAGGTTCACTAGTTAGCTATGTAACATGTTTCTGTACCCTGAAAAGACAAAATCCATGCTTCACTAAAATCAGTAAGAATTCTAACCAGTGCTGGTGAAGTTTTCTAGAGAAATGGGTACTTTGGTAGAAAATGACAGTTTGTGCCATCTTTCTATAGGACAATTTATAGATATATACAGATACTGGTATAGGTACAGATGTAGAGATAAAGGTATAGGTAGAGCTGTAGATGTAGATACCGGTAGAAATAGGTAGATATAGATGTATCTTCCAGACTAAGGCAGATTAGGAAGAAAGGCCTAATTATCTACTTCCAAAAATCAGCCAATGAATACCCTATGGATCAAAACAGTCCAGTCTACCACTGATCATGGGGATGATACAGCACCAGACAGCATTCTGTTCAGTTTTCTTAGGGTCACCATGAGTTAGGACCTACTCGAAGGCAGCCAATAACAATACAGATAAAGATATAGATCATACAAAACGTATTTCTACCTTTGACTGAGCAATTCCACTCCTTGGAATTTGTCCTGGGAAAATAACTAAATGCATTTGCAAAGGTACATGGACAAGGATGTTCATATAAATATCCTTTTTAATAGCAAACAAGCAACCAATAAAAAAGAAAGCTTAAATTCACAACAAAAGAGGGTTGGTTGTTTTGATCACGTCCTCTTGACACCGTTGGTGAAGAAGGGATTTCCATTGAGGGATTCCCACCTTAGGGTTTTGGGTAGATCCATACATATGATGCTCAATGAGACTGACAGCAATTGATTAGTCACACATACTCTCTGCCCAGGGAGGAAGGACACTATATGCTCTGCATGGCCACAAGGGGGTGGCGGTCAGGAACAGAGTGAACAAGCAGGGGCTGTGGGAGGCAGGCTTTGCAGTAACTACAGGGTGGGGCGACTGTTCCCGTGGAAGAATGGGATTGGCTTGCTGGAATAATTCCACAGGCTGGCAGGAAGCTGATGTCTGCTACTCAGGGATAAGCAGGCATTGTGCCTGGTCCCCATGACGAGGAAAGTTGTTTGGCTCAGGGACCTTATCCAGGGGGGAACATGATGGGGAGGGGAACTTGCAGTTAGGACATTCAATTTCATATCTCAAGGCAGCACATAATTTGAACATTAATTTTAGGTCTTACGTCACATTGGTTAAATGAGTGAAGGTACAGTCCTACAATGGAATGTTATATAGGCATTAAATTGATAATACCTATAAATTTTTTTATTTATAGGCATGGAAAAATGTTTATGATTTAATGTTAGATTGTAAAGTAGGGTGCAAGACAAGACAGTATTGTGGTATAATCTTACTTTTAATCAAAAAATATTTGTTTTATATATTTGTGTATATGCATTTATTCAACCATTTAAAAATGTATATTGAGCACCTACTATGTGCCAGCACTGTTCTAGCCACTAGGGAGTAGAAAGTCCTTACTTTCATGGAGCTTACAATCAGTGGGGGCTAAAAGACAAAAATCCAGGTAAACTAAAAATACTGTGTCAATTCAGAAATTAGTGTGTCCTATGAATAAAATTAAAGCAGGATATAATGGGACAATGGCAGGATCCGGTTGGTATGATTACTTAGGTTTTTAGGAAAGTCCACTCAGAAGAAGCACATTTGAATTGAGCCTGATTAAAGAGAGAGCATGGTCCCTGTGTGTTGTGGGAGAACAAGGCCCCTGGCAGAGGGTGGAGCTGAATCAGAAAAGAGATCTGCAGAAGAGCCACAGGGGCAGAGGAATTGGAGCAGAACTGGGGGGAGAGGGAAAGGGTAGGGGAGGCGAGAATGATGGGAAGTGTAATTGGAGAGGTAGGAGGGGCCTAATAATGGAGATCTTTAAAGACCATAGTAAAGGGGTTGGAGTTTATTCTATGTGATAGAAACTATTGGAGCATTTTAAGCAGAAGAGTGATATGAGATATGGAGTTATTTGCATTTTAAAGGATTACTCTGGATGCCATGCCAGGGATAATCAGAAAAGTTTGAGAAAAACACACCCGAATGTAACAGCATGCCTCAGTCTAGTGGGATTGTGGGTGATGCTTAGACTCCTTTTGATAATTATCTGTGTATTTTTAATTTTACAAAAGAATATGAATTCCTTTTAGAGTTGGGGGAGGAGAACGTGAAGGTCTCTACAGTTGACAAAAATAAAAACATCAAAAACGTTCGTGCCTCAGTAGAACTACAGTCTCCTACAGACTTCCAAAACGAGGAGTAGATTCCAACTCACAGTGGCCCTACGCGTTACAGAGTACAGCTGCTCCATAGGGCTTTCTTAGCTGTAATCTTTATGGAAGCGGATCACCAGGCCTTTCTTCTGCAGCACCACTGGGTGGGGTGAACTGCTAACCTTTAGGTTAGCTGTGGAGCACAAACCATTTGCACCACCCAGGGACCTTTCTATAAATTTCAGGATGACTCAAATATTTTGAGCATAGAATGTTATATTTGAGACAGCAAGACATATATGGTAGGAGATGTGTTTAATGATCGTGGTTCTTTGTGTTCTTTCTTAGCCAGGTATCACAAATCATGTGCTTCAACAAATATAAAAAACATACGGCTAAATTTAATTCTAAAATAAAGCCGTCTCTTTGGTGAAAACAAGAGCATCACCCTCACAATCACCGGCATGTTTGAGTCCATCACTGTGGCTATTGTGTCTGTCTGTCCGTCTCACCAAGGGTCCTCCTCACCCTCACTGGCCCTCTGCTTCACCAAATACAGTGTCCTTCTCCAGCAACTGATCCCTTCTGATAACATGTCCAAAGCAAGCAAGTTGGATAATGTTATCTTGTGAGCCTTAAGGTTTTCATTAGCTCATTTTCAGAAGTTGATTGCCTGGCCTTTCTTCCTAGTTTGTCTTAGTCTGGAAGCTCTGCTGATACCCGTCCACCATGGGTGGGCCTCCTGGTATTTGAAATACCGATGGCATAGCTTCCAGTGTCATAGCAACATGCAAGCCACCACATAGGACAAACTGACAGATGGATAGTGGAGACATTACATAATGCCTCAGAATTAGATCCTATCCTTAAACGTGTGCTCATAGGAAATGGAAAGCTTGGGGGTGACTATAGGAAAGGGTATTCAATGCCTTTAATTTTCTGTTTGCTTTGAGAAAAACAGTAACACACAGGGACTCACAGCAGGTCTTCTGAAGAGGAGCGTAGAACAGCTGTTTTAACAACCTGTGCGAAAAGGAAGAGTGGAGAGCAGTGCCGTTCCTTTAATGAAGTCCCAGCCATTGCTTTAAGTTGTTTTACAGGTTGCACAAAAAAGAAGCCTTGAAATTTGTGTTGATTGACATACTTATAACCTACTTCTGGGAACATGAATACAATCATATGTTCCACTTAATTTTTCTTTAAACTCTCATAAGTCATGGCAGCAAGCTGAGAGTTTGGCATAATATCGAAGCACAGTAGTTTAGTCCCTAATTTGTGAAGAATTGCCTTTTCTGTTTTGGACTGATTTGATTCTTTCGAGTAATAAAAACTATGATGATGAGGACTGATAATATTTCTTGAACATTTAACTGAGCGCCAGACACTCTGCTAAGTGCTTTGAATGCACTTTCTCATGTGATTCTCACAACCCTTTGAGATGGGCACTGTTTTTTTTTTTTCCTCTCTTTCTCACTTGGTTTCATTTTTTATTCATTCACTTATTCAGAAATTGCAAACCTTCCTTGAGCTACTCCATGCCATTCAACCATGAATGCAGATATGATCCGACCCTCAAGGAGCTCTCTGGCTAGCGGACAGACAGACATGTGAGCTAATAAACAGAGTCCAATGTGGTGAGGATTACAGTTAATGTGGTGAAGTTACTGGCTGCAGTGTTCCCTCAGTCCTTCCTAACATTGCTTTCACCTCTGCTTTTCCTCCCAGTTCTGTTGTAGATATCCAAAATCCAGACCTTCTCCCTTCTCTGGTTTAATGAGGCAGTGCTTAAAAGAAATGTCTGCAGCTTGCCTCTTCCTTCTGCAGTTCATTCTGCACGCCACTATCACATGAATCTTGCCCAGCCATTCCTTTTATCATGTCTTCCCTTTGCTCAGAGTCTAGATTCTAGAATCTTCAGTGATTTCCCATTTTCATCTCAGGAAAAAGCCCAAGCTCCTTGCTTTCAAGGCCTTCCTCAGTCTTATGGAGGTTTTCTCTTTGTAGTCCCCACTGTGAGCCTGCTTTTCTAGCATGATAACCTAGTCACTGGTGGAGGAGCACATTACTCATTTTTAACTACTTACTGCAATTCATGTCGTCTCCCATGGCGCACAAAAATTCACCCTGCCCAAAATGCCAGTAATACCCCCACTGAGAGACCTTGAGCTAAATCATAAGCTCTTTGAAGGCAGGCAGTATTTCATGTTCACCGTTTTATCACTCCTAGTAAATCGGGTAGTGCTTTAGCTATAGTAATTGCTCAATAAACGTTTACTGAATCGATATTCAAACATTGTCTATTGAAATGAGGAGAAAGGACTGCAGTTCTTAGACAGGATAGTGTTTATTTGCTGTATTTATTAAGCCCATTGCTTATTAGTATCCTGCTCTATTTCTAAAGGAAAATGTCTCATAACTGAGCAACACCAATGAAAAAAGGAATTCCACTCTGTCTGGGATTTATCATTGAAAGATGAGTTGATTCTCCTTTTACAATTCCTCCTTTGCTCTATAACAGTATGTCCTGGCATAAGGGAAAAATAGAACCTCATGATTAAAGTGGCTTCAGTGATTTTAAGAATCTCTCAAGGAAAAATGAACTTTCTTGAAAGAGTTGAAGACCAGATATTTTCCTGAACATAGCACATTCATAGAGCAGAATCCCAAAACCCTAGAGTTAAAGGGACTTTAGAGATCCTTTCTCATAATCACCACAGGTAAGAGAAAGCTGGCTTTTACAGGTGGTATTTAATGAACTCAGTTCTTCGGGGATAAAAAGTCCTCGTAGCACTTCTGCGTCTACCTCACAAGTTTTAGGTGGCTTCAAAAATTGTTCCCTTGCGGGAACTTCTGTTAAAATGCTATAAACAGTGAACAGTAAGCAGTGTATAGCTCCGACAAGGAAGAAGTACGTGCGATCAACTGACTCTTGCCTAAATTATTTTTAAGTTAACTTAATCTCACAAGAGAGGAGTCCTGGTGGCACAGTGGTTAAGTACTCGGCTGCTAATCAAAAGTTCGGTAATTCGAACCGACCAGCCACTCTTCGGGAGAAAGATGTGGCAGTCTTCTGTAAAGATTACAGTCTTGGAAACCCTATGGGGCAGTTCTGCTTTGTCCTGTAGGGTCAATTTGAGTTGGAATTGACTCAAAGGCAACAGGAATTTTATGAGACACTAAATGTTTTTGTTTTCCACAAGTATTTGTGTTTGACATGAAATTTATTTTAAATAATAATATAACAAAACTCATTCCCTCAGCAGTCAATAAGTATTTTTAGTGTCTTGTGAATACTGAGGAGCCCTGGTGGCACAGTGGTTAAGAGCTCGGCTGCTAACCGAAAGGTCGGTAGTTGGAATCCACCAGCTGCTCCTTGGAAATCCTATGGGGCAGTTCTACTCTGTCCTATAGAGTCACTGTTAGTTGGAATCGCCTCGACAGAAATGGGTTTCATTTTTGGTTTGGTGAATACTGAACACAAAGCTAGAATGAGTTACCACTGTAATGATGAAAAACATGAATTTTGTGGTTGAGCAGGCCTGGATTCTAGTATTAATTCCTTCACACTCTACCTGTATGAGCTTGGGAAAGTTAATTAACCTCTCTGGACATGTTTCCTCATCTATAAAATGGGATGGAAATAATACTCACCTCGTAGGGTTGCTATAAAGATTGAAATAATGCACTTGGAGTACCTACACAGGAACGCATATTCAATAAATGTTAGTTATTATTACTGCATTGGTAATTATAATTCAAGATACTTAAGAATTATTCATATTTACGTTTCTGGAATTATAACTATTGCTATACAAAAAACATTATAGAATCAATTATTGACATTAATATTGGCTCATTTTACTAAATTTATTTGATCCCTTCTCTTCCAATAGTCTTAAGGTTTTAGGTGGCTTCCATTTTGTGAAAGGAAGAGGCAATTTTAAAATCTTCTCATGAATTTTTTAAAAGATAGTATGGGAAATATTACTTTATAGCTATATTGCTTTATAAAATATTACTTTGTAAGCCTATAGCTAGAGTTTATGAGAAAAATCGGGATTGGAGATAGTAGCTTGAACTAGGATATGAAGTGATATGTATTATGATGAGCATGTAATGCATGAATGAGAAACAAACTCAGTCTAATAGGATCTTTAGAAAAGCAACACTGGAAGAATGAACTAGATTCAAATAAGCCAGAGGGTAGTGCCACATTAGCAAATTCTATTTAGGTGAAGCAACGGTAGTATGAATTTTTAGAGATTATAGGCAGGTCTGAGGGCATTTTTTATTCTTAGACAGCCTTTTCTTTTGCCACACGAGTCAATGGATCTTCACAACCTTGAATTAAAAGCAGTATGTGGGTTCTGAGACATATTCTTTTTGCTGCTGTCTACAGTTTCATTTAGGAGATATTAATGCTTAGAAAGGAAGTCTGCTTTGTTAGCCAGCAGCCAAGTAGGCCAGCTCCAAGAGGGCAGAGAGGAGGCGGGAGAAGAAGGGGAAAGAAGACACTTTAGAAGATCCTAAGCGCTGGCCTGCGTTGCCTTGTTCCTTTACTGGCACGACTCTGTGAAAAATCAGCGCCAGGATGCTAAATGGAAGAACTTTGGGGAAAGGCAATTTCCCCTCAGAGCTAAGATCAGAGGGTTTCTGTTCCTGATGGTTTCGATTCAGGGCAGCTGTACTAAAATATTAGGTGGGCTTTGACAAATGGTGGTAAATGAGACTGGCCTGTTTCTGATTAAGCGCTAGGCACAAGGGTGTTTTCCTTTTGTAGGTTTTCAATAAACACTGCCAACCCCTGATTTTTATCTTATGTTACTGGAAGTTGTGCAAATTTTTTTTATTGTTGTTCTCTTTCAACACTCGGGTGTTTTGTTTTGTTTTTTTCTCAATGCCCAAACATGTGCTTTTCACGTGTGATATTGCCCCTATCCATGCATATAAATTCATGATGTAAAGCCATTCATGTAAATAAGTCATGTTTTACCCATGAGGGAGACCCTGGGTTAGATGGATTGGCACCATAGCCGCAACGCAAACGTGCGGGCAGTTCTGAGGACAGCACAGGTCCAGGCAACATTTAGTTCTTTGTACATTAAGGTCCTCGTGAGTCGAAGTAGACTTCATAGCAGCTAACAACAACAGAATCTTCCTCAATTCCATGCCCCAACTCCATGCTATTAAAAAGAAAAAAAAAGCTCTCGTAATAATTTTCCACTCTGTGGAGGATTTATATCTTCTGTCAATACTCTGTGTTTTACCCAAACATCATGTTGTCTTCCGTGTGGGATAGAGCTAGGTACAAGATTTTACTTCCTATACTTACTTGGCGTATGCAACAGACTTGCAGTTTACGTGGCTTAGTCTGCTCCATGTATAAAGCAAAAATCAAATACAGAAAACATTACCCTTGAAAAAAATTCCTTAAATTGGCAATAGAATAGAGTACACATGATTTTGCATATAGAATCCTGCATACTAATTTTTACTCAGCGTAAAGTTTGAGGAGCCTGAACCCTGAAGGAAGGAAAGATTGAAGCAACGAAAGAGCGGAAGAAAGCAAGACTAAATGCAGATGTCTAGATGTTTAAACCATTCCACTTTTAAGTTAGCAATCTAATTCCTCTAGTGAATGCCGGAGGGATAGAGAATTTTAATGTGCTTCTGCTTGACTGCAGGGTTTATTCCATTTCATTTTAATAGTAATCCTCAGTGAGGTTAACAGATGTCATTTGGCTTCTTTGTCATTGTGAGAAATAAACATCATGGTGGAGACTCATTTCAGGGGTATGGGGGGCAGGTGAATAAAGAAGTACAATCCTGGTCCAGTGTAAAAACAGTCAATTGAAAAAGTATCACAGAAGAAACACTGGCAGACATCTTGAGGATTTTGAATGGAGAGGGACAGGTGGACTTGTGAAGCACTGTTGCCTTGGGGAGCTACAGAAATTACTGGATGCTTTTGCAGAATTCACTTTTTACACAGGA
The DNA here is from genome assembly GCF_000243295.1 of Trichechus manatus latirostris. Lineage (NCBI taxonomy): Eukaryota > Metazoa > Chordata > Mammalia > Sirenia > Trichechidae > Trichechus > Trichechus manatus. The sequence goes on along the minus strand of NW_004443956.1, from coordinate 9,203,609 downwards.
TGTTAGGGAAGGTGTAGAACTCCTTTATTTGTACTGAGTAAGACTGCTCACTGGTTATAGAAAATCTCATTATGAAAAAAGGGTACTATAAATATAAACACTAAATTCACTGCCAGCCTCCAATTGTGGTAATTCTTGATATTACCCCAAAAAAGATTAGTGTTTTATCAGAGACCCTCTTTCGAAAGTTTCACCCGCATCACATTAAAGGGAGACCCAACCACAGTCCGTATCAAATATACTTTTCACTATAAACAAGTATTTTCATTTATTGTTACTCTTTGGTTTTATTTTACAGCTTTTCTTTTGTACTTTCAGTCAACGCATTTTTTCTTGGGTCTTAGGACTTCTGGTAGACCTTTGAAGTTCTCAAAAGCCCTAGGTTCTGGGCTGTTAATGTTGTGTGCATAAACTAGTTTTTCTGAAAAGAACGGCATAGTCATCTCTGAAGAACATTTATCTCTTTTAGCTCCTTCACTGAAAAGAAATAGTGCAAGATCCATGATCTCCCAAAACTAACAAATTCCTCGAGATCCAAAAAGTAAATCATCCTAATCCATGTGGTTTCATGGTACAAGGAAATTTTGGACAAGATGCTGCTTAATGAAACCAGATAAGATAATTGTATTTGCATTGTGAGACTTATTAATTCAAAATCTTATTTTTCTAATAGAGTTTTCTTAGCCAGTCATGGAAGGTTAAACAGGTCCTTGTGTGCGTGAAAAGGCATTCACATTTGCAAAGGGACAAAGCCTAGCCTGGTGGCCAGGTTGTTTGGATGAATGGCAAACACAGTTGTTTCCTGTTTTTGCACAGCCTCCATAGTGATTGGGAAATGGTGGTGCGAAATGGAGCCTTGCCTAGAGGGAGAAGAATGTAAGACGCTACCTGACAATTCGGGATGGATGTGCGCTACAGGCAATAAAATTAAGACCACAAGAGTAAGTTCATTTATTTCAAATGTCTAGTGCATGTTACGGATGGTATATTTGCTTTGGTGTGGTACAAACAGCACCCAGAGAAACTTTGAGAAGAAGCCATTTTCCTGACAGCAGACGTTCTTAACTATGCAGATTAGTGTCCATCCGTCAACAAGAAGCTGGAGCTTGAACTGGACTTTTCCATACTGAGGAGTTTAGCATTTGTTTCTGACTCAGAAATAAAGCTGGGTCACCATAGCTGAGGGGAAAAGGAGCAGTGAGATAATTATTCAGATAATTCAACTAACTTCTACTGTGCTCAGAATAGATAATAAAATAAGGGACTTGCCTAATTCATTCTGGTAGTTTGCTGAGAGGGTCTGCGTTTAATTACAGCCATTTTCAAAACATTGTTTAGAGGACTTCTCTGCTGATCTTTTAGGGAAATGAAAAGGTTTTTGTAAAGAGAATAATCATTCCTTGATTTCTCTGTTTGTATCAGGAATGAGCTTCAAAATATTTGAGTTTGGTGTATTTACTCACTCAAAAAGTTAAACATAGAATTACCATATGATCCAGCAATTCCAGTCCTAGGTATATTCCCAAAAGAACTAAAAGCAGGAATGCAAACAGACACATGTACACCAATGTTCATTGCGGCACTATTCACAGTAGCCAAAAGGTAGAAACAGCCTAAATGCCCTCAACAGATGAGTGGATAAATAAAATGTGGTACATACACACAACGGAATATTACATAAAGAGAAATGAAGTTCTTATACACGCTACAACATGGATGAACCTTGAAAACATTATGTTGAGTGAAATAAGTTACAAAAGGACAAATACTGTATGATCCCACTGAAGTGAAATATCTGGAATAGGCAAATGTGTTGTTGTTGTTATTGGGTGTCATCGAGTTAATTTTCAACTCATACTTACCCCATGTGACAGAGTAGAACTCCCCCAAGGGTTTTGTAGACTAATCTTTATGGGAGCCAACCGCCATGTCTTTCTCCCTTGGAGCTACTGGGTGAGTTTGAAGTGCCAACCTTTTGGTTAGCTGCCAAGTGCTTAATCATTGTGCCACCAGGGCTCCTTAGGCAAGTATACAGAAACCAAAATTTATATTAGTTATTAGGGGCCGGTAAGAGGAAGGGGGAAAGGAGGACATAATGCTTAGGACACAGTGAGCTTCTGTTAAGGGTGATGGAAAAATATGGGCATGGATAAGAATGATGGTTATACACATGATGAACATAATGTACTGAAATGTACATGTGAAGACTGTTGAAATGGCAAATGTTTGGTTACATATATACTTACCACAATTTTTAAAAAGTGAGTTAAGTAGGGAAAAAAAAAAATATATATATATATATATACATACATACACACACATATATAACAACTTTTATGGTGAAGCTGCCCAACCAATCAGAATTGGTATCATGATGCTAGAGCAGGGTGGAGAGACCCAGCTAGGCCACCATTAACCCTGTAGATGTTAGATCACAGGGAAGTCTAGAAATCCTCACAGGAGAGGGGTTGTCTTGTTGTTGCTTAAGACGGTAACTATTTACCCACTTATACAAAAAGTTTATCAATATTTTTACAACAGCTATGGTATATATGTTGTACTACCTGAATATCAGCCCTGGTAAGTGTATGTGTATTTTAATATATTGGGTGTTTTTTTTTTTTAAACCATCTCTACCAATTCCAAATCCTAATCTGTGAAACTTTTAGTCTACCAAAAGGGTAGCTGAAATGTAAAAAAGGCATCTCTGATTCCAACCCCTATATTATGAGCCTTCACTTGGTCTGTTTTCTTAGCATTATCTTTTCAGTAAATTAAATTGATTCTTACAGCTTTGTGATGCAGTAAACAAAAGTAAGGTTCATAATATCATATAAAACGCTTATTTTTCCCACATGTAAAATAGAGAGGTTTTGTGTGTCAAATTCGGTTGCGGCATTGACCACACTAGCCAGGCAATGGCTGTACCTTTTGACTGTAGCCAGGAGGGATTTCTCAACCACCCTGGCTTGTTCACAGGCATCTGCATGTTCCCAAGAAGCTCAGGGTGGATTATTATATTTCATTTCAGTGAAACTCCTACAGAAGAGAGTATTCAGAAACGAGCCCTGTTCGTGCCTCTTACCCCCAGGAAGCATTTTACTTAGCTGGTGGAGTGTGGAAGTCAGGTTTCCCTCTGGTTACATTTTGCTTGAAAACGATTTTACCAAATAATTTGAAGATGCTCTTGCAAGCTAGTTTGATTAAGCTACTCTGAATTACAGTCGGTACGATCAGTCTGGTCACCTTTGTTCTAGACACGTTCCTGATATATTTTCTGCCAAATCTCCATTGCCTAACCCAAATGCTTACTGATCTCCCTCTATGGAAGGTGAGCCTTGCTCACTTGGTGTCTCCAGACCCAAAACTCCGTAAAGAAAAATAACACAAGTCAAATTATTTCACGATTTAAACATGTATAATTCCAAGAATACCAACTAGGAGACTCTTTGGAAGATGGAACATAAACTCAAAAAAATAAAAAGGAAATTGTTAATGCTACTTTTTTGTGAGCTATGTACCTCTCTTTTACTTGGTCTCCATAGCGTATATTTGAAAACCATCAGGCATGTTGTGAGTGCACCGTAGACATTTTCTGGCATCACAGAAGTACTGTGCAGTGAATCTGATCGTGGTCATAGGGGCTGGTGCACACTGTGTTTGCTACCGCCCTGGGTGGGCTGAGCTCAACCCAGACAGCCGATTGTACAAGGGAAATAAATAGCCATTGCAGTGGGTTTGGAAAGCAGAGGATGTACCTGTTCAGATGCACACATTCATTTCAAGCAAGGAAATAGACTGTCCTGCAGTCATGTGAGCTGTACATAAGTCAACTAAGAATTCGCAAGTCTATCTTTCGAGAAGGAAAGACACGGTAGAAGTCTGTACTTTTTAAGCCTTGAGAGGATTCAGACACTACTAATGGCATACTTTATCTCTCCTACCTGCCTCCCAAGAAAGTCACAATGAAATAAGCACTGTAGATACCAAAGGCACCAATTAAATCCAGATGATACATCACAGAGCCATCCTTCCTATATAAGTGTCTTGCTAACACCATTCCTTATATCATATGCACCAAAAAGAGGCTTTATAATACTTTTTTTTGGATGCCCTATGCATTTTCCCCATCAAAGCCCAAATATGCCTACACGCTTCATATATTGACTCCAGCAATTTAACTTTGAAAACACTGGTTTACTTCACAGAGGTAGTTTAATTATGAGTTGTATGATTTCATTGTTCTGTTCTCATCTAAGAGAGCTAAACTTTAGGATAAAGTATTCCATTTATTATTACTGAAGTAAAAGGAAAAATTAAGAAAACTGCCTCTTTTGATGAGCAAGACTGATTTAAAGAGAGCACTCACAGAAGAAACAAACAACACAATATGACAGAATGGAAGAAACCCACCTAGATTGTTGGGAAAAAGTAACTCTGATACAAAGATATTTGCAAGAAGGAATCCTGGGACTTCATTCTTTTTCTCTGTGTAATAAAGAGATTTTTCAAAATCTTCTACAGCGTAGATTACTTCCCGAAATACAGATCAGCAGCCATAATTCTCAGAAGTCTTTGAAATGTAGATAGACAAAAGATGCTTCAAAGTGTGATCTAATTTAAATGTTATGGTGTTCATTTTTAAAGCAAAAGATAGAGGAGGAATTCAGTGTTTCTTCTAAATGACCAGCTATCCCAGAATGTGGGATATTCTGGGTAACAGGCCTCAGTCAAAAGGAAAACCTTGGGGATATTGGATCTGGGTGACAGTATACAGAATCCACAGATGGGAGGAGGAAAAGATAAATGGAACTAGGCAAAGGCTTTCCCTTCAGGAAATTTGGAAGAATGAATTCTAAAAATGGAGGAAGACTCCTGGGTGTCATTCTAAAGAGAGGAAGTAGATACCCTTGAAAGGTTTTCTAAAGTCAAGCTTTAGAGTAGAATGAAGCTGGTGACATACACCCTATTAAGGGAAAGTTTGATAAATTTGAGTGAAGTTTCAAGGCCTAATTGTAACCCTGTCCCTGTCTGATCATTGCTTGAATTGCTTAATTAAATTGCTTTATTTGTAGTTAGTAGCAACACTAACCAACCTAAATGTTGACTAGAGATCTTTTCTTGTGCTTTAAGATACCTATTGATTTGTTTCTATTTTTCCCACTTATTTATCTAAAACATAAGGTTGTAAGTTGAGACAGTTCTCATGTATTCAGGAGCAAATCTATACCTGTATATTCTGGAACAATGACTCAATTTAGAAAGACAGATTCTTCTTAAAGGAAATGAGTCAATGACAATGCTGTAATAATTCATAGATAAAAGTTGAGCATGAGTTGTTTGGGGAAGAGGAGAGGATGGGGATGAAACAGGGAAAAATCAAAGTCATTGAAAAGAAAAATTAGCGTATCAAAACAGCAGACCATAATCTGGTACAACACCTTGGGAAGAATCAAATAACTTTGGAATTCCTTCAGATCAAATATGTAAATGTCTATCAGACCTATAGGAAAATCAACAAATGTCACAATGTTAAGAAAATCAAGTATCATTCTATAAAAGGATAAGAGTTAGTGGACCTCAGATTGCATACCCAATGGCCATTTTATAGAATGGAAGCTTTAAGTGACTAGCCCAGAACAAATCCTCCATGATCATGTTGCCATCTTCTTCTTGGCTCATCTGCCTGATAGCCACTCTGGTTTTCCATATAGCCACCCATTGTAATCACCCTGATGTTTCATGTATTACTGAAACTGGACATATTCCAGCAGCTTCTTCACCCTAAATTCCACAAGTCTGAAATGTACTGAGAGCCTATGACTTTAAAATTCTGACTTCCGGTCCTGCTGTTTTAAAAAAGGGAGATTTGGAGTTTAAAGGAAGGAAGAATAAACCAATTTATACTATCATAATTGCTCCTTGGTCCAAGTAAACTCATTCATTTCTTAATCCAATAAATATACCTAAGCCTGGACTATACGAAGATGGTGTTTTAAGGTATTGGGACTGTAATAGTAGATACAACACAGGCCTGTCTTCCTGGAACACAGGGCCTAGGTGAAAGGGGCAGAGGTAAGAGAAAAGCAATTCAGTTCCTTTTTGTAAATCTCACATTCTCCCTCCTTTTGGTAAAAAAAAGAAGACAGTGAAAACAGAAGGTGATAATGGCCACTGGAATATAGAAAACCAAGGTTTGGAAGGATCAGTTATTTACAAGGAGAGAATAAGAAAATGAATGTATAGAGATTTCTCGTACGTTCTACTCCTAGCCCAACCAGCTTTTGAATGCAAATTTTTGTCACTGCCCTGCATCACCCTGAAGCTGTAATGAACTCTCAACCCCTGGGCTCAAAACACTCAATTTCTAACACTGTAGAGAAGGATTAAGAGATAATGAAGAAAAAATGCCTTATCTCCTAGAACTCTAGAGTAGAGCCCTCAGCTCTACTAGAATCATGGTTTGTGCTCTAAACCAGTGCTTCTCTTTTGATTACTAGAGTTTGAGGGTCATGTTCAAATGGATAAAATTACATCTATAATTTTATATAGCACTATGCTCTTCATCACCCTTGAATGCTGTATTGTTTGAGTAGACCACTTCCTCACCTGCGAAGATTCCCCCTTGTTCCTAAAGCAGTGTGGTCTAACCTTGGCAATGCTTCATCTGATGCTACCCCTCTTACCTCTTACGACAAATTATACCCCACTGGGAATGACCTACTCAGTTCAAATTCTCATCAGATAGACACGGGACTGGCTACATAATTTTCAGGGACCAGTGCAAAATGAAAATGCAAGGTCCCTTATTCCCAGACTGTTAAGAATATCGAGATGGTGACAGCACTCAGTAATCCAAGCATAGGGCCCTTTCAAAGGCAGGGCTCTGTGCAGCTGAACAGGTCACACACTCATGAAGCCAGCCCTGGATAGACATTGCTCCAAGAATCCATCTCTTCAACTGTGGCAAAAATTAATTTCAGGTATTGATTAAATTATGGTGGCCTGTCAATATTCTTTCCTCCACATTTGAGAACCACGGCTCTAAAGTCTAGGGTTTTTGACTTTGGATCATCTGAAAGAAGCAACATCCTAAAAATTCAAGGTGTCCTCGTTTTCTGCCTAATCACATTTTTGTGCATGTACCTTTATTTTGTACTTTGCTTCCTGAAATTTCTTTCTTTCTTTGGTTTCAGATTCACCCAAGAACCTAATAGAAGCATTTGTTGTTGTAGTGAAGGAAAATCAACTCTGCAGAAAATACTACATTTTAAGAATTCAAAACATCTTATACATTTACAAGCCAAATGGATTTCTTATTTGCACTTTGACTGGCTACCAGATAATCACAGAGCTTTTACTGTGTGTAACAAAATATCCTATAGTGAGAAGACTTGGAGTTTTGGGCAACATCGTGGAAAGTGGGTTTTAAAAAAAAGGGTTTTCTCAGTGGAATTTTTTGGGATTGTGAAGAACGATCAACTATCTCCTAATTTGGATCTATAGTTCCTTTGTACCATTTTAAATATATATATATAATATTTTGAAATATTATATATTCTCTTCAAGGAATGAACAGTACCACAGTTTGAGTGGCTGGTGCACCTCTTTGAGTTTGGAGTTTTGTGTTTTTTGTCTTTTCTTTTTCTATCAACAAGGAAGATATGTGCCCTTTTGAGAATTCAACACGGCACTTACCTGGAATGCCAGCTACAGGTGGACTCCTGGATTTTGAGGCATCGTAACAATACTGAATCAAGAGCTTCCTTCTCTTTCTACCGGATGGCCTAAGGAAGCACATCACCCTGTTTTATTGCTTTCTACCTTGTGCAGAATTAGCATGCAAGCTTGGCTTACATAACCATACTTTATATTCAATTGATATATACTAACCATTCTAACCTCTTCCAGGAAAATAATTTTAGAACTACTAGCTTTTCCACAGGTAACAAAGCAAGGATTCTTGAGGGAGCTCCTCGGCCATGCTATTAAGACTCTGGCAGAGTTTTGGCAGAATATAGGTCCCTGTATTAATAATAAACTCTGTAAATACAATGTCTTAAGGCTTTGTATAGCTGTCCTATACTGCAGAAATGTCCTCTGATTCTCTCCAAAGTCTGGCATCATTAACTGCATAGTGCTGTAGCAACAAGTCTTACCATGACACCCCTTTCTATGTTTGATTTACTTTTTCCAAGAGTATTCCAATCTCTTCCGGTGAGATAGGAAGGCTATGAAAGCAATTAGGTTTCAGAATGATCTATGTGACCAAATGTTGGACAGCCCTATTAAAGTGGTAAATAACTTCTTTCTAAACCTGCTTGTCCTCTTTATTTGCCATTTATTTCTGCTAACTCAGCTTTTATCTAATCCAGAGTACACCCTGCTTACAGACTTGCAGACTGCCAGTACTCCTTCCCCAAGGTCTTTGCTTCCTTCACGGCCACTATTTTCAACCCTAATAGTTTGAAAACCAGAAATTCATTACTACAACTGCACTGTCCCCAGTCACCAACATGAAATTTCAAGTCCCATTATTGAGTTTCCATAGTGGTCACTTGGATGATACATACAGGGTTCACCCCCAAAACAAATGATGGCCCATCTTCCCTTCTTGAGAATTACTTGGCTGATGCTTATAAGAATGAAATATCTACTTATGTTTCTAATTTTCCTGAGGATAGAATAAAAGTACTGTACATCCCTATCACATTTCCTCCCATGTCACAAGTATTTCTGTTTTTCCTCCAAAGCCATTTCTCTGGAATGCAAGTCACTAGGACCTCTTACTGGATCAGCAATACAGCAGGCCCTCTTGTCTGGACTCCTTAATGTCAAACTTCAAGTAAAATCCAGAGGCTTCTTTATGTATACCAATACAGCCTCAGCTCTGGTTGCATGTGTAAGCACTCCAACCAGATGAATTGATTCTACATCTGGAAGAGTATCTAGAGATGGAAACAGAATACTCATCGCAAAATCCTGATCCAAGTTTCCTAAGCACATTCACAAATATTTGCCAGAAAGTAGTATGAAATTTATAACAGCAAATCACAATCTCTTGAGTTCATAGTCCAGTTCCATGTACCAAGTAATGTATTAGGAATTGCCTATCATCTGTAAACTTTGGAGTAAAACTTCAAATCATACACCCAAAGAACGATCTAGAACATGACATCCCAAAATGCAGAACGTTAGATATTATGGAGGGAAAAAAGAATTGTATGATCAAATATATTTGGGAAAGAAAAAAATGAAGAAGAAATCTTTTCTGAGGAAATTTTTCAGAGTCTCTAATACACCAAATGGCACTGCGCATCTTCAAGAAGGTCTAGAGCATATTCAGTACCCAGAGCTTCTACGTCAATGAAAGAGTAGTCTAGGTGCCCTCGGTCAGCGCATGCAATAGCTTCCCTTGGAAAGACCTGGAGAAAGTAACAAGGAAAAGAAAAAAAGATCAGAACTAGGCAACAACCCAGTAAGACAGTGCAAATGTTTGTAAATGTCGTCAAACTCAGTTTGAATTTATCCAAATTGTGTGAACCATCAAGTTGTGTTTAAATTTAACGGTGCTAGCGTGGGGAATTCCGTAGCTACCGTCTGCCTATTGATTCAGAACATTTATGGTACAACAACTATATCACATATTTCTGGTAATAAAGAGCTCAGTGTGGTATGATTAATAATGATTCTGAGCTTGTGCTCAGGTACGATGAATTATGTTATACCATTATTAGAGCAAATGCAAAAATCTCATCCAAGGCCCTCCTCTTGGTAAAGGGGGAAATATGGCTTATTTCATAAGAGAAGTGTTTTCAGAGTGAGAGAGAGTTCATTTGCTGACATTTTTGTGCGATTAGATTTATCTATTAATAGACTCAGGAAGCACATTGAAAAGTTTACTACTTGGCTTTTTTCCATTATAGAATGATGAAGAATGTTTTCAGCAACACACAATTCAACATCTTCTTCGATCAAATCTAGTGTGACTTTCACAAGGCAATACACTGATTTTATAGTGCCATATATTATGCACCTTGCCATTGTCACTGATATAGGGGGGTATATAAATAGTTTCTATGAGGAGATCCACCACATTCCTCCCTTGCATGGGATATGCACTCCTTCCTAGAAGGCTAAATGTCATGTCATAATACGAGTTTCTCTTTAATTAAACTTGACAGTCCCATTTGAAAAAGCTATTAGAGTTTTCTTGACAGAGAAGTGGGACATGTCTTTCATGAATTGTCACCTTGTAAATAAAAGATTTAGCGTTTAATGAATTCTAGGCCGCAAGTCACCTCCAGCTAGTTTATAAATATAAGAAAACAAGATAAAAGGAGCCCTGGTGGTACAATCAGTTAAGTGCTCGGCTGTTAACCAAAGGTTGGTGATTCCAGCTCACCTGGTGGCTCCACAAGAGAAAGACCTTGTGATCTGCTTCTCTAAAGTTTACAGCCAAGAAAACCATATAGGGCAGTTCTCCTCTGTCACATGTGGCCACTAGGAGTCAGAATCAACTCGACTGCACCTCAGAATGTAACAACAAGGAATGTGGTAACTCGGGACTAGTGCCGACAGCAATAGAATCCAATGTCCTAGTACACATAGGCGTAACACAAAAATGGTGAAAGGGAATCATGTTCACACTTCAGTGTAAACCAAAGAGGAGGCTATTAAATGCACATCCTTCCCCCCGCGCCCACCCCAAATCTCCTGCTATAAAGATTCAGGGAGTTTAGGTTGACTAGGCCAGAATTTTTTTCCTTGTAAAGGATCTCGGGGGCATATTATTAGGCGTTACAGCATGCTCTCGTCATTAGTCCATAAGTGGTTCTCATTGAATTTTTTTATGTATTTGGGTAGTTCACTTCATTTTTTAAAAAATAATAAGCTCTCATTTATTTCTTTCAGTAGCTAGTTAACATTTTTAAAAAAATAATAACAGATCACCAGACAGAAGCCGTGACCCCAGCCATGACTGACTATTTGAAGAGGCGATGTTTTCCCGGCCCTGATTCCCACCTGCTTAGGCTGGCTGTAACTCAAGAGCAGAATCACATACATGTCACCAGGAAAAACTGAGTCCAGACTTTCCTAAGACAGCCATTCTCAATCATTAGGCCATAGCACTTGGGCTATATGGCCATACATTGTGGGGTGGGTTGGAAGTGGCTTCTTACTATTAATAATGTCTGCACACGAGTTTTTTAAGAATTTATAATTGGTTCAAGGGTAGTTCTCAAATGGCATAAAAGACATATATGCCTACAGGGGCTAGCCAGGTAATCCCAGTTGGTAAAGGGCCTGCTGTTAGTGCCCAAGCCCACAGTGGTGAGTGTAGAGACCTGCAGGGTAGACCCCTGCAGGGTGCCAGAAACCAACATTTGACCCCCGCCTATTGTTGCCATGCAGCAATAGTGAGCCAGGGTAGCCAGATCTTCTGATTTTTTTCAAGAATCCAGAAATTCAAAGGTTTATATGAAGTCTGCAATCATCACGTGCTTGCAACTCGTTAAAATTTTGTTAAAAGATATGGCTGAAAAACTCCCTTCTGCCTGTTAGGCACCAGGCTGCCAATCTCACAGAAAATTACATTATTCTCACATATTTGCATTTTCTTGTGTGTCCTCTGGTGGTAGAAAATGTGACGGAGATACAGCTAGTTTGCAGGCAATTGCACATTAAACTCATTGTCGTCAAGTTGATTGCAACTCCCAGTAGGACACAGTAGAACTGTCCCATAGGGTTTCCAAAGCACAACTGATGGATTCCAACTGCTGACCCTTTGGTTTGCAGCCAGTCTCTTAAACCACGGTGCCACCAGGGCTCCAATTGCACATTACCTGCACATAAATTACACATAGCCTATCTTACTTGTGCCACTGAGGATACTGTGGGTTCTACAATGGACATAATTTGTCCTCTATTGGGCCCATGCCAAGGTCACAAAAAGAGAGCAAGCACTGTACTAGAACAGGATACAAAAAAGCCAAACCAAACTCATAGCTGACAAGTCACTTCCGACTCATAGCGACCCTATAGGACAGAGTAGAACTGCCCCATAGGGTTTCCAAGGAGTGGCTGGTGGATTCAAACTGCTGACCTTTTGGTTAGCAGCCGAGCTCTTAACCACTATGCCGCCAGGGCTCCTAGAATAGAATCAATGGATTAAATTCGTGTAGGTTCCCACTTTGGGGTAACCACGCTAGTACGGGAGCAAAACTTGGGGCCTGAAAGGAAGCAGTATAACGTTGGCAGGTCCCGCCAGCTGGTGCTAAAAGCCTGGAGAAGCTTGTACATTTAATCACAAGGCACTGGCTGTACAGGTGGCCTTACCCCTCTGCTGCTGGGTTCTATTACACACCTTCCGCACACATGGTATTGTTTTGTGACCCTCCCTCTAACAAATGGCTGCCTTTTATAACCATAATTCATGTAATTCAATTCACATTCTTTTACGCCATGTGAATTCGTGATTTATTTGGTCTTTGATCTGGATCCTCCTCATGGTGGTCACACTGAGAAACTTTCAAGATTTCTCACCCTCTTCTCCTTCTCATTCCTGCCTCTCACCTCAGGTACCACCATAGCATCTCCTCTTCTCTATGCCCCTTTATATCTCAGGCCAAAAGGCACTCTGTGTATTGAAAAGAGCCCCCAGAAGGCCAAGTCCTTGCGCTGCAACCTAGGAGAAGCTTGTAACTTCTCTCTTCAGATAGTATGTCTGTGAAATGGAGATTGTTATACAAAATTTAAAGGTTTTGGGAGGACGAGGAAAATAGGGGAAGTAGAAGTGTTTTACCAATGTAGACCAGTGGGTAAGCTATCATTACGATTATTATTCTCAGGGGACTGTTATTGTGTTTCACCTTGTTAGTTATCATTGACTTAGCTCTGACTCGTGGTGGCCCTACGTACAACAAAATGAAACGACGCGCCCTATGTCAGCGTCAGCTCCCCTGAAGGCCTAAATAAATAATAAACAAACTAACAAACTTGCAGAATAAAACAGCCAAACTATGACTTTGCCCTCTCTTTCTAGAAAGCTAGGAGACTAGACAAACCTTTGCTCGACTTTGTGGAATTACCCAACCGCTAGCCCCACTGTCAGTGCTGTTTCTAAACCCCTGGAAAATGACAACATAATCCACATTTGAGGAATGCCCTTGACACAAGCAAATAACTGCATATGGGAGAAGGCACCCTGCTGGTGTCCAGAGTGTTTATCCAGAATTTGAATTGCTAATGGCCTGAACCATCTGGTGTGCAAGATTATCAGCAACTACGCACAACATCATAAGCCAGGCCACTGCCCACACTCCACCCTCTTGTCGTTCAGCTTAATGGTTCAAGCAAATTCACACATAACTTCTGTTTCTGCAGGGGTGTGATTTTTCATGTCCTCTCTTACACCCTCCTCACTGATAAAGACAGCTCACAACTCCAGAGTAGAAGAATCTATTTATTCACTTGTTCAGTCAGTAAGCCAATATCTGTCGAGTCCTTACTATGAGTCAGGCACCGTTCTAGTTATTGGAGATGACGTCAGACCTTACTTTATTCTAGGGGAAACAGACAAAAAAACGAAAGTAAAGTAATAGTTACAAATCATGATAAATGTCCTAAAAGAAACTAAAAAGGAGCCAAGACAGTAAATAAGGGGAGGGAAACGTTGACTTTAGATAGGATGGTGAGGAAAGACCCTTCAGAGGAGGTGTCATTTAGGCTAAGAACTAGAGGACACAAAGGAAACAGGTAGGCAGATGCCCAGGGTAGAGTGGGAGTGAAGGGGTGACACGGGTGTTGCAGGTGGGCAGATTAGCATGTACAAAGGCCCTAGGCAAGGAAGACCACAGTATGTTTGCAAAAACTGAGAGATAGTTCTTTTCAGTTTGATGACAAAGCAGAGCAACTTGCAAGCCAAGTAGCATAAGATTGGGGAAGTAACCCTGGAGTCTAATCATGGGACCTTGTAGAGCTTGATAGTTAGGGTTTTATCTGAATTATAGTCAGAAGCCATCAGAAAAAGTTCTCAAGTAAGGAGTGACAATCTGATTTATGTTTACAGCAGACACTGTAGTCACCTGTCCATACCCTCTCAATGTTCCCATACGGGTGCCGGGCAGACCAGATGTGCCAGCAAACTAGGAAAGCAACCAACAACCATTAACAGAGAGGATTTGGTATGTTAATTCCCCGTCTTCATTGCTCTCAGGTTGGACAGCCTGAGGTGTGTTTTATACCAGCCCTTTCTAGTAGAACTTTCTGCGATGTGAAAATGTTCTATCTCTGAGCTATCCCATATGATGACCACTAGTCACTGTGACAGTTGAGCACTTGAAAATTGGTAATTGCAATTTAGGAACTGATTTTTACTTTTATTTAATTTTAACTATTTAAAATTAAATTTAGACAGCCACACGTGGCTCGTGGCTACCATACTGGACAGTGCAATTCTATTCAGTCTTCTAGAGGTCCTAAATGAGATTGAGCCCCAGTTGCCCACTGACATGGCTTTTATTGGCTTCCTTCCATTTTCTGATTCACTTCCTCACTTCCTTACCGGTAGTTACTGGGTTAACCTCTCAAATAAACTAGTTGTAGTGAAATCTTTGTCTTAGGATCTTCCTATGGAGATACCCACCCTGAGGTAATGTTTCAAGATGACCGCTCTGTTTCCAGGATGGAGAAGGGATTGGAAGGGCACATGAGTGGAACTGAGGGGACCACTAGGGAGGTTTTTATACTGAAGTACTTAGTAAACACATGGAGCACTTACCTTGTCAGAGCCTGAGGACAGAGCACTACATGGAAGAGCTCACAGCTCAGATTCAGCCACATCAGTTGATTGCTATTCATTGGAGGACCCAATCCTCCAAGGCCATCTTGATGAAATAAGCATATGGCTGTACTGCATCTCTTAGAAGTGAGCTATAGCCAGAAAGTTCTAGTTCCTTCTAAGTCAGCCTACTCATAGAGCCTCATTATCCGTGATCAAAATTCTAAGTTATTAACCAGAAGGTTTCAAATTCATTTCTTAATCCTAATATATTCTTTTACCAAATATTAAAGTAATCACGGCATACTAGAAAATGCACTGGATTAAAAGAATCTTGATTTCTAGTCCTAACTTAGGGAGTCACTTGAATTTCTCACAGTAGTTCTCAGAAATGTCATTCGGTACAAGCAACAACAAATGATAACAATGGCAGAAAGTGGTGAGCTAGCTAGAGAACCAGCTTGAACTGGAGTAAAGGAAAATGAAGAACACCATAGACACAAGGAAATTATTAGCCCAAGAGACAGAAAGGGCCACATAAACCAGAGACTTCGTCAGCCTGAGACTAGAAGAACTAGATAGTGCCTGGCTACCACCAAAGACCGCCCTGACAGGGAACACAACAGAGAGTCCCTGATGGAGCAGGAGAAAAGTAGGGTGCAGAACTCAAATTCTAGTAAAAAGACCAGACTTCATGGTTTGATTGAGACTGGAGGGACCCCAGAAGACATGGCCCCCAGATTCTCTGTTAGCCCACAACTAAACTCATTCCCAAGGCCAACTCTTAGACGAAGATTAGACTGGACTATGGGACATAAAATGATACTCATGAAGAGTGTGCTTCTTAGCTCAAGCAGATACATGAGACTAAATGGGCAGCTCCTGTACAGAGGTGAGATGAGAAGGCAGAGAGGGTCAGGAGCTGGTTGAATGAACGCAAAAAATCTGAGGTGGAAAGGAGGAGTGTGCTGTCACAGTATAGGGAGAGCAACAAGGGTCACATAACAATGTATGTGTAAATTTTTGTATGCGAGACTAACTTGAATTGTAAACTTTACTTAAAGCACAACAATTAAAAAGAAAAAAAAAAAAAGAACCAGCTTGGAATTTTAAAAAACATAGACAAAAGATTTAACAAAGGAAAACAGTCAGGAAGAACCATATACAAGAGTGTTAGAGACCTCTAAGAATAAAGTTAGAAAGGGTAAATTCCCCCAGTGACTTAATGGCCTTCCAGAAATGCTAAGGACAACCTAAAAGGTTTTTTGTAGCTATGTTCAAAGCAAGGAAAATAAGGAAAGGACAAACGTACTGCTTGGAGCCAATGATGGAGAGGTGATAGAGAATTCAGGTTTTTCTCAAGCAATTATATTATTTCTGTTTTCTATGTCAATAAAAATTATCTTTGGACAAAATGGCAGGAAGGAATACTGGAAGAGAATAGGAAAGCCAAAGATGGGGAAAGAGATTTGTAAAAGAGCTCTTTTCAAGTATTCAAGTACCCTGGGTGCAGTGATGTGTCAGATGGTGGGAATGGGGGGGCACCCTGATTTGTAGCACTTGCTGATTTCTATGGCATAAATACCCCCAATTCCAAGCTGCCAACATGAGTTGGGAAGAGATACACAAAATCAGCTCTCACAATCTAGTGAGAGCTACTCCAGTACGTCTTACCTAGGTAAGAGGAATTACGTTCTTAGTACTGAAAAAAAACTATCAAAAAATTGCCACACTAGTGCAAAGGAATTTTTTTTTTTAATTTTTTTATTGTACTTTAGATGAAGGTTTACAGAACAAAGAGTTTTTCATTAAGCAGACAGTACACATATTGTTTTAGGACATTGGTTAACAACCCCACGACATGTCAACACTCTCCCTTCTCGACCTTGAGGACTTTTTTTTGGTGAAAATATACATAGCCAAAGTTACATCATTGTGAAAGTTTCTACATGTATAATTCAGTGACATCGATTACATTCTTCCAGTTGTGCTGCTATTCTCACTATCCTTTTCCAAATTATTCCATCACCCTTATCTTCAACTCACTGTACCCTAGGCTTCCCATCAAAGCTTCTGAGTTGCTGTTGTCAACTTGATCTCACATAGATAATTCTTTTTTTTTTTTGTGTGTGTGTTAGATGAAGGTTCGCAGAACAAATAGTTTCTCATTAAACAGTTAGTACACATGTTACCCTATGACAATGGTTAACAACCCCATGACATGTCAACACTGTCCCTTCTCAACCTTGGGTTCCCTATCACCAGCTTTCCTGTCCCCTCCTGCCTTCTAGTCCTTGTCCCTGGACTGCTGTGCCTCATTAATCCTGTTTTGTTTTATGAGACTGTCCAATTGCCGGCTGAACGGTGAACTTCGGAGGGGCTTCACCACGGAGCTAAAAGGATGTCTAGGGGCCATACTCTTGGGGTTTCTCCAGTCTGTCAGGCCAGTAAATCTGGTCTTTTTTTGTGAGTTAGAATTTTGTTCTACATCCTTTTCCAGCTCTGTCCAGGACTCTCTATTGTGATCCCAGTCAGAGCAGGCAGTGGTGGTAGCCGGGCACAATCTAGTTGTACTGGACTCAGTCTGGTGGAGGCCGTGGTAGCTGTGGTCCATTAGTCCTTTGGACTAATCTTTTCCTTGTATCTTGCTCTCTTCATTCTCCCTTGCTCCCGAAGTGGTGAGACCAGTGGAGTATCTTAGATGGCTGCTCACAGGCTTTTAAGACCCCAGACGCTACTCACCAAGGTTGAATGTAGAACACTGTCTTTATAAACTGTGTTATGCCAATTGAGCTAGATGTTCCCCGAGACCATGGTCCCCACAGCCCTCCGCCCAGCAATTCAGTCCCTCAGGGAGTTTGGAAGTGTCTATGGAGCTTCCATGACCTTTCCCTGTACAAGTTTTGCTGGCTTCCCCAGTAATGTGTTCTGTCTTACCCTTCACCAAAGTTACCACTTATCTTAGTGCAAAGGAATTTTGAGGATCTTGGAGAGGTGCTAGACATTTGCAACGGTTAATTATAGTTACAATTGTTAAAAAGAGGCAGTGGATTCTGAAAACTGTAGACCAGTGAACCTGAGGTGGATGCAGGACAAGATTCTAGAGTCATTCATGAAGGGAATTTTTGTGAATAATTAGGGAAATGGTAGTCACTAGGAGCCAACTTGGGTTCACTGAGAAAAAGTCATGCCAGACTCCTTTTTCATTCATCTCATTGTTTTATTTAACTAGTCTGGAAGATTTTTTTTTAAATGATGGACATAATATGTCTAGACTTTAGCAAGATAGAAGTGCAGACCAGGTGTTGTCAAGCTACAGCCCTTATGTCAAATGCAGCCTGCTGCCTGTTTTTGTAAATAAAGTTTTATTCGAACACAGTTACTTGTTTACATTTTGGTTGCGGCTGCTTTTGCACTACAGTAGTAGTTAAATAGTTGCAGCAAGACCTTATGGCTTAGAAAGCCTGAAATATTTACTATCTGGCCCTTTACAAAGAGAGTTTTCCAACCCCTGGTCTGTTGCAGAGAAGGTGGATGATAATTGCGTGGTCTTATAACCATGTTGAATAAACATATTCAAATGTTTCTAATTCATGGAGTAATAGTATCCTGGAGAAAGATTTCTGGCAGCTGGATCCTGGATTCTGTCCTGACCATATTGTGTGCAATGTTTTATTACTACACTTGTGAAAGAGGGCACAAACTTGCACACAGACCAATTTTGCAAATGATTTAATGTCCAAGCAATCATTGACTACCTTGCATGGTTGAATCAACTTCAAGCAAATAGACAGGCAGGGGAAAGAAGACATGATGGTCAGAAACAGTTGAAGGACACAAGGTCATTTAGCTAGGTGGAAAAAAATAAGTGGGGTCAAGAATGAAAGCTGCATTTAAATATTTGAAGATATGTTATTTAGAAGATGGATAGAATTAGTTTCTAAATTGTGCATGTAATTTATAGCTATATAATATTTCAGTTTATTCTGAAAACTAATTACCCTACAATCTTTCTTCAGGAGGGAGTGAGTTTCCTGTTGTTAATAGTGTTCAAACATAGACCAGAAGAACTCTTAGAATGGGTGCTAGAGAAGAATTCATGCCTAAGGAATCTTGTACTTTTTAGAATTTGTGGTTTTCTGAGGTGGTTTCCTCATCAGTATAGTGAAAGTGGAATTAGAGATAGTCTCTAATGCCAGATTCTGTAAATTCCTAAATTCTAAAGAGTAACTCAAACTGCCTACATCCAGGTTGCTTGGTTCAGATGCACAGATGCCCCTTATCTGCTCCAAAAGCATTGCTCACCAGCAAAAGCATGGGTCTTTCTTCCCAATTCCAGTGACACCTGTTTCTTCAGGTAAATCTGCCATGTTGGGAGAAAGTCAGCCCCATCTCCAATCAGCCGGTAAAAGCAATAGTGAGGTGATGATGAAAATGTCTTGGAGTCATACTAAGTTTACTCTAAACCAAAAGTCTTTTGTTGTGAAGGCTGTCAAAGATTTCAATCAGATACAACTAGAACTTCAAGGATGAGTCAACAGAAAGTTTGGTAACAGAGAAACACACCATAAACAAAGAGCTCTAAAACAAATGACGAACAATGGTCACTTTTGCCAAAATGGCAAATTGGTTGAAAGAATGTATTGGTTAAAATGTAAAATTAAGCAAATCATAGTATTTTAGCTAGGGATCACTCCACTACCTTTACAAACAATGGTTTACCAGGCTACCCAAACTAAAATCAAACCCGCTGCCATCAAGGCAATTCTGACTCATAGAGGCCCTATAGGATGGAGTAGAACCGCCCCATAGGGTTTCCAAGGAGCAGCTGGTGGATTTGAACTGCCGACATTTTGGTTAGCAGCTGAGCTCTTAATCACTGAGCCACCAGGGCTCCTATCAGGCTTTAGACATCATTTAATTATATACTAGAGTACAAAGGCAATAACATATATGAGTAGTGGAATGTTGAATTAGTGAAAATTTATCTAGACAAAAATCTCTCAACTCTATTTCACATTCGAGTTTTAATATACTACTTACAATCTCAACACTAGCAATGTCTAAATAAAACACTGTCAGTTATTCCTTTGCCCCCTTGCTCCTTCTGTTTTCCTTATGTTGGAGAAAACGGTTAAATAGGAACGGTCAGCACCGACTCAGTGGTGCAACGTCCATTGTTATTAATTCGCCATTATGGCAAATTTACCTGGAGCCCAACACAAAACGCGGATCATTGGTCCTAAGGATCTGAATACTATGTGCATGCATGGAAATGCCACCAAAGAAATATGTGTCTTGGATGAGAGGGGCATCTATCCACAAGATAATCTCACTACAATCTTGCACTAATGCAGTGATTGTCAACCTTACATGACACAGTGTCCCCTTTTGATAACAAATATTTTCTGCATTGCTTTATTGTCCTGAAAAGAAATTCATGGATAACATAATACCCTTATATATATAATTCAAAAGTATTAATATAATGCTCAAACATAATATTTAGGAGAAATAAAACAATATATAATATTTATTTTAATTTGTGAATACTCTGAAATATAATGCCAGAAGACATAATGACATAGTTAAAGATTCGTATATGCTTACAGTGAATAAGTTTAGGATTAAAAGAAGTAAAATTTACCCAGATACTGTTGACACATTATATGTTATATTTTAAAACACTAACTAAGTAAAAATGCGTGTGCATGCGTGTATGTGTGTGTGTATAAAATCAAGAATACAACATCTACAAACTGAAATAAGGTTTATTGATGACTCAGCTACCACAAACCATGTTGTTCTTGGCAATATGCATTTTCTAAAATGGTGACTAACTCTTGGTACAATTCAGAACAAAATAGGCCAATCATTACCCCATTTACTAGGTAGTTGTACTCTTGGGTAATTTTAGTGTAGATCAAAATCATGCCAACAAAAATGTCCATCAACTGAAGAAAAGATTAACAAATTGTGTCCATAAAATAGAGTATTATTCAGCCATATAAAAGAATAAAATATAGATACATGCTACCACATGATTGAACCTCAAAAACATTATTTTAGGGGAAATAAACCAGATGCAAAAGGCTACATATTGTATGATTCCATTTATATGAAATGTCCAGAACAGGCAAATCTATAGAGATGAGAAGTGGATTAGTGGTTGCCAGGGGCTGGGAAAGGGGGGAAATAGGGAGTGACTGTTAGAGGTGTGGGGGTTCTTTTAAGGGTGATGAAAATATTCTAGAATTACATAGTAGTGATGGCTGCACAGCCTTGTAAATTTACTAAAAACCACTATAAAAGGATGAATTTTATGGTACATGAATTATATCTCAATTTTACAAAAAAAAATAATTTTTTAAAACTGAGTTTATTTCTGGGCTCAGACAATTATTAACAGGTTTTTCACTTACATCAATGTTCAGTGGAATGTTGATAACTGAGTGGGACAATAATTATTCCTTGAATAGAAATATCTCATGCACTTCAGCATTTCTCCGTCCTACCACATAGCAGTAGTGCCCCACAACCATCGTGACAACCAAGAAGCCACCTACAAAACCACACAGTTTCCAAGTGGCCATTGAGAGTAAGGCATTGCCCTTGTTGAGAACTATAGCCCTAACAGCACGACAAAAAAAGTCAAAATATATGATACCTAGCACTGCGACTTTCTGGATTTCCAAACTCACAGTTAGCCACCACTTACCACCACATTGAGACCACGTGAAGGACTATTCTGGCTGTGCCATTTGGCTTCTTCACCTGCTCCTTCCTTATCTCCTTCCTTCTCGGTACTTTGAAGGCAGCAATACAGAATTTTCTCCTGTCCAGTGATCCATAAAACATGTGCAGGATCCTGCTTGTTTTCTATATAAATATGATTAGAAAGGGCAGTATTTCTCAGAATTTACAGCATCCCTGAAGGTTCAATAATGTGTTTATCAAGAAGAAAGACTTCAAATGTGCATTTCACTGGAGCTTTGAGGTAGAGAATGAGAGACAAAATCAAAGCTTCCAAACTATTTAGGAAGAGTGATCAGACCTGGATGTGGTTCTGATTCTCAAAGATTTTTTTATTCTTACTTACCTGTCATTGAAAACAGTAGTTAAGAAGGCCTAGAGGCACGGCAGGGCTGTGAATGAGAATAAGGAGGGGACTGCTGCAGAGTTAAAGCAGCACCATGGACTGCGGGTGTCACCCAAGACCCCAAAGAATCCTTTCAACTTTTCTTTTCGTGAATTGGCCCCTTCCAAGTGATAAAGATTTGAAACCAGCATTAAATACATCAAGGATCTAAGTCAGTGATTTCTAAACCAAATTTTGGCACACACAAGGATATCGCCAGTGGTTTCAAGAAGCGTCTAAAATTCTCACAACACTTCACGTGTATTTGTGTTCTTTTTCAAAATAAAATGTGTCCCCAGAGTAACTTGGAAGAGGTGGGTAAGGCAACACAGACTTTCACAAAGGTAGTGTCCCAGCATGCTTGTCACTGGCCAATGTAACTGTGAGTGTTTTCTACAGCCTCCTATGAATCACTTCCTTTTCTGAGGTGGAATTTTGATGAAATAAAATCTCTTTCTAAACCCCATAGAAGATTTTAAAATCCCATAGTAGGATCAAAGATATGATTTGTATTTTTCCGTGATAATTCCATTTTGTCTCCTAACATAATACGCACTGTGAATTCCACAACTGGAAATAAAAATGTTTTGTAAAATATTTTAATCAGAACATACCATTAATCATTTCTTTGAATAAAGTGAGATTTAGCTTTTAAATTGACCACTCAGCATTTCACATCTGGGCAAGATTATGTCTAAAAAGAATACTAGACTCGGGTCAGATCAAGCACACTATTAAAGAGACTCAAGATGGGTTAAAAAGTCTATTTGGGGATAGTCTTTCAACTGGCAAGAAAACGGTGATCATTATGCTGTTGGTTTTGGCTTTGGTTTGTTTTTTTTTTTTCCCAAATGTGAATATCTTCTGATGTTTCTAAGAGATTTCGATGGTATTTGAAGTGTGTGTGCGTGAGACAGAGAGAGACATGTATTTTACTGAGGGAGGTTTAAAGTTCTATGTGTTTTGGAATTAGCTGCATAAAACATAATTTAAGCGTTGGGTAGAAAACTGACTCTTTTAGGCCCACACTCTGCCCTATCTGCTCTCTGCACTGCCAGCTCAAGGCCAAAGCCCCTGAGCATGCATGAGGGTTCCAAGCTCCATTACTTGTTCCATACAAGGGTTTGGGTTTTTTGTTTTTTACTTTTTACGTGAAAACTTCAAACATGTACAAAAGTAGATAGAATACAAACATATATAGAAGTAGATAGAATACTATAATGAACCCTTGTGTACCTATCACCCAGCTTCAGCAAGTACCAGTGGACAGTTTTGTTTGTTTGGACAAGACTTCTTCCTAAGTCGGGGTACATTCTTCCATCAGAAGGCACGTAACGTCTGGTTGTCTCTTCTTGTGACATTATCAGTCATTGATGATCACTGCTCAAATCCGTTCATTCCTTAGCAGTTACAAGTGGCAATAGCGTGAATTCTATCACTCCTTGTTTGTTTATTAGCTGGAATACTTCTCTAAAGAGAAAGTTTCCCTCATCAACTATTTATCCAGAGGTACAGAATTTATAGGAAAGGCATGGTAAGTACTTGACTCTCCTTATTAGCTTTGAAAATATCGAGGTACTTTACGAGCATCCTCCAAAGGAACCGATGAATTTTGTAGTCCCTTTATGACTTTATGGAAGTAAACACATTTGGCATGTTTCAGTCCTTGGCATATATTATTCTTATTGATACTCAAATTGCCCCATCTGTGGCCAATGGAAGCTTACTGAGGTGTTGCCAGGACCTTTTAAAAGCAAACCAGAAAAAAAAATTCCAGTGGGAATTCCAAGGGCTTCCTGGACAGCAGATTAAGAACTTCTTTCCTTTATAGGATCTTTACAAAGATCATCTGAATGTCATAATGACTTTGGAGGTCAGCTCTCAGACAGTAGATGGTGTCCACTTTGTATAGAAGAGGACACAGAACCCAGATAAATTTAGTGACTCTCCCCTCCCCGGGTCACCAGCCTTCTTGATAGTAGAGCTATGAGTAGACAACAGGTCTTCTGGTTTCCAGGCTCGGGACATTGTATCTTGGTAAAGCTAAACCATATTCTTGTTATTATTATTCCTATCACAGTCTTGAGAATGATCCTAGGCACTTTGAAGGTATGTGAAGAAAACTGTGGAACTGAATTAATACTGTTATACCGTCACATAAAACATTTTCATGCTATGGGCCTCCATGGAGTATTACCAGCAGTTGCTGTCAAGCTGATTCCAATTCATGGCAACCGCATGTGTGTCAGAGTAGAAATGTGCTCCATAGGATTTTCAATGGCTGATTTTTCAGAAGTTGATCACCAGGCTTTTCTTCTGAGGCACCACTGGGTGATCTTGAACCTCCACCCTTTAAGTTAGCGGGTGAGCACTTTAACCATTTGCACCTCCCAGGGACTTGATGGTGTATTATTGTACGTTATATTTTCTCTTGGTTAGAACCACAGTACATGAAGTTCATCCTTATTTCCCAGGATGGAGGAAAATTGAGGAGGTGTTGCAAAGTCGGCACTTCAGAGAGAAAACCTTAACAACCCCCTTTAACAAGCCCGATTTGGTTAAGCTGGGGTAAGCAGAGGTAGAAATGAAACAGGAGACTTTTTTGTATTTTTTTCAGGGCAGACTAGTTTTCCTGGGAGAACATAAAGCCCTGTGATGGGTATCTTAACCACTGTCAAACATCTGCGACATAGTGTTTGTTCTAACCCAATAAACTGGATCTTTTTTCTGTTGGCTGGAGACAGAAAATGAGCATAGTATTTTAAGCTTATTTCAAGTAGATTAGCCACAATAGTAGTCTTTAAAATGGTCTAATGCTCTTCAACCATCAGCTGTTTTCCTCCATTGCAGTTCCTATTACACAAAAAGGTTCAGTGAGGTTGGGAGTAAGTGGGAATTTCCTGAAAAGCCAAGCAATGAATTTGTTCTTCTGAGCAAGGTAGCAACATTTACATAATATGAGGAAATAAAATGCTTCTCTTAATGACTCTTTAAAGAAACAATTGGAAAAAAAATGACTGTGACTCAAATTAACATGAAGTCAAAGGTATTTTGGCAAAAGAATGACATATACCAGTAACATCTCTCTATATTTCTTCATCTTTACAGAAGCTGCGTTCTCTTAATAAACAGACAGGGAACCTCTGGGTTATTAATGGACTCCATGGAAGTAGGTGGATACCGAAACAGTATGAACTAATATGAAACCTCTGAATGAAAAGCTAAAAATGAAATCAGCCAAGTTTTATTGGATGTCTCATTGTACATATTTCTTACACCAAACCATCTAGATCAGGGGCCAGCAGACTTTTTTTCTGTAAAAGGCCAGATAGTAAATATTTTAGGCTTCACAGGCAACTACATGACTCTACCATCCTAGCGTGACAACAGCCGCAGACAACCCATGAACAAACGGGCAGGGCTGTATTCCAATACAGTTGTATTTATGAAAACAAGCAGCAGGCTAAATTTGGCCTTTGGGCCATAGTTTACAGACCTCTGATATAGATGATGACAGAATAGCTTGCTTGCATCTAGGAGTTTGGCACCTAATTGCAGGTGTGAGAAGAAAGGTACAGGTTATGGAATGTTTTCTAAAGAGGTGGCTCAAGTACAAGTCACAGCTCAAATTTCTAAAGGTGAAAACTTGAAGTTACGTGAGAAAAGCTGGTATGTTTAAGATGTTAGTAAATGGTGGGGACTGTAGCTAAGCAGAAAAGACTTGCCCTCCCTGTGTTAAGAGATCTGTTGTAGTTGATTGTCACCGTGTGGAAATGCTCAACAATACCATCTGTCTCAGTCTCTTAGTGCTGCTGTAACACAAATACCACAGGTGGGGCTTTAAAGAACAGGAAGTTATTTTCTCACTGTTCTGGAGGCCAGCAGTCCAAATTCGAGTCTCAGCCCTATCAATTCCTTCCTTGTTGGTTGCCCCGGGCGTTCCTTGGTTCTTGGTGATCCTCCCAAGGCATTGCTCTTCCTCAGTATGTGCTTGTTTCTGCTCTTTTTATACCTCAGAAGTGGTTAGGTTTGGGACCCACCCTACACTGGTATGACCTCCTTAACATAGCAAAAGAAAAACCTATTTCCAAACAAGATTACATCCACAGGGATAGGGGTTAAGATTCGAACACATATTTTGGAGGGACAGGATTCAGTCCATAACAGCATCTCTCTGATTGTTCTGTGAAGACTATTTTTAGGTGTTGAAAAATAATTGAAAGATTTGAGACAATGTAAAGGCAAAGCCAAACAAATTGCAGAGCAGCTAGAGAAGTACCTAGCAGGCACATAAACTACCAACCTAGAGGTCGGCAGTTGGAACCCACCCAGTGGCACTGTGGAAGATTACAGCCAAGAAAACACATGGAGCAGTTCTTCTCTGTAGCACATGTGGTCGCCGTGAGTCAAAGTTGACTTGACAGCAATGAGTTTGGTTTTTGTTGCTATTATTGTTGTTTTTGTTAGGCACATAGTAGATTCTCAGTAAATATATGTTTGAAGGGAAGAGGAAAGGAGAGGAGGAGGAAAGAAAAAAAACAAAGAGAAAATGCAGCAAGAGGAAAGGAGACACATGGCAAAAACATTCCTCACTGTTAGGTGCCCTCAAGTCGATTTGGACTCGTAGTGACCCCATATGACAGAATAGAACTACCCCATAGGATTTTCTAGGCTGTAATCTTTATGGGAGCAGATCACCAAGTCTTTCTCCTGCAGAGCCACTGGGTGGGTTTGAACTGCCAACCTTTCAGTTAGTAGCCAAGCACTTAACCATTGTGCCACCAGCGCTCCTGAAAACATCAGTTTTCAAACTCTGGGCAAGAGGCTACATTGCAGTCATTCACGCTCCATCACAAGCACTGTCCTGATATTTTATAGAAGAGAGGAGATGCTTTGTATTTATTTAACTAAAATAATATTGCTATTTTCAAATGAATAGAAATTAAATGAAGTCAAGACCAAGGCGCTGGGGGAGAAATCTTGATTTTTCTTCATGCCTCACCCCCCCACCATGGGACACATGGCAGCAGCCCTCTACCTTCAGCATGTCTGGGAGCTTTATAAAAATGCTCAGCCCCCAACCCAAAAATTCTGATTTATTTGGTCACCCAGTGTGAGGCCCAAGCTTCAGTGTTTTTTTTTTTTTTTTTTTTTTTGTAATGTACTCCATGATATTCCAAAGTGCAGACAGGGTGGAGAACCACTAATTTAAATGTTAAGGACACATTTGGTATCAAGATAATGTTTGTATGTAGAAAGAGTAGATAATTCAGAATTGCTTAAGATTGCCATTCAGTGATGTCTCCAGTGAGGTACATGCAGTCAAACTGAATTTCATCCACGAAGTTCAATAGTCAAAACAATTGTTGTTGTTTTTATGGTTGTTGCTGTTGTTAGCTGCCATCGAGTTGGCCCCTGACTCATGGGAATTGGACCATTGTGATCCAAAGGGTTTTCATTGGCTGATTTTCAGTAGTAGATTACCGGGCCTTTCTTCTTAGTCTTAGTCTTGAAGTTCCACTAAAACCTGTTCAGCATCAAAGCAACATGCAAGACTCCACTGAAAGATAGGTGGTGGCTGCATATGAAGTGCATTGGCCAGGAATTGAACCTGGGTTTCCCACATGGAAGGTGAGAATTCTACCACTGAACCACCACTGCCCCCTTTCAAAACAATTACACTCCCTATTTCTTCCCAAAAGTACCTCTTGACCCACCATGTCTTAGATCAAGGGTCAACAAACTACGGCTCACTGCCTGGTTTTGTACAACCCATGAACTAAGAATAGTTTTTACATTTTTAAATGGTAGAAGTAATTTTTTAAAACAATAATGTTTATGACATGAAAATTATATGAAATTCAAATTTCAGTGTTTATAAATAAAGTTTTATTGGAACACACCTATGCCCACTCATTTACATATTGTCTGTGGCTGATTTCAAGCTACAATGGCACAGTTAAGTAGATGCAACAGAGACTGTGTGCTTGCAAAGCCCAAAATATTTACTATCTAGTCCTTTAGACGACTTTTCCTTTATCCCTAGCCACTCTTAAAATTCTCTCTTTATCTTTGGTTTTGGCAAGTTTGATTATAATATGTCTTGGTGACTTTATTTTGGGATCTACCTTACGTGGGGTTTGATTAGCCTCTTGGATAGATATCTTCTCATCTTTCACAATATCAGGGAAGTTTTCTGCCAACAAATCTTGAACAATTCTCTCTGTATTTTCTATTATCCCCTGCCCCAGTTCTGGTACTCCAGTCACTCATAGGTGATTCCTCTTGATAGAATCCCACATAATTCTTAGGGTTTCTTCATTTTTTTAAATTCTTTTAGCTGACTTTTCTTCATTTAAGTTGGTGTCAAGTGCTTTATCTTCAATCTCACTAATTCTGACTTCCATTGCCTCAATTTTGCTCATATGACTTTCTATTGAGTTGTCTAATTCTGAAATTTTATTGTCAATCTTCTGGATTTCTGATTGCTTTCTCTCTATGGATTCTTGCAACCTGTTAAATTTGTCATTATGCTCTTCTCTGATCTTTTTAAGTTCCTCCATTGCGTGTTCCGCGTTTTGCCTAATTTTCTTCCTGATATCTTGAAGAGTTCTGTATATTAATCTTTTGTATTCTGCCTCCGGTAATTCCAAGAAATTTTCTTCCTCCAGAAAATTTCTAGATTCTTTATTTTGGGAGCTTGCTGAAGCCATCATGGTCTGCCTGTTTATGGGATTTGATATTACTGTTGTCTCCAAGCCATCAATAAGTCATTATATTTATTTATTTTATGTTTGCTTACTGTGTCCTAGCTTCTTGTTTTGTCTTGATATGCCCAAATAGGCTGCTTATGTGAGCTAGTTTGATTATTGACACCTTTGAAGCTCTAACATCCTGTCACCAGGTGGTTAGATCTGTTACTAGGTATGTGAGTCCCAGAGTCCACCCACTCCTCCTGTATGGAGTCAGCTCAGGTGCCCAGGTAGACAGCCACTAAGTGTGTGGTGCAGGCTCTCACCTACAGTCCTAGACAGGCATGGGTGATTGGTGTAGGCACAGGCATCTGGCTGCAGCAGGGGAATACACTCTGAGCAAGGCAGGGGTCTGATGGCCACCCCCGATTGTCCAGGAGGAAAGCGTGTCCCTGTTCCATAGAGTGCATATGTGGGTGGGTTTTGTAGCCGGACTATGAGCACCCAGTTCTGCTGGATTTAAGGACTGGGGGGCATGTCTTATTCTTGGGCCCCTATCACAGGTGGCTAGGTGGCATGGGTGGAGCCACCAGTCCTCAGACCCCTGATGTGGGTAGGTGAAGACTCTGCTTAATGGGCAGAGCAATATCAAATGTCAGGAACCTGCCACTTCACAGCTGAAACAGTTGAAGTCAGACTTCAGTATATACCCTGTTGTACTGCGGTAATGAGAGCCTGCACTGTTGAAATGGGCCCACACAAGTCTATGCAGGGGGAAAGGCACTGAAAGTCCGCGGATCCCTTATGCCTGTACCTAGGCAAAGGAGATGTGCCTACCCTGAGTTACTGGCTTAGGAGAGCTGGCAGATTATTTTTTCCCCATTTGTTAATTTGTTCCGTGTCCAAGGCCGGGAGAATGGCTCAGGGGACGTGACAGGTCCTACTTCCAGCCCAGGGGACTCGGTAATAGCCGAAGCCATCACAGACCCAGTGCAGAGAAGGGAGTGGGGAGGTAAATGCGAGAGAGGTTTTTCCCAAAGGGAGGTGGTTTAGATCCCCACAGTAGACCAGACGTGAGTACTTATCTTTCACCGATCTAGGGCTGCTTCTCACCAGTTCTGGATGGCCGAGTAGACTCTGTGCCGCTGGGTCTCTCCCAGTGTGGAAAATGCCTCCTGAGTGCTGCTGCTTGCCTGCCTCACCGCTCACCTCTGAGCTAATCCAGATTCAAGGGCTCTGGCTCCTGCTGGGTCAGTTCTGGCAACTCCTCACTGCTTCCAAACCGTCTCTCCTTCCCCCTGCCACTCAGTCTGATTCCTCAACTTTGCCTTTGATGTTCAGGGCTCCTAGATTGTCATATATAATTGATTCACTTGTTTTTTGGGTCTTTGTTGTAAGAGGGACCACCAGAAGTGTCTGACTTCTCTGCCATCTTGGCCCTGCCTTCTACTATCTGGCCCTTTAGAGAAAAATTTTGCTAACTGATGTCTTAGAGGGCATATTCTTTTTTATTTGGAATAGCTAAAAAATAAGACAAACAACTTTCAAATCTCAGTGGCTCAACCCATCGAAAGTTTTTGCTCCCTCATATTACAGTGACAGAGGTTAGTTCCCCCTGGTATTGAAGTTCTTAACTGTGTTGTGCCTTGGTCCCTTTGGGCAGTCTGCTGAAGTCTGTCAACCCTTTTTCAGGATAATAGTTTTAAAATACATAAAATAAAATATGTAGGATTTAAAATTCAGTAATCACAATAGTAAAACAAATAGAGATATAATAATATGTGTGCTTCTTTATTAAAGCATTAAATAACAAGATCTAGCTACAGATTTAATAACTATCATAATTTTAGAGCAGTGTAGAATGTAAAAACATTTTTAAATATCTGCAGCCACTGTAAGATGATATGAAATATCTATGATTTCTCTAGGTGACAAAGCTACAGTAGTGCTAATATCACTGTGGTTGTTTGCCTACATTCATAACAGAAGGAAATGCTAAATTTAAGTTATATTTTTATGAAAATAGAGATGTAATTTCTTTTCTAACCAAACTCATGGGCCCGTTGAATTTTATCCATACACCAAGGGGTCTAGGGACTCTAGGCTAAGAACACCTGAGAGGCTCTGCCATTTCTGGGCCCATGAATTCCTCCATTTGAACCTCTTCCTTTAGCCAGCAGGCAGGAAGGAGGGAACAATCATGGAGGACCATTCTGGAGGTATTAGGGACAGTCCTGGAAGTGGTATAAAACAAATTGCCTCCATCCTGTTAAGCAGAACTTCAGCTTATGGCCCCCATAACTGCTAGGGCCACCACCCCTCTATCAGTTTGTCAGACTGTGGTGGCTTGCATGTTGCTATGATGCTAGATGCTATGCCACTGGTATTTCAAATACCAGCAAGGTCGCCCATGGTGGACAGGTTTCAGTGGAGCTTCCAGACTAAAAGAGACTAGAAGAAAGACCTGGCAATCTGCTTCTGAAAATGTATTGTTGTTAGGTGTCGTCGAGTCATTTCCAACTCATAGCGACCCTGTGTACAACAGAACGAAACACTGCCCAGTCCTGTGCCATCCTCACAATAGTTGCTATGTTTCAGCCCATTGATGCAGCCACTGTGTCAATCCATCTTGTTGAGGGTCTTCCTCTTTTTCACTGACGTTCTACTTTACCAAGCATGATATCCTTCTTCAGTGACTGATCCCTCCTGATAACATGTCCAAAGTGTACGAGACATAGTCTCGCCATCCATGCTTCTAAGGAGCATTCTGACTGTACTTCTTTTCTGAAAATTAGCTGATGAAAACCCTATGGATCACAACAGAATATTGGCTGATAGAGTGCTGGAAGATTAGTCTCTAGGTTGGAAGGCACTCAGAATACTCAGTGGCTTCAACAGTGGACTCAAACATACCAATGATCATGAAGATGGCGCAGGACTAGGCAATATTTCATTCTATTATTCATGGGGCCTCCATGAGTCGGAGCTGAGTCCACAGCAGCTAACAACTGCAAGGGAGGCTGGGAAATACAGTCCAGCTGTGTCCCCAAGAAGGAGAAGAGACACACTTGGTGAACATCCAGCCAGTCTTCACCATACCTCCTCTCGAGGGTACCATAGGCACCCACATCGATTTCTTCTTTAAGACTTAGAGAAGGGAGGAAGTTTTGTTCAGTCTTCTTGGTTGCTTGATTCCAACCTGGTAAACAGCTCCACATTTTTTCCATTTTCATGTTTTATCCCAAAAGAACGGAGCATTACATTAATTGACTTGTCTTATTAATTCAATAAGCTGCTTCCAGGATGAAATGCTTAGCTATGCTTGCTTGTTTTGGGCCCTTTCTGGTTGTGGGAAAAGGCTTCAAGGCTCTAAGCACTCTGAAGTTTTTCAGTCACTGAAAAATTGTATGCACTGATGAAGACTTGCCACATTTGGAATTACTACAAACTGCTAGTTTCTCATTATATTATAATTTAATTCACACTTTTTTAGTATGATAAGAAAATATTGAATAGTTTACGTATTATAGTAGGATATTTGCTCAGAGACAGTTAATGTTGCATTTTAGTGTTTATTTTAAATGGCATTCAAACAATTAAAGGCAAAGGAAACCTCCATGTGACAATGGGAACTCTAGCCTAAGTCAGTAAAATGTGGACTTCAGTCAAATGCTTTTTTGAAAATCAGATTAGGAAATTAACTGAGTAGAAAGTGAAAACTTTCTACAAAATTTGAAAAAATCTAGAACTTGAGAGACTAAATCTTACAGGAAAGCAAGTCCCAGTAATGACTTTGAAAGGACTTCCCAGAATTATATCGTTGGTTTTCTTTTTCCCAAAGGTTCAGTCCCAGAACAAAATGTACAGATGGGTGCCTAATGTCTGTTTTTAATGAGATTTATATTGATGATGATAAATCTGCCATTTTGTGAAACCACATGGGATAGGAACTAAAGCATGGCAAGGGGATGTTTTAAACAATTATTGGCAATTTAGATGCTAATCTACAGGGCAATTTGAAATTTACATTATTATTATATAAATAGCATTTTAAAGCAAAAATGAAGACAGTCTTGTTTCTCCACAAGGACACAGACGTGCTGTGTTTTGTTTTGCTTCTTTGCAAAGAGATCATAGAACAATTGGTTTTTGCAAAATCCCAAAAGGTTTAAAATGATTATTCCACAAAATGTTTGACATACTGAGTCTGCAAAATAGCACATAGCTAGACAAGTTGGTTTAATATGAATAAATATCCATGGCCCAATGCCCACTTAAGCCTGGAATAAAATGTGGAATCAACCAAATCTTATTTTAAGCTTTCCTCAGGTGTATTGTTCCAAAAGCTGATGCAAACCAAAGATTCAGTGCATTATTTAAAATGTTTTTTAACAGGTTTTCCAGTACTAATATTATAAGAATTGATAATAACAAATAATATAAAGTCACACCTTGGACTGTGAATCTTACAGGACCTTCCTTAGGACATGCACTGTATCATGGACTGAATTGTGTCCCCCAAAAATATCTGTCAACTTGGCTGGGTCAGGATTCCCAGTATTGTATGATTGTGTAATCTGATGTGATTTCCTTATGTGTTGTAAACTCTATCACTATGATGAGTTTATATGTGATCTCCTTATGTGTTGTAAATTCTATCACTGTGATGAGGTTATACTGATGAGGTTTACAAGATTGGATAGTGTCCTAATCCAATCTCTTTTGAGATATAAAAGAGAAGCTAGCAGAGATACATAGGAACCTCACACCACCAAGAAAGCAGTGCTGGGAGCAGAGCGCATCCTTTGGACCTGAGGTTCCTGCGCTGAGATGCTCCCAGACCAAGGGAAGACTAATGCAACACAAGGACCTTCCTCTAGAACTGACAGAGAAGACAAAGCCTTCCCCTGGAGCTGGCACCCTGAATTCGGACTTGTAGCCTACTGGACTGTGAGAAAATAAATTTCTCTTTGTTAAAACCATCCACTTGTGATATTTCTGTTGGAGTAGCACTAGATGACTGAGACACACTGTTACCTAGAACTTCAAAAGCCACTTCCTTAACTCTGTACAAAATATAGCAGGACCAAAAACATGTGACTCCTCACCTTCATTCATTCATTCCTACACTATGTTATTCCTTCATTTAAAATCCATTCATTCATTCAATAAATATTTATTGAATACCTACCATGTACCAGGTTTTTCCCATTCACTGATTTTTCACTTTTTTTAACCATGTGTTGCAGAAATGCATTCCCTGAAACAATAATGTGAACAGTACAGAACATCGAAAGTAAAAAGTGAAAGCTTCTCTGCTCTCCTCCCTATGCCCCTCCCCCTGCCACTGTCACTATGCAGTCACTGCTGCATGAGCCAGGTGTCCGCAAGCTGGCGTGCAAGCTGGATTCCATTGTGTATGGCCCATGAGTGAAGAATGGTTGTTCACATTTTGAAAGAGTTGTTTAAGAAGAAGGAGGAGAAGGAGAAGAGATGGAGGAGATAGAGAAGAAGGAGGAGAAGGAAAGGAAGTAGTAGTAGTTGGAGGAGGAGAGGGGGAGAGGGAAGAGGAAGAAGAGGATGGAGAAGAAGAAAAAGAGGAGGAGGAGGCGGAAGTAGCAGCAGCAGTAACAGAGACTGTATTTACTGTATTTACTATCTGACCCTTTATAGAAAAAGTTTTCTGACTACTGTATAGACCTCCAGACCTTTTCTAGGTATGTATCCATATGAGTACATATATAAGAATGCAAACACACACACAGAAATATACAGTTTCAATTTTTGATTTGTTTACATAAGTAAGATCAGATTTGTGTATTACTAAGCAAGTTCTTTTATTAATAGTATATTTTGGAGGTTGTTCCATGTCAATATATTTGTATCAACCTCTTTTTTTTTTTTTAACTCTTAAGTAGCATTTCATACATATTGTGTATTCCCTGTGTGATGGTTAAGATCATGTGTCAACTTGGCTGGGCCATGATTCTCCGTGTTTTAATGTAATCACTCCCATGACTGAATATACTGTGAATAGCCAATCAGATGAAAGGGAGTCTCCTTGGGGGTGTGGCCCGCATTTGTATATAAGCAGACGTTCTGGCTTTTTGCTCTCTCTGGATCCTGAGGCTGCTTCCTGTCGTCTCATCTCCCGTTCTTGGGACTTGAGCTGTCAGCTTATCTGCGGAACCTGGGATTCGTCTATCTGCACAGCCGGTGAGTGGGAGCCCTGCTCTCCGACCTTCCAATCTTGGGCTTGCCAGCTTCTACAGCTGTATGACTTGGGAGAGGCCTCTACCCTGATCCACAGACTTGGGACGTTCTAGCCTCTACAATCACGTGAGCTGTTTCCTTGATATAATCTCTCTCCATATATATATATTTATACACTTTACTGGTTTTCCTTCTCTAGAGAACACAGCCTAAGACACCCTGCCTCTATAAAACCATTACCCTCTCCTCACTTTGGAGCACAACCTTCTCTGAAAAACTTTCCACACACATTCTCAGTTCAGCTCCTGATCATGTGTCTGTGTCTTCTATTTTAAACATCCACCTATTCATTTATTCATTCAACCAATATTTATTGATGTGTCAGGTACTGTTCCAGCCCCTGAGGATTCAATGGTGAAAAAGAAAAAACAGGCCAAAATTCCTACCCTCAGGGAGCATACATTCTAGTAAGAGAAGCAGATGATAAACAAAATCAACAAGTAAAAGTATAATATAAAGCAAGGAAGAGTGATATGAAATGTCAGATGGTGAGTGTTGAAATTTTAGATTGGATGGTGATGGATGGCCTCAGTGAGAAAGGGACTCTTGAGAAAAGATAGATTGGATGGTGATGGATGGCCTCAGTGAGAAAGGGACTCTTGAGAAAAGACCCTTAGGAAATGAGAGTGCCAGCCATGAGGGCATTCTGTGCAGAGGGAACAACAAGTGCAAAGGCCCTGAGGTGGGTACATGCCTGGTGAATTTAAGGAAGATCAAAGATGGCAGGAAGATCAATATGGCAGAAACAGAGCCAGTGAGGAAAAGAGTAGTGGGACACAAGGTCAGAAAGATAATGGAGACCTTTATCATGTGGGACCTGTGGGTTTTAACATGGTCTTCACGTGGCTTTTACTCCAAGTGGAATGGGGAGCCATAGGAAGAAGAGTAACATGATCTGATTTCCTTTAAACAACATCAGTGTGGCTGCTTTGTTGAAAATAGACTGCAAGGGCAAGGATAGAAGTGTAGAAGCAGTTAGACCTGTTAGGAAGCTGTGACCACAATCCAAACAAGACGTGAAAGTGGCCTGGAACAGTGAGGTAGCAGTGCGGGTGGTAAGAAATGGATGCTATAAAAACACTTTTGAGACTTGGCACACTGATCAAAGGGCAACTTTCCCTATAGCCCCTCATCCCCCACAAAAATGAAAATCTATTAAAGTAGAATCTTCAGGTATCAGGGAAAGGCCGAGGTCAGCCTACAAGACAAATCTTAAAGCCTGAGATGACATCTTATATGGGATGAACACCATAAGGCAAGGGTTTATTAGGTACTTGAAGATCAAGGCCATGTTCTCTTGATACATCATTTTTGAAGGTAAGTTGTAGCCCCAGTTGTAAAACCAGTCAAGCTGAGGGAAGGAAATAATGTTTCTCTTTACAAGTGCTCCAAGAAACAGTCCAATCATAATTGTGCTTTTTTTTTTTTTTAACAGAAAAATAAAAAGTCTGAGTCTAGGACAAAAAACAAGGAAATTCCCACAGAGAAGGGCTTTTAGCAGCAGGCACAAGGCGGCTGAGGGAAAAGCCTGTGAAAACAGCATGGTGTGGTCATGCCAGGCTTTTGGCCAGCCTCCTGAAGGTCAGTTTTCAGCAGGCCAGGGCAGCTCTGCTGCTCACCAAGGAGTCTTCTTTCTTCGGGGGCTTGACTTCTTCAAGTTCTCGGTTAAGGCCATATACCAGCCTTTCTCTCAGTTTTCTAATTATGGGATATTAGGTATGATTATAGGTTCTTTGGATGGCAAGACACAGACAAAGACACTCAGATAGATGAAAGACTGAACTTTTGTTACTTACAGCTCCAAATGAGAAAAACACACTGAGTTCACCCAGAGACAGGGTGACAGCAAGCTGGAACTATAAGAAGTGGCTTAATTATGACAAACGAGGTGGGGTTAACTAGGTTTTGCGGGCTCCTTGTGGATTGGCTAATTTGAATAATTTCATGGGCTCCTGGGCGGCAAGACTGTTGTTTAGTGTGGGGCCCAGGGTGATTAGGATGGGTGCATAGTGGCCCCAGAGTGTGAGAGCCCCATAAAGGAAGTGGTTGGGGCAGGGATTTAATCAGTTGCTCAAGAAGGGGAACTGACCAATCTCAAGTCAGCATCTCAAAACTGGGTCAAGACAGCATTTCAAAAAAAAACTACATTACAGCCCCTTCTCAAATAGAAAATGTGTTGTTTTTCTATCTTTCCCTACACATTCCAGAAAACTGAGTTAAGTTTTATTGAGTTAAAATGCCTTCTCAAAGGAGTAATCCTAGGGACAAATTCTAAGTTATGAGTCTCAGGGACACTGTTGGGGGTTGGGGAGGGAGATGAAACCTAGAAAGTTCTGAGACTTTGTTAAGGGTTTATCTATTTTTAAAAATTTCAAACTTTTTATCCAAGTATTGTATGCATTTATACAGCAAAATGCACACTCCATAAGTATACAGCTTGGTGAATAATGTGGTAGCATTACATTTCTTCTCATGAGGTTGAAAAGTGCTTCCTATGGCCAATAACAGCTACGCAGCTTAACCTAAAGGAGACGCAAGTTCATTAGAAAATGTATTGAGTAAAACTCCAGGAAGGTGAAGTTGACAGAAGGTCAAAGTGGGGACTAAATGTCTACAGCTCACAGACTGTCAATTGTTAAAGGCAAGCGGGCCC
The DNA here is from genome assembly GCF_000243295.1 of Trichechus manatus latirostris. Lineage (NCBI taxonomy): Eukaryota > Metazoa > Chordata > Mammalia > Sirenia > Trichechidae > Trichechus > Trichechus manatus. Next base: position 9,166,071 of record NW_004443956.1, on the reverse strand, counting down.
TGTGACTTACCTGGTTTTCCACATGTTAGATCTGGCTTTGGGTCTAGCTCATGCATAAGAGTAAAATCTTGGTCACCAAGTGTTTATGGAGAGGAACTATTGGCTTAATAAAAGAGGATTGCAACTGCTACCTAATTCTCTACAGATATGAGGGAGATGCTACCAAGAATCTAGTCCCTGTACTGGTGTGGCCAGCTTACATCTAGGATGCACAGGTCATCAGACGGCTTCATCAGACCTTTTACTAAAGCTGTTGACTGGGAACTCTTCCTAGGTATTGTTGCTGTTGTTAGGTGCCATCAAGGAAGCTCTGACTCATAGTGACTCCATGTACAACAGAATGAAACACTGCCTGGTCCTGCGCCACCCTCACGATCGTTGCTATGATTGAGCCCATTGTTGTAGCTACTATGTCAGTCTATCTCACTGAGGGTCTTCCACTTTTTTGCTGACTCTCTACCAAGTATGATGTCCTTCTCCAGGGACTGGTCCCTCCTGATGTCATGTCCAAAGTGCATAAGAATAAGTCTTGCCATCCTCACGTCTAAGGAGCATTCTGGTTGTACTTCTTCCAAGACAGACTTGTTCGTTCTGGCAGTCCATGGTATATTCAATATTCATCATCGACACCATAATTCAAAGGCATCAGTTCTTCTTTGGTCTTCCTTATTCATTGGCCAGCTTTTGCATGTATATGAGGCAATTGAAAACACCATGGCTTGGGTCAGCTGCACCTTAGTCCTCAAAGTGACGTCTTTGCTTTTTAACACTTTAAAAGAGGTCTTTTACAGCAGATTTGCCCAGTGCAGTACGTTGTTTGACTTCTTGACTGCTGCTTCCGCGGGTGTTGATTGTGGATCCAGGTAAAATGAAATGTTTGACAACTTCAATCTTTTTTCCATTTATCATGATATTGCTTACTGGTCCAGTTGTAAGGATGTTTTCAAAGTATTACCTTAGAGAATAAATCCCCATCTCAGTGCTGTGGGTAGCTCTCTTTGGATCTGTAACCACTCTGTATCTACTCTGTCGCTATGTACCTACTCTCTGCCCCATCTCTGCCCCAAGGCTCACCTGTATGAATGGCATCAGCAGGTTCCCTTGTCCCCTGGAGGCCAGTTGTATTTAACCAGTGGTGAGCACCGGTAGGATATTGGAAGGAAGAGGAAAAGTGAGGTCAGAGTATTTATTACCCCAGATGTTACCCTTCAGCATTGCTATGGGCTATGATTGAGATATAATTGACCTAATGTCATATATTTGCTAACCCTGGACTAGATGAGCTAAAACATCAACTCTTATAAAGTCTATTAATTCCATATTTCTTCCTTTTATTTATATTTCTCACTTTTTTTACTCCTCCTACCTATTTTAGTTTTAGGAACCACAGTGTCCTTCCTTGACTTTGAATCCACTCTTCAATTTCTTTTGGCCTTAAGTTTGCAATCTCAGATTACAAATTGTGTTTTGTTGTTCTGATTATCTGGGGTTTGGATAAATTTTATGTTTAAGGGTATATGACTGAAGATGGGCAAATTCTCCTTAATAATCTAGGAAAGGACATCTTAGACAAAAATTCCCAGGCAACCTAAGAGTCTTTCCTCTATCTTCTGCCTTAATTAAGGATTTTATATAAGGGAAGATCCCAAAGTCACTATCACAACATGTTCTGTGCTCAACAAAGAAGATATTATCTCTGATGTGCTTTTAGAAAGCAAAAGCTGATCATGTTTATTTCCTATAGTAAGAAAAACAACAGTCTCTGACACCAGCAACAGTTATGATAGGGTTCATTTCTACCCAATGATTTTAATTGGCTATATTTCTGGAGTGCCAACATCAGTGGTGCTTCACTGGTTCATCAATGGCTATTATTTCATCTGCCGAATGCAGAGGAGGGTATAAATCCACAGCAGTAAAGACATTCAGTGGTTAAATACTCTCTAGCATATATGACTGCTAGATTGAAGAATGCGTTTATGGAGAAATGATTTTACTGGAAACTTGCTCTTGTACAGTTCAAGAAAGAATGGAATTAAGCAGATGGAGTGAGGGTCCTTTGTAAAGCCCTAATTATTTTTTAAAGTACCCCAGGACTTCATCAAAAGATGGTTTCACTTACAAGATTGCTCCACAGAGAAGTGAAAAGTTAGAGTAGGTAAAACAATAACCCTTGGAATCAGAAAGGCCTGGACTTCCTGATAGAACAGGAGAAAAATGTGGAACTGAACCTAAATTCCTAAAAACAAACGAAAAACCAGACTTACTGGACCAGTTTAGACTGGAGGACTCCCCAAGTTAAAATACTCTTTAACCCTTGAACCAAAACTAGCCCCTGAGGTCATCTTTTAGCTAAATAAGGGACTGGCTCACAAAATAAAGAATATCACCCATAAGTACTGTGCTCCTTTAAAAAATCATCTATACGAGACCAAATGGTCAACAATTACTGTAAAACAAAGATGAGAAGGTAAGGGACAGGGAAACTAGATTAATGGAAATGGAACAACCACAATGGAAACATTGAGAATGTTCATGCATTGTGAAGAATGTAATCCATGTCACTGAAAATTTGTGTACAAATTGTTGAATGGGAACCTAAACTACTGTGTAAACCTTCACCAAAAACACAATAAAATATTATTTTAAAAATAAAAGAAGGAATGACCTGTACTTGAATCGGCTCTCTACTCCTTGCTAGTTGGGTAACCTTGAGCATGTCACTTAACCTTTCTAAGTACCAAGTTTCCCTTCTGTATATTGAAATCAATAATATACTGTATCGAGTTACAGAGTTGTTGGGATCATTAAATTATATCAACTTTGGAAAGCAATTAGCTCAGTTCCTGGCATTAAAGTAAGCACTCAGCAAACACTTGTCATTTTGATGATGATGATGATGATGATGATGATGTTGATTTTGTAAAACTGCATGGTGTTTTACATTCTTATTTTCTTCTAACAAATGTCTACTCATGACTCTTTATATACAAAAAAGCCATCTCTCTAAATTCCCAAACTCATAGTGGCCCTCAATCTCTTTCATAAAGATTGCTGCTGTCTTCCTAATCAACTGGATAATGTCAAAACTCCTTAAGATGCCATACAAGGCACTCACGATCTGTTCCTCTTCCTCCTCTTCAGCCTCCTATCTCGCCTCTTCCCAGCCTGTACCACTTCCTGCAGCCAGAGTAAATCTTTCAGTGTTCTTCATGTATGCCTCACCAGCACATGATGCATATACTCTTCCCTTTGCCTAGAATGGTTCTCTGGGGCCCTCAAGATTTCAGTCAAGGATCACCTTATTAGCTCATATTGGTCAAGTGCATGTTGTGGTCCTGGCACTGTGATTATCGACAACACTATGCTGTGGTACTACTCTTAGGCATAAGAAAGAATCTGAGGCTCAGTAAAGTGAGGCTTGGTGAAGTGATACAAGGATACACATCTAGGAAGGGGCAGATCCAGCATTCAAACCAGGGCACAATGACTCCAAAGTAGCTGTATTAGTTTCCTATTGCTGCTATAACAAATTGCCACAAATTAAGTGGCTTAAAACAACACAAATCTTATTATTTTACTGTTCTGGAAGTTAGAAGTCCAAAATGGATTTTATTGGATTAAACCTGTAGTGTCATGTTGGCAGGGCTGTGTTACTTCTGTAGGCTGAAGAGAACAATCTGTTAACTTGAATTTTCCAGCTTCTAAAAGCTGCCTATGTTCCTTGGCTCATGGCCACTTCCTCCATCTTCAAAGCTAGCATCATGCAACTTCAAATCTCCCTCTTTGACTCTGCTTCCATCATCACATCTCCTTCTCTGACTCTTACTGCCCTACCTTCCTTTTATAAGGATCTGTATTATTACATTGGGCCTACCTGGATAATCCAGGATAATCTCCACATCTCAAAATCCTTAATGTAATCACACCTGCACATCCCTTTTGCCAGATAAGGTAACATATTCACAGATTCTGGGGATTAGGATGTGGACATCCTTGGGGAGCCATTATTCTGCCTACCACAGTAGCACTCTTAACTTCTTTATTATTATGTCAACTTTCTGTAGAGTCTTAGGCTGCGTTCTCTAGAGAAGCAAAACCAGTAAAGCATATAAATATATATATATAGAGAGAGATTTAGATCAAGGAAACAGCTCACGCAATTGTAGAGACTGAAATGTTCCAAGTATGTGGATCAGAATAGAGGCTTCTCCTGATTTATGTAGCCACAGGGGCTGGCGAACCCAAGATCAGCAGGTCGAAGAGCATGCCTCTTGCTCACAGTCTGGGAAGATTGATGAATGCCAAGATCAGCAAGTAAGCTGCTAGCTCAAGTCCCAAGAACCAGACATCAGACAGACAAGAGGCAGCTGCAGGATCCAGAGCAGGCAAAAGCCAAAACATCCACTTTTATTCGGATGCAGGCCACATGCCCAAGGAAACTCCCTTTCCACTGATTGGCTACTCACAGCAGATCCCATCACAGGGGTGATCACATATAAACACTGAGAATCACAGCCCAGCCAAGTTGGCACACAATCTTAACCACCCCTCTAGGAAAGTTGCCTTCTCTAACTTTCCCATACATAGACAAGTAGCTACTCCTTTTGGGGGGTTCTCACAAACCTCTGTTTGTATTTCTCCTTTTGCACTTATTGTATTGCATTGAAATTCCAAGAGAAAACCAAACTCATTGCCTTCGAGCTGAATCTGACTCATAGTGACCCTATAGGACAGAGAGTAACTGCCCCACAGGGTTTCCAAGGCTATAATCTTTATGAAAGCAGACGGCCACATCATTCTCCCATTGAGCAGCTGGTGGGTTTTACATCTTTTGTATTGATCTGAAAGAGACGAAGTGTCTGCAGTTTATAGAGCCTAGTCTTGTTGATGCTTGATTTCTTCAGTCATGCAACACTGGGTTGCTATCCATCTACCAAATGCCTGGCTCCCAGGGCATAAAGGTGAATTATGTTTTTGCCATTGAGGAACTGACAGTTTTAAGGGCAGACAGATACGAACCCAACAATTGATCAGTAGTAGTAGATGCTATTCTCACATCTGAGAAAGTCCATTTGCCAGGTCTTGCTGGAAGCCTCCATGGCTCTCTGCAAAGCCACACTTTTTTTGCAAAAGACAAATAGATGGGTTGGTAGTGTCTCTGAGGAGGCAGTGCCATGTGGTTGTTAAGAAGCCACTAGAAAACTAGACACTTAAGATTAAGCCTCGTATCTGCCACATGTAGGCTATGTGGTCATGTTTAAATGATCCAACTCAATCTTCTCAATCTCTTCCCCCCTAAAAATGCGGGTTATGAGAACACCTATCCCATAGAGATTTTGTGAGAATTAGAGGAGATAATGTTTATGAAGTGCTTAGCTCTGGTGGTGCAGTGGTTAAGAGCTCGGCTGCTAACCAGGAGGTCAGCAGTTTGAATCCACTAGCCGCTCCTTGGAAACCCTATGGGGAAGATTTACTCTGTCCTATAGGGTCATTATGAGTCAGAATCGACTCAATGGCAACAGGTTTTGGGTAGCATAAGTTCTAAGGAGCACCGATGGTGCAGTGGTTAAGCACTCAGTTGTTAACCAAAAGGTTGTCGGTCGGAACCCACCAGCTGCTCTGCAGGAAATAAGATCTGGTGATTTGCTCCCATAAAGATTACAGCCTAGGAAACCCTATGGGGAAGTTCTACTCTGTCACATTGGGGTCACTAGGAGTCAGAATTGACATGACAGCACACAACAAGAACAACAGCATGAGGTCTAGCATATTCTTTGCACCCAAGAAATGCTAACTGTAGTCATTTAGGACAGTCCTTTGCCTTTCCTGATGGCAATTTGGCAGAACAGCATTTCAAAGTGTTAACTGAAGTGCTGTTTACTACCCTCCTAATACAGCTGCTGGCCATCAATCTTTGGCAGCCAGTTGAATGAACACCCATTGCAAAAGAGACCATCCACTGCTGAGAATACAGGTGACATCACTAGCTTCCAAGTGGAGAAGTGAACAGGAAAGAAAATTTTCTTCCTACCCCTAAATTCTGTTAAAGATGTTTCAAGCTGCAGATGGAGAAAAGAATTTGGATCAGGAAAGAGAAGAGGGAGTGCAGGGGTCCCTTACTCTGTCTCCCTTCCCTGAAATAAATCATGGTGATGCGGAGGGGAAACCCCCTCACAGTGACTTGTAATTTGGGGATCTGAGAATAGAGAGGCTTGGCACCCTGCGTGTTCTCTCTCAAATTCTGTTCATTAGCAGTCTCATAGAGATAGAAGTAAGATGTTGGGGGAAAAGTATTCCTGCATCTCCTGTGGGCCTCCAAAAGATGTGAGACAACAGCCAAACCTATAGGAAAGATCTGGAAGGACTGAGTTTGGGCTAAATGAGCCCAGAGGCAAGAACGTGAAGGACAGAGAATGTCCTGGGAACCTTAGAATCAGACCTAGGGAAAAACCTTGAACATCTCAGGGGACCCAGCAACTAGAAGTCGACGACCACAAGCCATGAAGGCCAAGTGCCAGCATAGACAGAGGAGCACGTCCAAGACCCAGGCAAGACAAGTTACACATAAAAAAACAACAGCAAAGAACGAAGACAGAGTGAGACCAAGATAAGGAGTTGGCTCTCCAGAGGCATCTTGCAGCAATTGTGTTAGCCCCCTCGGCATTTAAAATCAGGACTGAATTAGGGGGAAGCAGAGAACCTCAAGATGGTTGCGTGGAATCTTAAAAATGATGCCAAATTTTAACTCAGAAGTAACTTAAATAAAAACCTCTGCACTGAACTGAGAAAATCCTAAAAATGACTAGATTAACTTTTCTCTCTGGGGGACTCTTAAGTCAGAAAATCAAAGAGTTCATAGAAATAAAGTTAACTTTTGCACGCTTGAGATTGTTAACTGAAGTGTGCATAAACCACCAACCGTGGATTCATAAACCACCACCATTTGCCTTTCAGTAACCCATTCTCTCAGGCTGAAAATGGTACAGTTTCAATGAGTTAATAAAACTGGTGACAAGTGTGTTAGAAGAGCTCATGTTGCATTTTGTGTTAAGGGTACTCCATTAGCAGTATCATAGGTACTGATTTCCTGAAAAGATTAGCTGGAGGGTTGTGTGGTTTAATAAATAGTTCTTGCTTAAAGAAGTGTGACTATTTGAATCTGCTAAATTAACTGCCATTTGCTCAGGTGCTACTCCTCAGATGGAGGTGGCGCTGAAGAAATAGAAGAAAAGAGTGAAGAACTAAGAATGTCAACACTTCATGGGCTGCCTTGGAATCTAGGAGACAATTTTTGGAAATCAAAATGGTTACTGTCTCTCTTGGGGGTTGTTAAACTTTTTCAGTAAAGGGTCAGATACCAAATATTTTAGGCTTTATGAGCCATGTAGTCTCTGTTGCAGCTAACTCCAATGTTGTCATGTGAAAACAGACACAGGTGACACTTACAAAAACAATCAGCAGCTGGATTTGGCCCACGGGCCCATAGTTTGCTGGCCCCTGGCCTAGCTCATCTGCACTAAAGAAGGTTGATACAGCCATCAGACCTGATACTTGGGATCCAAAATATGGGCATGCAAATATACTTGGCTTATTAGAGATATGGCCCATTTAGGTGACAGTGATTTTGTTTTCTTGGCTACCTACGGCTTCTTGCCGTTTAGGTACCACCATCACTCTCACCCACGATCCACATGCTATTGCTTGGGATGGACTCTTGGCCTCAAGGGTAGAGGATATAATCCAAATCTAGCCAATCAGCACACCAAGCCCCGTAGTCACCGTGATAGGTGCACAGATGGAGAAGTGGTCCCAACTTGTTCAATCAGGACTAGGATTACATCATGTTCAACCAGGAAGAATCTTAATTGGGAAACCCTGGTGGTGTAATGATTAAGAGCTATGGCTGCTAATCAAAAGGTTGGCAGTTCAAATCCACTAGGCCATCCTTGGAAACTGTGGGTCAGTTCTACTCTGTCCTATACGGTCGCTGTGAGTCAGAATCGACTCAACAACGGGTTAGAAGCAGACATGAGGCAAATATTTGAGTGTAAATGACTTATTTGAGAAGCACCCCAGGAAATACTGATAGGAAAAGCGAGGGAGGAGATGTATTATCAAACAAGTTACAAGAGAGTAACTGGAGCTTTATCTGGCTAGGGACTCTGGGAGCCCATGTAGAATGGAAACTCAAAGTTATCCCAACAGAAGGACACACATCAATTCCCTTCAGTCATTCGTAGAGGGCTCTTCCTAGGGGTGTTAACTTACTGGTACTTTTGGTCTGCTCTGAGCATTACAGAGTAGATGTTTCAGCTACAGAAGGATGTCTTAAGGCAAAGAGATACAGATACCAGGACCTGGAAGTCGGGGCCTGCTGCACCGAAATAAGGCTCAAGGAGGATGGGGGCGGAGCACCTACAGCATTTGCTGCATACGGTTCTGAAGAAACTAGGTGCTTATTTGATTCAGTTTGAATCAAAGCTGTGCCTGAAGTCATCCCATGGACATTTTAGGTATATGGGCCTAGCATATTCTTTGCGCCCAAGAAATGCTAAGTTTGAGTCAAGTTCTTACCATGCAGATAAACAAAGACTAAATAGCATTTGGAAAGTTGTAATTTTTTTTCTGTCTTATTGATTCATCATATAATCTAATAAATATTTTTAGTTATTTAGAATTCCTAAAATTATATATATATATCATATACATATATATACATATTGCATCGCTATGAGTCGGAATCAAACTCAATGGCAACAGGTTTGGTTTTTTTCATATACATATATATGTCTCATATATATACAGATATAGTAAAATATAGTAAATATAGTATATAGTAAATATATAGTAAAAATATAGTAAAATCTTTTATATATTACCTATAGCTAATATTGCTATCTAAAAAGCAATGGGTTTTATACATAATACATAAATAAGAATAGAGCAGAGAATCTCAGAGAAAGGTCACTGAATCGCCACAATCTTTCCATTCAACCACAACATGCAAGCCCATGAACATCTGCTTTGGTGAAAAGAAACGATTGTACAAAGTTGCCCAGCAGACTCTCAGGAGCTGTTTAATAAAAGAGACAGATGTCTGTTCCTCGTGAGAATTTATTTTTTGTCCACAACCTCTGTGCCTGAGTTTTATCTCTCTTTCTCAGTCTTTCCACGCCTATTTGCTAAATGGAATTAAAGGATTAGAGTTGAGATGTTCTGGACAAACAGAAGGGGATCAGAAGATAATAAGACCAGGAAAACCAAATGTAGTCATTTCAGGAAAAGTCAGAGTCAAGCAAGTAAGCAAAGAATGACGTGCTTATGAGAGTAGGAGAAGTGTCAAAAAAAAAGATGAACAGAAATCTTTGCAATGCTTAAAGCATACACTCTCCTTGTTTGTGTTCTCTGAGGAAATGGAATATATTCTATTATATTTCTGACTGGCTGCTATTTCATTCAATGTGATTTTGTGCTGATGCATACTTACACAGGCTAAATAAGTAGTATGTGAAAACCTATTGAATATATGACCTTTGTGATTCAGTCTATGGTATCTTACGCAAGAGGCCTAGTTTAACAGCCTCAAGATACATTGATATGTGTTCCATTCCTTCATTCAACATACCAATTGAACATGTTCCATGCCAGCCCCTATTCTAGGCACTAGTGATTCAACAGTGAACAAACTCAACAAAAATCCCAGACTCATGACATTTACACTGAGTGGGGAAATACAGACCATAAACAAAATAAATAAAATATATGTCAGATGGTGATAAGTGACCTAGAGAAAAACAAAGCAGGAAAGAAGACTTGGGGATACCGAGAGGGGAAGGCCCCTTGGAGATGGTGATATTTGACCAATAACCCAAGGAAGTGAGGGACTGAGTCATACAGATATCTGAGGGAAGCAAGTGCCTTCCAGACAGAGGGAACAGTGAGTGCAGAAGCCCTGTGATGCGAAGGTGCTGAGCATTTCCTGGAACTGTGAGGGGACCAATTTGAGTCTAGAAGAGAAGTCAAACTTCTTCTGTAAAAGACCAGATGGTAAAAGTTTTTCAACTATGAAAGCCATATAGTCTCTATCACAACCACTCAACTCTGCCACTGTGGTGAAAAAGCAATCATATAGATAATATGTAAATGAGTGGACAATGCTATGTTCCAATACAACTTTGTTTACAAAAATGGGTCGTATTTGGCCTGCAGGCCATAGTTTGCTGACCCCTGGTCTAAAGGAATGAGCAGGGAGTGATGAAGCCTGAATTTGTGGCACAGTTGTTAAACGCTAGGCTGCTAACCAAAAAGTCAGCGGTTAGAACCCACCAGCTGCTCCACGGAAGAAAGACGTGGCAGTCTGCTCCCATAAAGATTACAGCCTTGAAAACCCTATGAGGCAGTTCTACTCTGTCCTATAGGGTCACTATGAGTTGGAATCTACTCAACGGCAATGGGCTTGGTTTTGTTGTTGTTGTTGTCATACATCAATGGGAGTCCCTGGGTGGTACAAATGGTTAACACATTTGGCTGCTAACCAAAAGTCTGGTGGTTTGAGTCCACCCCGAGGCACCTTGGTAGAATGGCCTGGTGATTTACTCCTGAAAAATCAATCATTGAAAACCCTACGAAGCACAGTTCTGTTTTGACACGTATGAGGTCACCATGAGTCAGAGCTGACTTGATGGCACCTGGGTTTTTTTTAACACATCAATATAACAATGTTGTATTTTACTTTGCATGGGATGGAGAGTTACTGGAGGGTTTTGAGCATGAAATGACCAAATCTGATTTGTACGTTAACCATATCACTCTGGCTTCTGTGTTGAGAGCAGATGAAGAAAGCCAGGGCAGAAACAGGGAGACCAACTAGCGTGCTATTTCAATATTCCAAGCAAGAGATAGTGGTGACTTGGGCCAGGGATAGCCATAGAGGTGGTGATAAATGATCGGATTCTGCTTTGTTCTTGAAGGTAGCACTGACAATATTTACTAGTTAAGTGGCTATGAGTGTGGGAGAAAGATTGCAGTCAATGCGGACTCTAAAAATTTGGTCTGAGATAGGAAAAATGGTGGGAAAAGCAGGTTTGGGGGAAAGAGAAATTTAGTCTTGCTTATTGGACATCCAAGTGGCAATGGAAAGTAGGATGTAGGATATACTTGCTTGAAGTTCAAAGGAAGTGGTCCATCTTTTATCTAAATTCATAAGTCAATTGAGGAATTCCATTCAAAACTTTCAGCCTCTACTGTGTTCCCTTTCCTCTTTTCTGCACATGCCTAAAACTCCTTGGAGCTCTCATTTGCCTACTGCCCACCCCCCTCCACCCTCTGCAAACCCAGGCTGCCATCTTCCCCATAGCTTTATTATGTAGGTTGACTGAACCTCCCACAAGTCCTTCTCCTCCACCTGTGCCCCTCTGAGTCTGCACTTCTCTGCTGTTTATCAGATCTGCATTCCCACATCTAGGAGCCCTGGAGGGCAGACAGTGGATTGATTACAAGGAAGGGAATGAAAAGAGAGGATTTGGGCTGGAAATTGTGCATTCTTTTGGGGTGCTATGAACATGAGTGAAATCTATGGACAGCCCCATGGTAAATAACAGGGATAGTAACAATATATGTATGTGTACATATATGTATGTGTATGTATATGTATGTGTACAGACGTGTGTATATCAATCATAAGTGGCTACTGTTCATTATTTCAATGCAAGTTTAATAGAATGATAGAACTTTAGAACTTTAGCACCTCTGGGAGTTTAAAATTGTCACTTATAAATGAAGAAACCAAGATCAATAGCAGTGAACTAACTTGTCTCAGATTCACTTTTTCTCACAAATGTCTTCCTCTATTAACTGCCATGTCAGTATAGTGTATGTATGCGTGTCTAATCAGTATAACCAATGGAGCATCTACAACATGTAATACTACAACATACAACAAGAAAAGTGCTTTATATTCACCATTTTATTGAATCCTCACAACCCTATGAGGTAGCTGAAATCAGTCTAGTTTTGTAAACAAGTATACAGGGACTCACAGAGGTTAAGTGATTGGCCCTAGGTCACACAGCTAGGCAATGAGTGAGCCAAGTCTAGTCTATATCTGATTCTAACAGCTTTCCATTCACAAAGCTTCCTCTCAATTGTGGCATGTGCTTGGGTTAGGAGAAGAAGGATGAGCCACATTAGATTAATAACTCATTCTCTCTGCATCTGTTTTGGTCTGCTAAGGACACACTTGGGGGGTCCCAGAGATTGAAACGGCGTACTTGGTAAACACTGAGTTTTTCTCCATGATCTACCTTTGTCTTCATTCATAGGTTCATTATTTCATTTTCTTGTTTTCAAGAATGCATTTTCTAGGCACTTCACCAAAGAATACATTCAGGCGGCTAACAGATGCATGAGGAAATGCTCACGATCATTAGCCATTGGAGAAATGCAAATCAAAACTATAATGAGATACCATCTCACTCCAACAAGGCTAGCATCGATCCAAAAAACACAAAATAATAAATGTTGGAGAAGTTGTGGAGAGACTGGAACGCTTATACACTGCTGATGGGAATGTAAAATGGTACAACCACTTTGGAAATCAATTTGGTGCTTCCTTAAAAAGCTAGAAATAAAAGTACCATATGATCCAGCAATCCCACTCCTTGGAATAGATCCTAGAGAAATAAGAGCCGTCACACGAATAGATATATGTACACCCATGTTCACTGCAGTACTGTTCACAGCAGCAAAAAGGTGGAAACAACCTAGGTGCCCATCAACGGACGAATGGATAAACAAATTATGGCATATTCACACAATAGAATACTATGCAATGATAAAGAATAACGATAAATCTGTGAAACATCTCATAACATGGATGAATCTGGAAGGCATTATGCTGAATGAAATTAGTCAATTGCAAAAGGACAAATATTGTATGAGACTGCTATGATAAGGACTCAAGAAAAGGTTTAAACACAGAGGAAAACATTCTTTGATGGTTTTGAGGGTGGGAGGGAGAAGGGAATTCACTAACTAGATAGTAGACAAGAATTAGCTTAGGTGAAGGGAAGGACAACACACAAAACAGGGGAAGTCAGCACCACTACTCTAAACCAAAAGCTAAGAAGTTTCCTGAACACAACCAAACACTTCAAGGGACAGTGTAGCAGGGGCAGGGGTCTGGGGACCATGGTTTCAGGGGAATCAAGGTCAATTGGCATAACAAAGTTTATTAAGAAAGTGTTCTGCATCCCACTTTGGTGAGTGGCATCTGGGGTCTTAAAGGCTAGTGAGCGGCCATCTAAGACACATCAATTGGTCCCAACCCACCTGGAGCAGAGAAGAATGAAGAACATCAAAGACACAAGGAAAATATTAGCCCAAGAGACAAAAGGGGCCACATAAACCAGAGACTCCATCAGCCTGAGACCAGAAGAACTAGATGGTGCCCGGCTACCACCAATGACTGCCCTGACAGGGAACACAACAGAGAATCCCTAATGGCACAGGAGAAAAGTAGGGTGCAGAATTAAAATTCTAGTAAAAAGACCAGACAATGGTCTGACTGAGACTGGAGGAACCCCAGAAGACATGGCCCCCGAACTCTGTTAACCCAGAACTAAAACCATTCCCAAAGCCAACTCTTCAGACAAAGAATAGACTAGACTATAAGACATAAAATGATACTTGTGAAGAGTGTGCTTCTTAGTTCAAGTAGATACACGAGACTAAATGGGTGGCTCCTGTCTGGAGGCAAGATGAGAAGGCAGAAAGTGACAGGAGCTGGTTGAATGGACATGGGAAATCTGAGGTGGAAAGGAGGAATGTGTGGTCACATCATAGGGATAGCAACTAGGATCACATAACAATGTGTGTATCAATGGTTGTATGAGAAACTAACTTGAACTGTAAACTTTCACCTAAAGCACAATTAAAAAAAAAAATGCATGTTCTATATTCCCAAATGGGTGTAGCTGTGAGGGGAAGATGGATAAAGTACCCATCCTGTACCATATAGAGAGAGAGAAAGAGTACATACAAGAGAGAACATGCAAGCCTTATTAACTGTATTAAGTGAAAGTATTCTAACATGAAAATCAATTACAAACAGAAATTTGACAAGAACAAGTGACAGGAACTTGTGACAACCAAACATAAGGCAGTAATTGTTGCCCAGCATAAACTAACCGTACTTAATCAAGACAAGGCACAAATAAGCCACAGATCTGCTCCTCTTACCTTGCACTGTGTTGTATTTCCCAGCCATATACTTTCTCCAGAGTGAATTCTAAAAAGTCCTTCTACAGAGTAAGTTGGAAAGGAGTCTGAGTTTTGCTTACCAAAAAGAATTTTCTAGAAGGGATAGAGGGAAAGATAATGGGGCTGCCCAGGAACATAAAATTTTATTGTTAATTTTTCAGAGGCTAAATCCATGTTCTCGTTCATTGCTCCTTTTGCTTTAGGTGCTCCACTTTTAAAACCATTCCTCTTGTTGAATATACCTTCTTCTTCAAGGCGAGCAGAAAGGCAAGGAAAATTCTTGCAAATTAAAAAGGATATATTTGAATCAGCCAGCCCGATGTTTTCATTTTGATGGGAACATTTTATTGGTCCCATGCGTCGTGCCTCCACCATTTTTACATTTTCACGCAGAAGCTTTAGATAAAGAATAGGCAGTCGTTGTCAGTATGACATATTTTAACTTCCAACAGAGACTTGGTCGGGGTTTCTCAGCCTTAGAACTGTTGGCATTTTGGATGGGATAATTCTTTATTGTGGGAGTTGTCCTGTGCATTGCAGGATATTTAGTAACATCTCTGGTCTATACCCACTAGATACCAGTAGCACCTCCCCTAGCCATGACAATCAAAAATGTCTCCAGAGAAATGGCTGATTCTAGGTCTGAGGAGGGAATATACCGGATGAGCCTGGAGCAGATTGTAGTGCCAGAAAGAATGGAAGATATCAAACACACATAGACACTCAATGATGGCGGTAGGTTAGAGGGATACAGGAGACAACTGACAAAGCTTTCAATGGCCAAAGCTGGGACAATCTGAACAACAAAATGAATAAAGTAGTATTGGATTAAAACCCAAAGTATACAATTAATACCCATGAGTTTATACTGATATAAAGAAATGATTAAATAAATAAATAATTGAGAATAGACAAATTTCCTGAGCAGAAGAATTTCTAATAATTTATGGAGCTACTTTGCCCTCAAGGAGGTAAAGCATAACTCCCCATTCCTTAAGTGTGAAATGCACATAGTGACTTCCTTCCAAAGAGTGCAGTATGTAAAGGGGTGGGGAGAGTAACATTTAGAGAAACCTGACAAACACTACTTCAGGTCAATACCAGTAGAGCTAAATGGTATTGATAGTCTGTGCCCTTGAAAAGATGAGATGAAAATGGCACTTCACCTCTGTGTTCTTCTACCCAAAACCCCATAAACAAAAACAGAAAAACAAAAAACCAAACCCATTGCCGTCAAGTCAATTCCTACTCATAGTGACCCTACAGAACAGAGTAGAACTGCTCCATAGCATTTCCAAGGAGTAGCTGGTGGCTTCGAACTGCTGACTTTTTGGTTAGCAGCTAAAGCTCTTAACCACTGTGCCACCAGGGCTCCAAACTTGAGAAAATATCAGACAAATCCCAACTGGAGGACATTCTACAAAATATCTGACCTGTACTACTCAAAATGTCGAGGTCATCAAGCACAAGGAAAGTATGAGAAACTGTCACAACCAAGAGGAGCCGAAAGAGACAGATGACTAACTGTAATGTGATATTCCGTATGGGATCCTGGAACAGAAGAAGAACATTAGATAAACTAAGGAAATCTGAGTAAAGCATGTCATTCATGTGTGCCGATGAGTAGATTCCAACTCACAGTGACCCTACAGGACAGAGTAGAACTGCCTCATAGTGTTTCCTAGGCCATAATCTTTATGGAAGTAGATTATTAGGTCTTTTCTTCCACGGAGCCACTGGTAGGTTCCAACCACCGACCTTTCAATTAGCGGCTGAGCACTTAACAATTGCACCACCAGAGCTCTTTGAATAAAGAATAGACTTTAGTTAATAATAGTATATCAGTATTGGTTCATGAATTGTTACAAGTGTACCATACTAATTATTACGATGTAAGGGGTCCTTGGGTGCCACAAACAGTTAAGCACTTGACTACTAACCGAAAGGTTAACGGTTCAAGCCCACCCAGAGGCTCCTTGGAAGAAAGGCCTAGTGATCTTCTTCCAAAAGCTCACAGCCTTGAAAACCCTATGGAGCACAGTTCTACTCTGCAATACATGGGGTTGCCATGTGTATTCCATAAACAGGAATCAATGGCAACTTGTTTGCTTTATGTGGGTTTTTGCTGTTGTTATTGTTTCATATGTTAATAAGAGGAGAAACTGAATATGGGATGTATGGGAACACCCTGTATTATCTTAAAAACTTCTCTGTAAATCTAAAACTATTCTAAAATTTAGAAAAAAGACTAATTAAAAAATGTCTCAAGATATTACCAAATGTCTGCAATGGACAAAATTGCCCCCTATTGAGAACAACAGCTGTAGAGTATCTGGGTTCAAGTCCCACATTTACCATTCTCTAGCTATGTAACCTTTCCATCTCTGAGCCTCTGAAAAACGGGGACGATAATAATACTTCCCTCAGAGGGTTGATGTGAGAATTCAGTGAGGTGATGTAAAGCACAGGCTGGCACCTAGTAAGCACTTGATAAACATTAGCAATGCTACTGGCATTGACCACCATTATTATCAATTCACCTTATATGAATGAAGCTCTGCTGACACATTCCTATTTGTTCCTAACCCATCAGTTTCCAGAAAAAAAACAGATTTCAAGGGCAATTTGAGTTTAGACAAATCTCTCTTCTTGCCTTGAGAAACAGAATGTGCCTTTGAAAAATGACAGCTCTCCTCTGAACCTTCAGCCTTTCTTGGGAAAAGCCTGAACACTGATTGAGAGGGGCATTTCCTGCACTGGTGTCGAAACAGCCCAGCCCACCTGCATCCTATTTACCCAGTTAGCCTCAGTTATTGAATCCTGTGGTGAGAAAGGCAGCGAGGTGGTGAGATGAAAGATGGAGCCATCCGTCTGGGCGGGGAAGTGAGAACAGGGGCCTCCATTCCATGAGGGGCCCACCCCTGGTGCTGCATCTACTTGGGGTGAATCATGCCTGAAGAAGGTTTCCAAACTACAGTCAAAAATAGTGAATTAACTTCCAAATTATAGTCAATAATATTGACTATTCGATACTGGGGCTTTTTAGTTGTCTAACACCTCCCCTCCCTTCACAGCATCTTGCCCTCATAGCTGGTTAAATATAAAGACCTCTGCCATTAGGGAGCTTAAGGCTAAAGGAAAACACAGGAAGCCATAACATTATATTTTAAAAAGGACACAGCCTATTAGAAGTAGCTGAAGGCTACTGCTCTAGCCTCTGTTGTAACCGAGGCTGAAACACAAAGATCAGCCTCTGGCAGCTGTGTGGCTTCTCATTTGCTTGTTGATGTAGAAAAACATGATCTTTGAAGTCAGGTCAACCTGGATTCAATTTCCTCCAGTGTCACTTTTCAACTGTGTGACTGTGGGCCAGGCTCTCCTACTTCTCTAAGCCTCCATTTTTTTCATCTATAAAATGGGAGTGATTGTGAGGACTAAATAAGGAGATTTATATATAAAAGACATAGGGCACATTGGTGGTTCAGTGGTAGAGAGTTTGCCTTCCATGGAGGAGACTGGGTTCAGTTCTCAGCCAGCGTACTTCATGCGCAGCCAACACCCATCTATCAGTGGAGGTTTGTGTGTTGCTATGATGCTGAACAGGTTTTAGTGGAGCTTCCAGACTGAGATGGACTAGGAAGGAAGGCCAAGTAATCTACTTCCAAAATCAGGCAATGAAAACCCTATGGATCACGGCAGTCCAGTCCACCTGGTGCAGGACCCGGCAGTGTTACTTTCAGCTGTGCATGGGACTGCCGTGAGTTGGGGGTTGTCTTAACAGCAGTAACAGCAATAAGAATATGCGGTAAAAGAAAAAATGAAAGGACCCAAAATGGTAACAATGGTCAGAGAGAAGATGATGATCCTGGATGGACTGTTCCTGGAGAATAATACCTTCCTAAAGTTCAAGAACATAAGGAGAACATACTACGGATTTCTAATCAGTTAGTATATCTGTTATCTCCTACTAGGTTCTTCATTCTCTCCAACTATGCACCAGTTGGATGCTTTATCCCCCTGGGAACTGAGGTAAGAGGATGTTGATTTCTTAGAGTAGATTCTAGTCTATCAGATACCTGTGTTCAGTTAGTAAAAATAATTTGAAGGGCCACATGAGGAAATAGTTCAGTCCAAGCAGTCTCTGTGGAAGAAAGGTGCTGGAGAGTGGGCTAACTCCAAGGCAGGGTTTAGAATGGGGTGTGGGCTCCCCAACCCCAGGACGGACAGGTACATAGGGCTTCAGGGGATCAGCTATGTGTTATTGCATGAATTTTAGATCTTGACCCTTTTTTTGTATCTTCATCTCTGAAATCCCTACTTGAGCCCGTTTTCCTTGGCTTCATTCATTTATTCATTGAAGAAATACTTATTAAGTACCTACTGTATACCTAGACACTGGGGATACAGTGGTGAAAACAAGCAGGATGCCAGCTGGCATTTAATGATGGGAAACAAACAATGACCAAGGAAACAAGATCACCTCAATGACGCCTGCTATAAAGAAAATAAATCAAGGTCAGGGGACAGAAAGTAACTAGATTTGAGGGAAACTGTAAATAGGAGGGAGAGGAAAGCATCTCTGAGGAGATGGCATTGGAGATGAGAACTAACAGTAGAGAGGAGCCAAACATGCAAAGATCTGTAGAAAGAACTATCCAGGCCAAGACAACAGCCAGTGCAAAGGCCCTGAATGGGGATAATCTTGATTGCTTCTTGCTCATGACTTAGGTGTGCCTTACCCAGATCCAATAACCTAACTTCTTCCTCCTCAGGAAAGTAATTTAGACCATCCCTGTGTGGGCTGTTTGTTTATTCATTTGTTGGTTCATTCACTCATGTACTCAATCATTGATTGAGTTCCTACTACTTGCCAGGGACTAGGAATAGAATAGTGATCAGAACAGACACGAGTCCATCCTCATGGAGCTGAAAGTGTACAGAGAAGATCCACAAAGCATTCCAGGTAGAGCCCCTGTCATGGTTTGAATTATGTCCCCCAAACAACGTGTGCATCAATTTGGCTAGGCCATGAATCCTGGTACTGTGTGATTTTCCTGTATGTTGTAAACCTGCTTCTGTGATGTTAATGAGGGAGGATGGGTGGCAGTTGTGTTAGTAAGGCAGGACCTGATCTACAAGACTGGATTGTGTCCTGAGGCAATCTCTTGAGATACAAAAGACAGAAGTGAACAGTGAGACAGGGGGACCTCATACCATCAAGAAAGCAGTGCCGGGAGCAGAGCGCGTCCTTTGGACCGGGGTCTCTGCTCCAAGAAGCTCCTAGTCTGGGGGAACACTGGTGAGAAGGCCGAGACAGAAAAAGCCTTCCCCTGGAGCTGATGCCCTGAATTTGGACTTTTAGCCTACTTGAACTGTGAGGAAATAAACTTCTCTTCGTTAAAGCCATCCACTTGTGGTATTTCTGTATGGCAGCACTAGATGACTAAGACAGCCCCAAAACTGCCAAATGTTAGTATCTCAGAAGAACGCTTCAGAGCCCATACCTCGGACATGGCTGAGAGAGGGAACCCCAAATTTCGATTGCAGATGGAGGTTGGGAAGACAGCTGAGACTTTAGAGTCAGAAACACTTTGCCGCAAATCCCAATGTTTCCACTGACTAGCTGCGGGAACTTGGCAAAGTCATTCAACCCCTCTGAGCCTTAATCTTCTCATCTCTAAAATGTCTTGATTTTATGAGACTTAGCTGTGATACTGTACGCAGGGCCCAGCATATAGCAGGCTCTTCATAATGAGGAAGGTGACATTTTGCCCCATTTTTGCTGTCATTTGAGTAAGTGAACCATACTTGTTTCCCTGAGAGAGGAAAACTATATAGACTACATCGGGAAGAAGTGGTGGTTTTTTAATGAATCTAGTTTAATCTGATTTGTACAAAGAGAATATCATATCCCCTTAAAATCCAAAGCAGGCATTTTGCCCAAAGTTACTTATTCCACTTTCTCGATGAACGCATTCATTCTCCAAAGAGTTTATATCAGCAGCCCCTTTTCTGAGACCTGGATTCTCCAGTTGCCTATGCAATAATATTGGTTTAAAAATTATCTAATATTTACTTGGGTGGGGCATAGAAAAAGGCTATTCTTCTCACACCTGGAGAGGACTGCAATGAGTTACTGCAATAGAATCCAGGCAAACATCTTGATAAAAGCAATGTCATTTCTCACCATTTGGCAGTAACCAGCCCATCCAGGAAAATGGAATTGATCAGCGTTGAATTGTGCCTTACTAGCTATGCTCTACCAAATCTGGAAACCAGGAACTACTGCATAATGTTACCCCATAGCATTCAACTACTTCTAAAAGCTGTTTAGCTCTCATTGTGAAAGGAAACAGATGTTGTCAGTTCCGATCGCTCACACACTCTACATCTGCCAAGGCCCTTCCCAGGCTCGTGGGAGAGACCCTTGGGGGAGAGTTAGACGTTGGGTTTCTCAAATACCTCCTGGAATTAGGATCAGCGGTAGAAATAGAGAGGTGTTGTATGAAGGTCAGTTTCTAGCTGTGTCAGGCATTAGACCTTAACCGGCAGCGGGGAGCAACACCACTGATTTGTACAAGGCCCCAGGAGTTACTCAGCTGTATTAAACTATTAGGAGGAAGAATGAAAATCGAAATAGATCGCATCCATTTGAGGTGGGCTGCTGGAGATGTGTTCACTGGGAGTGTTAAATTCAATAGAGATGACAAGGTCAGCTGAGATCCATTGCCTTATTCCAAGCAGATTAACGTTCAGGTTCTCACCACAGGATATTGCTGCACACTTCATTAGATTATCTAACCCGAAACAATAACTGTTAAATTCCAAACTACATCTGGGTCTTGGAAACCGTTCCTCAGAGATGCCTTAACCTTGGGGAGGGGCAGCTGAATGAGAATGGATGTGTCGTCTTCTGAAACTTGCTAGAGCTTAGAGTTCACAAATTGACACGCAGACATATTCTGAATTCTGTGGCGGTTCAAGCTTAGCTAGAGACTTGTGTGGTTCTGTGTCTGACCAAAATTGCTCCAGTCCTTTAAAATATTACATTGGAATCACACTCACCAATAGGCCACTGCCCTCGACGTTGCTGTGCAAGCTTGTTTACATTAAAATTATGTCTGCCTTGTGGCCTTTGGCCGAATTTGTCATCTAACTTTGGCCAAAATTCGTTTTCACCTACACCATTTTGAGGTCAGAAAGTTCAACCTGACCAGTGAGAATATGACCACAAATTTTCAACTCTTTCAATTCTGTGTTTAAACTTCATCTTTTTGCTGCCTTGTTTCCACAGGCCAGGGTCAGCGGGGAGGTGTGTGTGTGTGTGTGTGTAGTGTTCCTTGATCAGTCTTGTGCTTTCGTAAAGTGACAACATTTTACCTTAGACGTTACTTTTCACCTCCCTACCCTCCAGGATATCATTTTTCTTCCAGAAAAAAGAAATGTTTTCATGAGGACAAGAAGCCCTCATTCTTTACTTCAGAGAATGAATTTATTCGTTCATTGAACAAGTATTAATTGAGCACTTATTATCTGTCAGGCATTGTTTTAGGCACTAGAACTACAGTGATAATACTGAGGGAATCTCTGGAACTGAGGGTGAAAGACAATAAACAAGTCAACGAAAAATGCCTAATTTCAGAGAGCAAATGAGACAATAAGGTAAAGTAAGGTAAGGTTACCTGCCTCCATGAACAACTGCCTCCTTTGCCATGAGGCCAGAATGTCTGGCTACCATTACTGAACGTTTTGATCAAAGATTCTATAGCAGAATCCTGATCAAAAGGGG
Organism: Trichechus manatus latirostris; assembly: GCF_000243295.1. Lineage (NCBI taxonomy): Eukaryota > Metazoa > Chordata > Mammalia > Sirenia > Trichechidae > Trichechus > Trichechus manatus. Next base: position 9,144,020 of record NW_004443956.1, on the reverse strand, counting down.
GAAAAAACAAAACAGAATTTCAGAATTTCATGAAATCCAGCCTATCTGGAGCCATGGAGGCTGGATGAACCCCTGAAACTATTGCCCTGAGATAATCTTTAAACCTTAAACCAAAAATATCCCCTGAAGTCTTCTTAAAACCAAACAGTAATATAGTTTGACTAGTAAAGAATGTCTGCCTTGAGCATTGTGTTCTTTTAAGAACTATCAATGTGGGATCAAATTGACAACAGCAACTTGAGAGATTAGATTGGAACCTTAGCGGGGAGTGAGTTTATGTTAATGGAGGAGGAAAAATTCGGAAAAGGAGGGCGAGAATGGTTGCACAACTCAAAGAAAGTAATCAGTGTCACTGAATTGTACATGTAGTAAGTGTTGAATTAGTATATATTCTGCTGTGTATACTCTAAACAACAACAAAAATAAAATAAATTAAAATAATAAATAAAGTATGGTAATAAAGCATACTATATTAGACAGAGTGGTCATAGAATGCCTTTCTGAGAAGTGGCATTTGTGCAGAGCTCTGAAAAGATTTTTAGGAAAGAATATTCCAAACAGATGGAATGGCAAATGCAAGCCTCTGAGAGAGGAACAAGCTTGTTTGGTTGGAATAACAGAAAGAATCCAATGAGAAAAAGATGAAGACCCAGGGGTGGGCAAGGGCCAAATCATGTGAGGCCTTCTCAGACCTAGTCAGGAGTTTGGATTTTATTCTCTGAATAAAGATTTTATTATTCTTTGTCTAGTAGGAAAGGATGTGAACTGCTTTAACCTTTTAAAAGATTAAACATGGATGTATAATGAATATACCTGTAACTTTTTTTATTTATATACTTTTATTGTGATATATATATATATATATATACACATACATATATTGCCATTTTAGTTTTTTTTAAGTGTACAATTCAGTGACATTAATTATTTCCCCATGTTGTGCAACTATCACCACTATTTTCAAAAGTTTTCATCACTCCAAACAGAAACTCAGTACCCCTTAAGCAATAACTTGCCATTTCCCCTCCTGCCCGCCCCTGGTAACCACTAATAAACTTTGGTCTCTTTGTATTTGCCTATTCTAGATATTTCATATAAGTGGGACCGTATAATATTTATCGTTTTGTATCTGACTCGTTTTACTCAACATAATGTGTTCACAGTTCTTCCACATTGTGGCATGTATCAGGATGTCATTTCTCTTTATGGCTGAACAATATTCCATTATATGCATATACCACATTTTGTTTATCCATTCATCTGCTGATGGACATTTGGGTTGTTTCCACTTTTTGGCTACTGTGAATAGTACTGCAATGAACACTGGGGTACAAGTATCTATATGAGTCTCTATTTTCAATTCTTTTAGGTATAAACCTAGGAGTGGAATTGCTGGGTCACATGGTGATTCTTTGTTTAGCTTTTTGAGGAACTACCAAACTGTTTTCCACAGTGACTGTACCATTTTACATTCCCACCAGCCATGTACGACTGCTTCAATTTCTCTACATCCCCACCAACACTTGTTAAATTTCATTTTTCTGAATATGGCCATTCCAGTGAGCGTGAGTGGCATCTTATTGTAGTTTTGATTTGCATTTCCCTGATGACTAATGACTCTACATATCTTTTCATATGCTTATTAGCCATTTGTATATCTTATCAGGAGAAATGCCTATTCAAGTCCTTTGCCCATTTTTAAATTGATTGTTTTTTTAATTGGGTTGTAGGAGTTCTTTATATAGTCTGGATATTGAACTCTTATCAGATATACAGTTCAAAAATATTTTCTCCTATAGGTTGTTTCTTCACAAAAATTTTTCCTCTTGATGAAATCCAGTTTATATACTTTATCTTTTGTTTCTCTTGCTTTTGGTGTCATAGCTAAGTATCCATTGTCAAAAACAAGGTCTTGAAGCTTTACTCCTATGTTATCTTTTAAGAGTTTTATGATTTTAGTTCTTGTGTCTAGGTCATTGATCCATTTTGATTTAATTTTCATATAGGGTGTAAGGTATGGGTACAACTTCATTTTTTGCGTGTGGAGATCCAATTACCCCAGCACCAATTGTTGAATAGACTATTCTTTTCCCATTGAATGGACTTGGCACCCTTATTGAAAATAAATTGGTGGCTGATATATGGGTTTATTTCTGGACTATCAAATCTATTCCATTGTCTGTATATCTATCCTTATACCAGTACCACACTGTTTTGATTACTGTAGCTTTATAGTACATTTTGAAATCCAGAAGTGTGAGTCTTTCTACTTTGTTCTTCTTTTCACACCTAAACTTTTTGTCTAACGCATCATTGCTTGAGAGTATGGACTTTGGGGATTCGATAGTTCTGAGTTCAAATCCTTGAACTACCATTTACTTGCTACATTGGGCAAGTTATTTAACTTCCAGACTTAAAATTCTTAACTTTAAAATGGAAATAATTATACCTGCCTCCTTAAATGGGATCATAAACATGTGTGACACATAGTAAATCCATAATATGTGGTACAGGTTATTCATTCATTGACTGACTGGTTTGTTTATTTGTGTGTCTATTTAACAAATATTTATTCAATCACTAGGGCCACTGCCCCTTAAAAGTCTTGCATGCAGCAATTTTTTTAGGTACATACAATTTTTTTATTTTCAGAGCATACGATATCCTGTCATCACTTCCCCAACTTTTTAATATGAAGAAGTTCCAAAATTATCATTTTTCAGATATTTTCGTGCTTACCCAAATCCCAAAGCCCTCCTAAGGACCTAGAATGAAGACAAAGATCCTAGATACCCATTCGCTAGGTTAGTAATAATCTCTCCCTATAGCCTTTGAAGACTAAGGTTTTGTGGTGCTAAGTTAGTGATTCTCAACCTTTAAAATACCAGACATTTTGGGCACACATTAAAACAAGAAATTGAAAGCAACAATAAACAAATCTGTAATAATTACTGTATGATTCTCTTACAATAGGATAATGCTTCACAGTGTCTACCAAAGTAACCATAGTTTTCATACTCTTGGTTGATTGTCCTTCGATTCAATGCAAAATGTTTAGAAGAGTTTACTTCCCTGACTAAGCTCTCTAATATACCCACAAGGCTAAGTTTTTGAGCGTTCTAAGAAACCCAAGCTTCTTCCTTGATGCTGACTTGACATCATGATTAGCCTTTTCTACCGTCAGCAGGTTCTCCTTACTCCACAGGGTCTCATAAGTTTCACTCAGCACAACCTTATATCTGACAGAAATCATTGTAATAATATGTACCCTCAATTGTAACAGGAATTAATTATATGCATTGATCAAAATTTGAGGGCAAACATGTGGAGGATTCATGGCTCATCAGTAATATTGTGACATCCCTTTTGAGATCCTCTATAATTAATAGTGTCACTGGACTCCTGATTTTTATTTCAAATTGCAATAATTGTTATTGGGATAATACCACATAGACTGTGATATTGTCGGTGCACAAAATCCAGCCTAGAGTTTGATCAAAATTTTGCAAAGACAAAGAAAGCTCTGATGTTTTCTGAGAGCTGTCTGTGTCCTAAGTCACTATGTCCAGACAGGTTGATGACTTACTAAAAGATTTCCCGGAATGATGCATCTTACAAATTCAGACTAATGAACACATCACAAAGTTCTAACGGCAGCTCAAAATAAAGTATCAAGTTGAGAGGTCCTGGGAACAGTGCTTCCAGATGCTGCTTTGTTCTTTCAGTGAAAACCCTGACAGCATGTTCAGCAAATGTTTCCAGAAATGACCATGAGACCAACATGTACAAAGGAAATGCAATGCACACATGGGGAGCTGCTGAGTTTTACAGCCACATTGAACTGAGTCCTTGTATTTTGACATCCTTTGTACTCTAGTGTCAGGCAGTATCACCTAAAAGTACCATTCAAATATTTCCTCTTCTTAGTCATCTTGAGAAGACCTTGGTATGACATGCTCCAGGGCATCCTACTTTGTCCAACTTCAGGATATACTTACTAAGAGTTTTTCTAATAATAATGACAAGAAAAGCATTTACTGAGAAATTATTATAATAAGTGCTTCACTTGCATTATCTTATTATTTCCTCTCAGTAATCCTATGAAGTAGGTATTATTGTTAGACTTATTTTGTCAATGAAGAAATGGAGGTGTCGAGAGGTTAAATAACTTGTTTCAGGTTACCAGTGCTCTATTTTGGAGATAGGAATTAAATCACATAAATTAAAAAGCGTTGGGTTTTCCACAGTTTGAGTGGTGAACTATTTTTCTGCATTCATCCATGTGCTATATGTTGGCTCTGGGGAAATCAATCCTAACCATCAGAGCCCAGATCAGTCAACATATGTAAAAGTTAATAGGAAAAAAAATCAAGTCACTACCTTGAGAAAGGGTGCTGACTTAGCAGCCTGGAGGAGAATTTAACTCATCGAGCAGAGGTTTATTCTTTTATCCTCCAAAACCCTTCCTCCCATGGTGCATCTGGAATTTCTTACCTGGAGTAGAATAAATTGTTGGTCCTCATTCTTTACCTCCCTGACGTAGAATTATACATCATGCCTCTACCATGACCTCATGGTAGTTGGAATGTGTTTTCTCAGCCCTTGACTTTGTGCTTGGCCATGTGACCTGTTTTGACCAATGAGAAGTTAACAAATATTATACAAGCATAAATTTGAATTGTGCTTTCACAATTGGGCTTGCCCTGTGGCATGAAAAGAGCATGTTCCGAGTAGCTGCTACACCTCAGCCTGCGCCACAGAACAGATGGACCTCAACCCAAAGCCTAGAGCCAAGCCCAGCTGACCAGCAGCCAGAAACAGAGTTGCCCAGATTACGCTAACCTAGATCAACTGACTCACTGACCCAAGTGCATGAGAATAAATGTTGGTCATTTTAAGCTACTGAGCTTGGGGTGATTTGTTACACAGCATTTTCCGTAGCCATAGCTGGCTAATGTTGTTGTTAGTTGCCATCAAGTCAGCCCCCAGCTCATGACGATTCCATGTGTTACTAAGTAGAACTGCTCCGTCTTGTCTGTAATCTTCACAGAAAGAGATCTCAAGGTCTTTTCTTCCTTGGAGCCACTGGTTAGGTTCAAACTGGCTAGTATCTGGTCACAAACTGCTTGCACCACCCAGGCTCCTTAAAACAAAACAAAAAAACAAACCCATTGCCATTGAGTTGATGCCAATTCACAGCACCAGGTACCTTATATACGTACAAGCACAAACTAGTGGTTCTTTTTCAGTGTCTGTGCAAATTCTTCAACAGTGACTCAGTACTTTCCTCCTGAATTTGCTGGATCACTTAAGCACAGGGTTGATAGTTCCACTACTTGCCGGTAAAATTCCAAGTCCTATTGTGTTTAGCCCAGTGATTCATTGTGTGGATCCATCATTTGGTTGGAAGAGAAAGGATAGGAGTTAAGTCAGTTTATAAAGTAGAAATTATGGCTGGTCAAAAATTTTTACAAATTATTTCCCAAAAGCTTGCAAATTACCCCCAAATTTCAGATCCATGATTTTCTGTGTGCAGCTCTGTATTTATATGCTCATCAAACTTTGAGAATCCCTGAAGGAAAGAACAAAAGAAAAGTTTATATGTAGATACCTGGACATTCAAACTCTTCTGCATTTAACCTAACTGTACCAACTTCTGCAGTCTGAAATTGATCAAACATGCAATCAGAATGCATTGATAATTACTGGCAATTGGAATGTGATAGTTGGAAACAAAGAAGAAGGACTGGAAGTTGGAAAATATGGCCTTGGTGATAGGAACAATGTCAGAGATCGCATGACAGAATTTTGCAAGACCAACAACTTCTTCATTGCAAACGCCTTTTTTCAATTACATGACCAGTGACATGTGGACCTCACCAGATAGAATACACAGGAATCATATCCACTCTATCTGTGGAAAGAGACGATGGAAAAGCTTAATATCATCAGTTGGAACAAGGCCAGGGGCTATCAATTGCTCATGTGCAAGTTGAAGTTGAAGAAAATTAGAACAAATTCGCAGGAGTCAAGTACGACCTTGAGTATATCCCACCTGAATTTAGAGACCATCTCAAGAATACATTTGACACGTTGAATACTAATGACTGAAGACCAGATGAGCTGTGGAATGACATCAAGGACATCTTACATGAAGGAAGCAAGAGGTCATTAAAAAGACAGACAGAAATAAAAGACAGAAATGGATGTCAGAAGGGACTCTGAAATTTGTTCTTGCACATAGAGTAGCTAAAGCGAAAGGAAGAAATGGTAAAGTCAAGGAGCTGAACAGAAGATTTCAAAGGGCAGCTTGAGAAGACAAAATAAAGTATTATAATGAAATGTACAAAGATCTGGATATAGAAAACCAAAAGGAAAGAACACACTTGGCATTTCTCAAGCTAAAAGAACTGAAGAAAAAATTCAAGCCTCAAGTTGCAATATCGAAGGATTTTACAGGGAAAATATTAAACAATGCAGGAAGCATCAAAAGAAGATGGAAGAAATACATCGAGTCACTGTACCAAAAAAGAATTGGTCAATGTTCAACCATTTTAGGAGGTAGCATATGATCAAGAACTGATGATACTGAAGGAAGAAGTCCACGCTGCACTGACGGTACTGGCGAAAAACAAGCCTCCAGGAATTGATAGAATACCAATTGAGATGTTTCCAAAAAAAATGCGGCACTGGAAGTACTCACTTGTCTATGCCAAGAACTTTGGAAGACAGCTACACAGCAAACTGACTGGAAGAGATCCATATTTCTACCCATTCCAAAGAAAGGTGATCCAATTGAATGTGGAAATTATTGAACAATATCATTAATATCACACCCAAGTAAAATTTTGCTGAAGATCATTCAAAAGTGATGGCAGCAGTACATCAACAAGGAACTGCCAGAAATTCAGGCTGGATTCAGAAGAGGACATGGAACCAGGGACATCATTGCTGATGTTGGATAGAACCTGGCTGAAAGCAGAGAATACCAGAAAGATGTTTACCTGTGTTTTATTGACTATGCAAATGCATTCGACTGTGTGGATCATAACATATGATGGATAACATTGCAAAGAATGGGAATTCCAGAACACTTAATTGTGCTCATGCAGAACCTGCACATAGACCAACAGGCAGTCACTCAAATAGAACAAGAGGATACTCCATGGTTTAAAGTCAGGAAAGGTGTGTGTCAGGGTTGTATGCTTTCACCACACTTTTTTGATCTATATTCTGAGCAAATAATCTGAGAAGCTGGACCATATGAAGAAGAACGCAGCATCAGGATTGGAGGAAGACTCATGAACAACCTGCATTATGCAGATGACACAGCCTTGCTTGCTGAAAGTAAAGAGGGCTTGAAGCACTTACTGATGAAGATCAAAGACCATAGCCTTCATTATGCGTTACGCCTCAACATAAAGAGAACAAAAATCCTCACAACTAGACCAGTAAGCAACATAATGATAACTGGAGAAAATATTGACATTGTAAAAGATTTCATTTTACCTGGATCCACAATCAACGCTCATGGAAGAAGCAGTCAAGAAATCAAACGACGTATTGCAGTGGACAAGTCTGCTGCAAAAGACCTCTAGAACGTGTTAAAAAGCAAAGATGTCACTTTAAGGACTAAGGTGCGCCTGACCCAAGCCATGGTGTTTTCAATCGCCTCATACGCATATGAAAGCTGGACAATAAATAAGGAAGACCAAAGAAGAATTGATACCTTTAAATTATGATGTTGGTGAAGAGTATTGAGTATGGACTGCCAGTAGCATGAACAAATCTGTCCTGGAAGAAATACAGCCAGACTTCTCATTAGAAGCAAGGATGATGAGCCTTCATCTCACATACTTTGGACATGTTATCAAGAAGGGTCAGTCCCTGGAGAAGGACATTGTGCTTGGTAAAGTAGAGGGCCAGTGAAAAAGAAGAAGACCCTCAATGAGATGGATTGACCCAGTGGCTGCAACAATGTGCTCAAGCATAAAAACAATTGTGAGGATGGCACAGGAATGGGCAGTGTTTCATGCTGTTGTACATGGAGTCACTATGAGTCAGAACTGACTTGACGGTACGTAACAACAACAACATAAAATCCCTAGGAGAGATATGTGAGTAAAGTCTAAATGTCCCTGCTTGCTCACAGAGTTTATGCCATTTTGCCATTAAGACTCCCTAATATTAACCTGTTTGAGGAGATGATTGAGTAGAATCTGGCAGTCTGGATGAGGGGCTGGGAAAAGGTTAGCTCTAAATTCAGTCTGTAGATTCAAGGAATGCATGCTCTAATTCCACCATAATTCTTTTTTTTACCTGCTAAACCCAGAAAAACTTCAAATAACTTATAAAATAATTTTCCTTTATGTTCCCTATCCCCTTACATTGACTTTAGTGCCTTCATCTCAGGTAATGTCTAGGGGCTAGCGATGTAGACACATAAAAAAAGATACTTTGAAGGTCCTAAGCTTTGCCTCCACCAGCAGAATACCAGTACCTAGAAACCCTGTCCTCACACCTATGGGAGGCTACTGAAATAAGTAAATGAATAAGTAGAATAACTTGTCCCTAGCAAACGTGTGGGAAGTTAGAAATTGGGCTCCATATGATTTGTTGACATCATAGGATGACACTTTCACTGTCTGTGGCAGAGAGACAATGCACTGAATTTCCCTTAAAGCCACATTTATTCCATTTAAAGGACTGACTTTTTTTTTTTTTTTTTAACATTATGTCCTTCCTGCTTTTTTGTGTTCAGATGTCTTTCTTTTACGGAAGACTGCTGAGGGAAGATGGTAGTGTGTTATGTGGTTGGGTGTGGTGTGTGTGTCTATGTGTGCAAGTGTGATGGCTTTTTTATGAGCTACTTTGACATGGAGAAAGTTAAGAATGCCATATTGATGTCCATACTTTACCTTGATAATTGACTGTTTTGGGAAACTCCAAACAACTTGGAAGCTTTGACTCAGATGGTAAAATAGTCTAAGGAAAGTTGAAGAAACATTCTAGTGGAAGCCTCTCTCCTCAGAAATGTCTAGAATGGACTGGGGAATAAGATTTCCAAAGGAAACTAGAATCCTTAACATTACAACCCTTTCATCTACTTTATCTCATTTGAAACTTTCCACAACTTGAGACAAAAGTAGGTTATTACACTTTTTTTGTTTTTTTACAGTTGAACAAATTAAGTCTCAGAGAGGTTACGACCCACCTCAGTGCCAGAATTAAAATTTGAAACCAGACCTTCTCCTCCAACTTCAGAGCTCTTTCTAAGTAGACTGGAGTGACATGTACTCTGGCAAATTGCTGAGACCAACTTTTTAGTTGGCTGAGAAGATATTTGCCTTAATGTTGTAAGTTTCTCCTGCTCAAAATCACTCTCTCATTTGGGATGCAACTAACTAGAATTCTACTCTAAGAATTCATGGAGGTGAAGTCACTTCAGAGGTTCACCATTCAGCCGGGGATTAGACAGCCCCATAAAACAAAACGGGACTAATGAGGCACAGCAGTCCAAGGACAAGGACTAGAAGGCAGAAGGGGACAGGAAAGCTGGTGATAGGAAACCTAAGGTTGAGTAAGGATAGTGTTGACATGTAGTGGGGTTGTTAACCATTGTCATAGGGCAACATGTGTACTAACTGTTTAGTGAGAAACTATTTTGTTCTGTAAACCTTCATCTAAAGAGAGAATAGCAGCACAACTGGAAGAACATAATCGATGTCACTGAATTGTGCATGTAGAAATTTTTGATATGGTGTATCTTTGGCTATGTATATTTTAGCCAAAAAAAAAAAAAAAGGTTGAGAAGGGAGAGAGGGTTGACATGTTATGGGGTTGTTAACCAATGTCATAAAACAATATGTGTACTACTGTTTCATGAGAAACTATTTGTTCTGTAAACCTTCACCTAAAGTACAATAAAAAAAATTTTTTTAAAAATAGCTGCAACAACAATAAAAAAAAAAAAAGAATTCATGGAATACACCTATCTTTTTTTGTTTTGTTTTGTTTTAAAAAATCCATACTTACATACAAGTATATAATTACTATCAAGCTATTTTGGATTTTGAATGATCTTTAATTAAATGGTCATAAACTTAGCTCAATGTGCCATAGTTTTTATGGTTACACATAGTTTTTCCTATATACAAAACAGTTTTTATTCTCGTCAGTCAGAATAACATAAGAACTACAAGTAAATATTCCATATTTAGTTGATCCATAAACTCATATTCTTTCATTCTGTTATGTTGATACGTTTATGTTTAGAAGAGACACGAGTGAGAACATAGAAACTACGAATAGAAACTCCAATATAAATCCTGCATAAGCAAATATTATAACTAACCTGTCAAAAATTTTAGCAGAATAATTGGAAATTATGAATTGGCCTCATGTATTACAATTACTGTTTTCCTGTTAAACATTAAAACGTATTTTGAGACAAGAGAGGACGATTAATTTCTTAAACACTTTATAAACTATTGTTTCTTATATGGAAATATTAACAGAAAGATTGCAAATCTAACTTTATTCTCTATAGACACTCTTCAGGGTTATGTCCCATAGTATATAAATAAGTGGCTTTAGTATTTTTTTAATTAGAAAATTTTGATCATAAGAGATATTATTGATGTTGTTATTGATAGCAATAAATGGTATAAATGCTTCAAACCTTAAATATCGTTGTTGTTAGCTGCCATCTAATTGATTCCAACTCATGGTGACCCCATGTTTTATAGAATAGAACTGCTCCAGGTTTTCTTGGCTGTAATCTTTTTTGTTTTTCTTAATTTTATTGTGTTTTCGGTGAAAGTTTACAGTGCAAATTAGTTTTTCATTCAAAAACTTTAAACACAAATTATTGTGTGACATTAGTTGCAATCCCCACAATGTGTCAGCAGTCTCCCCGTTTTCCTTTCTACCCTGGGTTCTCGGTGTCCATTCTTCCAGTTGTCTTGTCCCTTCCTACCTTCTTGTCTTTGCTTTGGGCAGGTATTGCCCATTTAATCTCATATACTTGACTGAACTAAGAAGCACGTTCCTCATGTATGTTATTGTTTGTTTTATAGGCCTGTCTAATCTTTGGCTGAAAGGTGGACTTAGAGTCGCTACAGGTCTGGGTTAACAGGGTGTCTGGGGGCCATAGTCTCGTGGCTTCCTCCAGTCACCGTCAGACAAGTAAGTCTGGTCTTTTTTGTGAATTTGAATTTTGTTCTGCATTTTTGTCCCGCTCTGCCTGGGACCCTCTATTGTGATCCCTGTCAGAATAGTCAGTGGTGGTAGCTGGGTACCATCTAGCCCTTCTGGGTTCATGCTGGTGGAAGCTGTGGTTCATGTGATCCATTAGAGAATACAACCATCTTTGCCTGCCAGAATTCTGCATAGCTTTTAAAGCACTGCTCAAAAGCCACCTCCTCCATGAAACCTTGTCTGAGTCCATCTCTTCCACCCAACCAAATATGATTTATCTCTGCTTTGACTAGCCCATTGAACCTTGTGTTTCCTCTTTGGAAATATACATAGCCGATAGATTAATTATCAACATACTGGTCTTAACCCTGCTACTAGATCGCAGAGTCATCACTGGGACACTTTCTAAACTTAAGTACTACTGCTTTTTTCTTTTGCCAACACATCACCAGGCACATTAGTTTGAGCTTTAAAGGAGGGGGAGAAAATTAACTCTCACTCTCTCAGCAAAAAGCGGTCTCTGAATCAACCCCGAGCCAACCCTATTTTCTCTCATATAAGTCCTGGAAATCAGTAAAGACAGAAAGATAAGGCCACCATGCAAAAGTCCTTGAGCTCCTTGTTGATATTCCACAGCATGATGAAACAGAAAGACCCTGGGCTCTAAAATGAGATGCACCGGGTTTCAATCCCAGTCTGTCTCATTCTGGTTAAGTATTCTTGGGCAAATCACTTAACCTCTCTTTACCTCCATTTCCTCATTGGTTAAAGCTTCAAATGGTATTTGTAAGGAACAAATGAGTCAAGGTATATGATTCAACTTGCATAGCGTCTGACACATAGTTTATTGTTGTTGTTAGTTGCCATCAAGTTGGCTCTGACTCATTGAGACCTTGTGTATAACAGAATAAAATGTTGCCCAGTCCTGCATCGTTTTCATGATCATTAGTATGTTTGAGTTCATTGTTTTGGCTATTGTGTCAATCCATTTCATTGAGTATTTTCCTCATTTTCACTGACCCACTACTTTACCAAACAGGATGTCCTTTTCTAGCGATTGGTCTTTCCTGATGACATGTCCAAAGTAAGCAAGCCAAAATCTTGTCATCCTCACTTCTAAGGAACATTCTGGTTGTATTTCTTGTAAGACTGATTTGTTTGTTCTTCTGGCAGTCCACAGTATGTTCAATACTCTTTGCTAAAGCCGTAATTTGAATGTATCAGTTCTTCTTCTGCCTTCCTTTTTCGTTGTCCAGCTTTTGCATACATATGAGGTGATTGAAAAGACCATGACTTGGGACAGGGTCACCTTAGTCATCAAAGTGACGTCTTTGTTTTTTAAAACTTTAAAGAGGTATTTTTCAGCAGATTTGCCCAATGCAATATGTCGTTTCATTTCTTGACTGTGGGGACACTCAATTAAATGGTAGTTGCTTTGTTGTTATTGGTGCTGCTGCTAGTTTTGCAGCTGTTCTCGCTAATAAAATACCTGGTCCATACTAACCCCTGAAGAAACATAAGCTCTTATCTACTATGCCTTTTTACTCACAGCTATCTTTCTTTCCTCTCCAGTTCACTCCATGGGGCAACCAGCAGGTTTCTTGGTACAATATATAAATAGCAAATATTGGAACCAGAATGTTGGTTTAGTTTAGCCTTTGTTCCAGCCTTCCCACTGGCCTGCCTTTTAGATGGATGAACTGGAGTGGAAATAAGGAGGCAATGTTCTTTCTTTCTATCACACACCTAAGGGATTTTTTTTTTAAGTCTTCTGAGAACATTGAACACTATCTCAAGCTCAAAGTAACTCTCAATGAGAGAAATCATTCATGGGAAACATGGAAAGTCTACTAACATCAAAGCCAGACTGAATCACAGCTGGTCCCCCTACAATTCTCTCAAGAGTGGGAAAGCAATAGTTGAAAAACTAGAATGGTGGGGTGGGGGTGAGGGTGAAAAACCACTGTGGCATTTAAATAACATTGACAGCTTGAAACCAAACCATCATTTCAAGGAAACTCTAATCTAAGACTCTGTAGCAGAAGCAGCTTTTTATACTTTAAGCTACTTGTCATTTTCTTATGAAGCCTACAAGTCCATCTTAAGAGTGTTGCCTGGAAATTGGAGTGCTAATGAGGAATAAATTTTACCTTACAGGGAAGCCTCTGAGCCAAAGCTGGCTGTTCCCATCTCCCCCTGCCCCGTTCAGTTGATCTTGTAGGCGTATTAAGAATGGACTGCGGGCTCTTAAATGTAGCTTATTATTTGGCTGATTATGCAGTAGTTGCTATTTTGTACTCCCTCTGAGTTCCTGCTTTTCTGGTGGGAAGTTTAATAGCTCGTTAAATGCTGTACCAACTCAATTTTTTTTCCTGCCTGACTTTCTGTTGTTTTATTGTGCACTGAGAAATTTGGAGATGAACTCTCATTTGAACAAGTAATTCTGCTTAAGGGATCATGCTCAGCCCACAACATAGGAAATTTTTTAAAGTAAATTAGCTTCATAATACACATATTAAATATTATTGAAACCATGCTGTATAGTTTCCAAACTTCTTTCACATGCCTGATTTCATTTAATCTTCGCAAGGTAGAAAAGTATTCACTCATTTTTTTAAAAAATGCTTTTCAGTTCCTACTAAGTGCCAGGTACTGCGCTAAATGCCGGGTCTGCATTCTAGATAATATCACTTCTCTTCTGATTTTCAGAGAATGAACCTAGTTTCAGGAACATCAAATGACCTTACCCGGGTCACAAGCTAGTAAGCAGAAGTACCAGGTCCTCTGATTCAACATCCCACGTTCCTTTACACAAAAAGAAACAGCTGAGTGGGACCTTGGAAATTATACAATTCAAGACCTTTACTTTATGCATGAGAAATATAAGCAATCTACCCAAGGTTACAATTTACAAATAGCTGACTGGGGACAAAAACTCAAGTCTCCTAATACCCAATACAGTTGTCTTACCCGAAAGGATTCCTTAAGATCTATAGTATGTTTTTAGGCTATTGCTAAAACCTACTTTCTTCTCTGAAGCACATGCTCTAAAATTCTTTCTCCAACTCACATCCTCTCAGAGCTCCTGATCTTAGACTACAGACAAAAAACCAGGAATTGTTGATTATTTGTAATAGTGTTAAACTTTTATACCCATTGCCATCAAGTGAATTCCTATTCATAGCGACCCCATAGGACAGAGTAGAACTGCCCCATAGTGTTTCCAAGGAGCAGCTGGTGGATTTAAACTGCTGACATTTTGGTAAGTGGCCACGCTCTTAACCTCTACGCCACCAGGGCTCCGTAAGCATTTATAGGAGATATCATCTCTTTACATACCTATGCAGATGTTAATGGCAAATGGATTCGATCCAACCAAGAGTAATTGTATTTAAAAGACATATGCAAGGAAGAAGGAGCCCTGGTGGCACAGTGGTTAAGCATTCAGCTGCTATCCAAAAGGTTGGTGGTTCAAACTCACCAGCCGCTCTGCAGGAGAAAGATGTGAGAGTCCGCTTCCATAAAGATTACAGCCTTGGAAACCCTATGGAGCAGTTCTACCCTGTCCTATAGGGTCACTATGAGTCAGAATTGACTCAACAGCACACAACAATTATTCCTAGTGGAGTCCCTGAGTGGTACCAACCAAAAGGTTGGAGGTTTGAATCTACCCAGAGGTGCCTTGAGAAAAAGGCCTGGCAATCTGCTCTGTAAAGATTACAGCCCAGGAAACCCTAAGGAGCAGTTCTGCTCTATTCTATAGGGTCATTATGAGTTGGAATCAACTAGAAAGGCAATGGGTTATTTTTTATGCAAGGAAGTATCTACAAACTCTTAGCAGAGTGCCTGGCACACAGACGCTACTTAATTGACATGAAAGGAAGGAAGGAAAGGAAGAATCAGAGAATCTAAGTTCAATCTGTTGTTCTGCCATTTGCTAGAGTAAATCTGATGGGTCACTGACTACCCTGGTCTGTTTCTACAGCTGAAAATGCAGAATAGAATATATTCCTTGAATATATCTAAAAGAACAGTGTCAGTGCAGGCTTCTGGCCCTCCTCCAGTGCTTCTGGGAAACAGGAAGGAGAGGAAGACCAGCAAAGCAGCAGGCTGCCTGGAGCGTTCCCACCAGAACAGCATGGGGAACCTTCCCTAGTCCCTGGGTTCTTCTGCAGCAAACGCACCATCTAGCAGAACTGGGTCACAGTTTGGTTAAAAATCGGGTGTGATCTCTTACCTAAATTGACCTCACCACTATCATCCCAGAAAGCTGCAGGTCAGCATTACCCTGAAGAGCTCCTGTGACAAAGGGACCAAGTAAATCCCCCTGGTTTCTTTCCTTGTAAGCATGAACCACACAGATGCCTCCCTCAAAATGGAAGAGGTAGACCACATATATTCTAATTAAATTTTGCTTCGTTTGATTGTGGTTTTTCTCATCATAATGTCATTATCGTAAGGTCAAGGGGGGCTCTCATTATCAGTGCTGCTAGGAGAATAAGGTGCATAAGGCCTTCACTCCACTTGAATAGATTCCTCCTGTGTTCTTGGTTCCGTTAACTTTTGTGATAGAAAGAAAACAAACTGTATTATAGTTTTTTGTTCTATCTCTGTCTCTATGTGTCTCTGTTTTTAAAATCTCTTACTATAAAGTTGATCTGACCTATACATTTTTTCCCTAATTTTCTGACTCAGCTCCTTTGTTTTCAACAGCCTTGATGCCTGCAATCCTCCTGTATAATAAATACATCCCTACCCATCAATACCAGTCATTCAGCAATAAATACCAACTGCATTCACATACACAAAAGCATTTTGCAGGCAAAATAAGAGATCATTGGATGATAATGCCAAGACTAAATGTATCTAATTAGCTAGCAAGTTTCTTACAGAACGGGCAATAGAATTGAGACGACTTGATGAAGAAGGTAGCAGGTAGAAGCTAAAGTTTCAGAGAACGTCGTACCCAGAGGACCAGGCCCAAAGAGGAGCAAGTGTGGAGGGAGGTCAGAAACATGAGTTCCCTTGTTGGTAGGGAGAGGTTAAGAGAAGGGATTCCAACAGGTCTCATTCACGAGAATGTTTTACCTCAGCAAACCTGAGGACAACACTCGTCTCATTCCATCTCAGCCCCTTTCATCTAACCCACCTCATCCCATTCATTCCACACACACACACAAAAAAAAAAATTTAGCATCTACTATTGTGCTAAATTTATGTAGCCCTTAACCTACCACTAACTTGCAATAGAACTGGCAAATGGGTTAGGGACCACTTAAGAGGCAAAATAAAGGAGAATGAATACAAGCACTTTTGTGAAAATATGTCTTTTCTAAATGTATGTTTCCTAGTCATAAAAATCAGTTCTCCGTATTTCTAGTTGATGTTTAAAAATTAGAGATTCATTTTCCCTTCCTTATTATGAATAACAGTCCATTTAATGAGCACTTATTATGTGCTAGGCACAGTGCCAAGCACTTTTACCTGCATGATTTTATCTATTTCTCAGAAAACTGTAAGTACAGGCAGTCCCTGGGTTACGAACGAGATTCATTCCTGTGTCTTTAAGTCGAATTTGTAGGTAAATCAGAACAGGTGCATATGGTTCTTATCTAGCCTTACTTTAGTGCAAGAAAGGAGCCCTGGTGGCACAGTGGTTAAGAGCTCAGTCTGCTCATCAAAAGGTCAGCAGTCAGAATCCACCAACCGCTCCTTGGAAATCCTATGTGGCAGTTCTACTGTGTCCTATAGGGTCACTATGAGTCAGAATCGACTCAATGGCAATGGCTCAAAGACTTTTCAATGGTTTAAAAGCTGCACATGCAGGAAGTGAAGGTGATTGTGATGAAGGATTTGTTGTGATAGAGGTTGGTTCATTCCTTTTAAAGTGAGGGCAAATTTCAAGAGACAGAAAGGGCTACATAGACCAGAGATTTCATTAGCCTGAGACCAGAAGAACTAGATGGTGCCCAGGTACCACCAATGACTGCCCTCACAGGGAACACAGAAGAGAATCTTGGATGCAGCAGGAGAAAGGTGGGGTGCAGAACTCAAATTCTAGTAAGAAGATCAGACTTAAGGGTCTGACTGAGACTGGAGGATCCTCAGAAAGTATGGCTCCTGGATTCTCTATCAGCCCAGAACTGAAACAATTTCCGAGGCCAACTCTTCAGACAGGGTTTGGACTGGACAGTGGGAAATAAAGTAATACTCATGAGGAGTGTGCCTCTTAGCTCAAGTAGATACAAGAGACTAAACGGGCAGCTTCTGTCTGGAGGTGAGATGGGAAGGCAGAGAGGGTCAGAAGCTGGTTGAACGGACGTGGGGAATCGGGTGGGAAGGAGGGGTGTACTGTCACAGTACGGAGAGAGCAACTGGGGTCACATAACAATGTATGTATAAATTTTTGTATGGGAGACTAACCTGAAATGTAAACTTCATTTAAACTACAAGAATAAAAAAATAAAGTGAGGGCAAATCTACATAACATTAAAGGGCAAGTATGGGTCGTCTGTAAGTCAGACGTTCGTAACCCAGGGACTGCCTGTATTGCTGTTGTTGTTGTTGGTTGCTGTCGAGTCTGTTCCAACTTACAGAGACGCCATGTGTGCAGCGGAGAACTGTTCCCATAGAGTTTCCAGGCTGTGACCTTTTGGAAGCAGATCACCGGGCCTGTCTTTCTAGGGGCCTCTGGGTGAGTTTGAACCACCCACATTTCAGCTAATTGTCGAGCACCTACCTTTTGCGTTGACTACTTGTTCAACTACTAGCCATTTACACCATCCAGGCACCCTTGAGTATTATTATCATTCCCATGTTACAGTTAAATAACATGAAGCTCAGTTAAATAATTTGTCCCAGGTCACACAAGGAAGCAAATGGCAACGTTAAGATGCAAACCCAAGTTTAGCTGACAAAGCTCAAACCCTAACCCATGGCTTTTTAAACATCTTATTGCTTCTCCTTCATTTTACTTATATATTAAAAAAAAAAAAAATCTTGAATTAATTTCTTCAGCCCTTTGTCCAATATTAATTCTAGCTTGGAAACCCAGGGGGCATAGCGGTTAAGAGCTACAGCTGCTAACCAAAAGGTTGTCAGTTTGAATCCACCAGCCGCTCCTTGGAAACTCTACAGGGCAGTTCTACTCTGTCCTGTAGGGTCACTCTGAGTTGGAATCGACTCGACGGCAATGAGTTTGGATAATATGGCTAAAATTCTTCCTGCAACCCAAAACTAACTTGTCGGCTTTTTAGTGCCTTCTTTTCTCCATTTCAAGTGGAGATGGATTGGAAACAGATGTTATTAACTCTGTTATCATTGATCAGTGCCCCCATGAACACATATGTGATGTCTACTTGTATTTCATTCATTTTTCCAAAGAACGAAAATTGGAGTTTCCTGTATAAGTCAAATTCCACATTCATGGAATTTGATACTTTGTCCCACCACAACTTTTTCCATGAATGTTTTGCTTCTTAAAAAAAAAAGATTTTCTTCTTTTCAACGTGTTTACATAATTTTAGTCTAACCATACTTCTGCTATATAAAATTCAAAAGATTGTTTCAAATTTGAGTCTTACAAGAAATTAGAATAGGAGGACTCCGGCAAGATGGCGGTCTAGGCAGAAGCACCACGCCGTCCCTCCACAACAAAGATCCGAAAAACTAAGCCAAACAGAGAATCAACAATCCTGAAACCCT
>NW_004443956.1:9098918-9116800 GCF_000243295.1 Trichechus manatus latirostris | reverse complement strand
ATTTTATTTTTCTCCATCACACATATAACCATCTGACATAGACTATATATATTTTATTTTTTCATTATCTGTCTCTCTTTCACATCCAAAAAGAACATACAGTCTCTGAGGGTGGGGATTTTGTACATCGGATTCACTTCTGTATCCCCAGTGTGGACAATTGTTTGACAATAAATAATTGTCAAATGAATGAAAGATTCTGACCAAATGTGTCTCCAAGTTGACTTCAGGTAACTTAGTGTTGAAGCTGTTTGATGAACACGATAGAAAAATGTCCCTGCTGACAGCTCCAACTGGTCCCTCAACTATCATTTATGCTTTGCTCCCATTTGCAGATATAGTCATCTTCTCAAAACGCAGATTGGATTGCACGGTTTCCCGCCACGTTTAGAAGAAAATTCAATGCCATAACAGGGCCTACAAGGTGCTATTACATGAGCTTTCTCTCTCTACTTGTCCAGCCTCTCCTCTCTCTCCTCCCTCTCCTCCCTCTCCCTCATGTCCACCTGACCACACTGGCTTGCTGTTAGTTCTGGGCTGCACCAAGTTCTTTTCTGCCTCAGCACCTAGTAAACTCCTACTTATCCTTCAGAGTCTCAAGAAAAATGTCCCTTCCTCAGAGAAGCTCTCTCTTATTCCTGGTCTCAACCAGGTCCCCCTTTTTGCTTCCTTCTAGCCTATCTACCACTCATGGCATTTATATCAATTTGCCATCCCATATTTATTCGTATGATTGGCTATTTAATAAGTTCTATGGAGGGAGGAACTATGTCCATTAATTTCACCACTATGCGTGGCATATGGTGGTAACTTAATAAGTATTTATTGGCTGCATACATTATTGTCCTACTTAACCTTTAAAATCTCCTCTTATTAATGTGCTGGTTAGCTCTGGGCTGAGTTTAGATCTCTGGAAAGCAGGCATTTGTCTTATTTATCTTTGTTACTCCACAGTACTTCACTCGGTCCCTGCCACAAAGCAAATATTCGCTAGTGTTTCTACAAGAACCATCCCATAAAGCAATACGATTCAGGAGCAGGTATTCAACAGAGGCTAAGGAGCAGGTATTTAACAGAGGCTGCTAACATCCTCAGTCCAACTAGAATAAGTCTCTATCTCCCTGCCTGCCTGCCTGCCTCATTAAACAGGCTAAGGTGCCTCTGCAGCTTTGCTGAGTTTCCGTTTGCATTTAAAGCTGTGTCGGTGGATGTTATTTTAATTCAGGTGTCGTTAGTTTGCAAAGACTCTTACTAGTAACTGCACAGGAGGCTCCAAAAATATCAGCAACATAACTGATGATGGCTTCCATGGAGACTGAGTGTCTTAAGACACTTAAATTACACATAAATCAAGAATAAATGTGACAGCGACACCCTTATGGCCATTGGCCATCACCCTCTGAAGGGTAAGCACCTCATACTGCAGTTTTAAATCTAGAATGTTAAATGAGATTGTTGGTAGGAACAGTGATGACATCCTGAAGGTATCGGCACAGTGTTTGAGCCAAGAGACCCCACCTGCCTCCCGGTCATCCCTCACAAGAAGAGCTTGAGGGAGTGGTGTACAAGAGATAGAATCTGAAGAAAGCAAAGTACTGATTTACTGTCAGGTGGGATTTGTGCCTGCTTCCTTCCCAGTACGTCACTCTCTGGCAAGCTGAAGCTGAAGCTTCGTGGCTTAGGGCCACCTTGTGTGTGGTCCACAGATCAGCAGCATCTGTATCTGCATCACCTGAGAGCTTGCCAGAAATGCGACATCTCTGGCCCCACCCCAGACCTACTGATTCTGAAACTACATATTAACAACATACACATTAAAGTTTGAGAAGTCTGGTCTTAGGCAGAGAGATACGAGTTCCTAACAGAACAGAAGAGATATCTGGGCTTTCTCTATCCAGGTGTCTTCATCCCCTTGGAAGCAAGAGAAAGAAGGGAGGAGAGCAGAGGGAGAGCTACACCCAATTGTTATGTCTAATAAAACGCATATTCCACATATCCTACTCTTCTTTCCTCTAGTCAGTGCCTTGGCAGAGCTTCAGGGGATATTATCTTCCCAGGTGGTATATCCCATAGCATGAAAGTCAAACAAAGGCCCAGTTCTAGGCTGACTTAGAGAAAAACGCTTTCACAAGAATTTCTGAACTCAAAACTGATAATAAGTCAACAACTTCTTCCCACTGATTCCAGAGGCTGTCAATGCCCAAGTCTCTGTGACAGAATGGGGAGGGAGTGGAAAGGCGGTACAGAGAGGGCTTATCATTTAATATTCCAAAGATACAAGAAGTAACTTTTTGGAACCCAAAATCAAACTTTAAAAATATGAATTTCTATGCTCTACATTCCTACAGTGAGTAGCATTTGGGGTCTTAAAAGCTCGCAAGCAGCCATCTAAGATACATCCATTGGTCCCATCCCATCTGGAGCAAAGGAGAATGAAGAAAACCGAAAACAGATGGAAGATATTAGTCCAAAGGACTAATGGACCACATGAACCACAGCTTCCACCAGCCTAAGCCCAGAAGAACAAGATGGTGCCTTGGCTACCACCATCAACTGCTCTGACAGGGATTACACTAGAGGGTCCCAGACAGAGCAGGAGAAAAATATAGAACAAATTGCAAATTCACAAAAAAGACCAGACTTACTGGTCTGACAGAGACTGGAGGAACCCCCAAGACTATGGTGCCTGGACACCCTGCTAACTCAGGAATGAAGCCACTCCCAAAGTCCACCTTTCAGCCAAAGATTAGACAGGCCTATAAGATAAACAGTAACAGACGTGAGGAACGTGCCTCTTAGCTCAATCAAGTATAGAGGCCAAATGGGCAACACCTGCCCAAAAGCAAAGACGAAAAGGCAGGAAGGGACAGGAAAACTAGACTAATGCACACAGAGACTCCAGGGTGGAAAGGGAAAGGGGGAGGTGGCTGACACATTGTAGAGTTGCAACTAATGTCACTAAACAATTTGTGTATAAATTTTTGAATGAAAAACTAATTTGTACTGTAAACTTTCATCTAAAACACAGTAAAATAAAAAATAGTTAAAATGGTAAAAAAAAAAAAATGAATTTCTAGATTGGAAACTTTATTTTTATTCACCTTTCACACCTATAGTCTTGCTTACAGTGGGTTGTAACTGGGTCTCGGAGTTGAAGTTATGAATAAAGGAGATAAAATTCAGCCATCTAGGAAGGAAAGGAAATTTATAATGCCATTGTCTGAGGTGTAAAAGGGATCTAGTGTAGTAGACCTGAGAGAGATATTAGGGGGAAGAATTCTAGATTTGGAATGTGTTTTAGTTCATTCACAAGATGATTTTAACATTGGACTTTCTTACGAGTTTTGATACTATACCTCAACACCATATATATAACTTCTTAGTTTGCAGGGACCCCATCCAATAGTAAATTTGCCTTAAGGTATTCCGGAATCTGACCAATTACTATTCTATTTTCTTGGGAGGAGGAGCCCTAGTGGTGCCGTGGTTAAGCACTGGCTGCTAACCAAAATGTTGACAGTTCGAACCCACCAGCCGCTCTGAGGGAGAAAGACATGGCAGTCAGCTTCTGTAAAGATTACAGCCTTTGGAACCCTATGGGGCAGTTCTACTCTGACCTATAGGGTAGCTGTGAGTCAGAATCGACTCCATAGCAGTGGGTTTGGGTTCTTGGGAGGAGCCACAAAGAGGGTGTTGAAGTGTGACATGCAGGACAGGAATAAAGGGAAAAGGAGTCCAGAAGGTCACTGCAGAGTAGGGGTGAGGAGAGGATGGAGCACTCAGGACACTGAGGGAGAGGGGAGCATCTCCTGACTTCAGACCCCTAAGAAATCCTTCAGATTCTTCAGAACAGCTTTAACTCTGCTTCTCAAGTAGAGGAAAAATTGTTGTTGTTGTTCTGTGCCGTTGAGTTTATGCTGACTGTTAGTGACCCTACAGGACAGGGTAAAACTTCCCCATAGGTTTCACTAGGCTGTAATCTCTATGGGAGCAGATTGCCAGATCTTTTCTCCTGCAGAACTGCTGGTGGGTTTGAACCACCGACCTTTCAGTTAGCAGCCAAGCGCTTAACCATTGTGCTACCAGGGCTCCCTAGAGGGGGGAAAAAAAACCCGTTGCCATCGAGTCAATTCTGACTTGTAGCCACCCTATAGGACAGTAGAACTGCCCCATAGGGTTTCCAGGGGTGGCTGGTGGATTCGAACTGCTGACCTTTTGGTTAGCAGCCAAGTGCTTAGCCACTGTGCCACCAGGCCCCAAGAGTGAAAAACAGGGCCTTCTAAATATATCTTCATAGTGAGCAAACTTTTACTGCTTTCCCAATGTGTTTTTCCACCTCCACCAGAGTGAGGAGCCGCACCAGAAAGCATCCCTGCTCCCAAGGATCTTTCCACTCAGATGCATAAATTCCTATTATCCTAATTAGCATCCTCTCACTTTCTATTAGGGTTTCTGGGACATAGTTTTCAATGCTGACTTGGAGCCCTGAGGAGCAGTAAGCACTTTGAACATGGAAATGTTTTTCCTCTCAACTCACCTGTGAGATATTTAAACCCTAAAAAAAAAGGAGCAATGAGAGAAGCTTTTGTGAATTTTAATATCATAATATTGCCAGTACATAGGCAACTTCAGAGATAAAATAATGACTTATTCAAAAGAAATCTTAATTGTGATAGACTCAAATATCCTCTCACCTCACAGTCCCAGCTGTTTGGCTAGGGATTATGAGATCAGGATGGTCTTGGTTACTTAACAGAGCTAAGAGAAACTGTGCTTATATAGTTGCTAGACATATCTGTTTTTATATGATTGTCAAAAGTGCCCTCTGAAGTAGACAGAGAAAAACAGCATTGATTTTGTTTACAGGTGAAGAAGCCTCAGCATAGTAAGGGTGAGTGACTTGTCCAGAGTAGCATGTCTGGGACTGTAACCTAGGTCTCCTAGCCCTATGCCTTGTCTTATTTCCCTCCCACAAAATGGCCTCATGCATTTCTAGGACAAGAGTAGTTCTCTGAATTCTAGATCACATGTCAGTGTGGACCATGGTAGCCCAAATACTGCTCAATACATGTGATGCTTTGCAATGGGTAAAAAATTCCAGCTCTGTACATTATCTTCTATATTTTACCTATACCCTCTTAATAATAAGTGACAGCTTTTTTATTATTATTGAAAATAATTCTTTAATGTAAGTCTAAAATTCATACTGTATTTTGGACTAGAAAATTCAAAGAGCATTCAAATTTTTGGTTTTTAACATTTTCAAAAGTATCTTTTTTTTTCCTTTTTTTTTTTAATTGTTCTTTAGGTGAAAGTTTACAGCTCAAGTTAATTTCTCATACAAAAATTTATACACACATTGTTATGTGACACTAGTTGCAATCTCTGTAATGTGACAGCACACTCCCTCCTTCCACTCCAGGTTTCCCACGTCCATCCAACCAGCTCCTGTCCCTTCCGGGCTTTTCATCCTGCCTCCAGACAGGAGCCACACATTTGGCCTCGTGTATCTGCTTGAACTAAGAAGCACAATCTTTTTTTATTATTATTGTTGTAGTTTAAGTTAAAGTTTACAATTCAAGTTAGTCTGTCATACAAAAATTTATACATACATTGTTATATGACCCTAATTGCTCTCGCTATACTGTGACAGCACTCTCCTCCTTTCCACCCCTGATTTCCTGTGTCCATTCAGCCAGCTCCTAATCCTCTCTGTCTTCACATCTCACCTCTGGACAGAAGCTGCCCATTTAGTCTCCTGCATCTACTTGAGCTAAGAAGCACACTTTTCACGAGTATCATTTTATGTCCCACAGTACAGTCCAATCTTTGTCTGAATAGTGGGCCTCGGAAATTGTTTTAGTTCTAGGTTGACAGAGAGTCCAGGGGCCATGCTTTTTGGGGTTTCTCCAGTCTCAGTCAGACCATTAAGTCTGGTCTTTTTACTAGAATTTGAGTTCTGCATCCTACCCTTCCCCCACTCCGTCAGGGACTCTCTGTTGTGTTCTCTGTCAGGGCGGTCGTTGGTGGTAGCCGAGCACCATTCAGTTCTTCTGGTCTCAGGCTGATGAAGTCTCTGGTCTATGTGGCCCTTTCTGTCTCTTGGGCTACTTTCATTGTGTCTTTGGTGTTCTTCATTCTCCTTTACTCCAGGTAGTTGGGACAAATTGACACATCTTAGATGGCTGCTTGCTAGATTTTAAGACCCCAGATGCCACTCACCAAAGTAGGCTGCAGAATATTTTCTTAATAAACTTTGTTATGCCAATTGACCTAGATGTCCCCTGAAAGCATGGTCCTCAAACCCCCAGTCCTGCTACTCTGTCCCTTGAAGTGTTTGATTGTATTCAGGAAACTTCTTAGCTTTGTTTTAATCCCGTTGTGCTGACTTCCCCTGTAGTGTGTGCTGTCTTTCCCTTCACCTAAGATAATTCTTGTCTACTATCTAGTTAGTGAATAACCCTCACCCTCTCTCCCTACCCTCGTAACCATCAAAGAGTGTTTTCAAGAAGCACACTCTTCGCGAGTATTATTTTATGCTTTATAATCCAGTCTAATCTTTGTCTGAAGAGTGGGCTTCAGGAATGGTTTTGGTTCTGGGTTAACAGAGCACCCGGGGGCCGTGGCTTTGAGGGTACCTCCAGTATCAGTTAGACCATTAAATCTGGTCTTTTTACATGAATCTGAGTTCTGCTCTACACTTTTCTACTGCTCCATCGTGGACTCTCTGTTGTGTTCCCCATCAGGGCAGTCGTTGGTGGTAGCCAGGCACCATCTAATTCTTCTAGTCTCAGGCTGATGGAGTCTCTGGTTTATGTGGCCTTTTTGTCTCTTGGGCTAATACTTTCCTTGTGTCTTTGGTGTTCTTCATTCTCCTTTGCTCCAGGTGGGTTGGGACCAATTGATGTGTCTTAGATGGCTGCTCACAAGCTTTTAAGACCACAGACACCGCTAACCGAAGTGGTTTGCAGAACGTTTTCTTAATAAACTTTGTTATACCAGTTAACCTAGATGTCTCCTGAAACCATGGTCCTCAAGCCCCAGCCCCTGCTACTTTGTCCCTCAAAGTGTTTGGTTGTATTCAGGAAACTTCTTAGCTTTTGGTTGAGTCCAGTTGTGCTGACTTCCCTTGTAGAGTGTGGTGTCCTTCCCTTCACCTAAGATGATTCTTGTCTACTATCTAGTTAGTGAATTCCCCTCTCCCTCCTTCCCCACCCTCGTAATCATCAAAGAATGTTTTCTTCTGTGTTTAAACCTTTTCCTGAGTTCTTATGATAGTGGTCTCATACAATCTTCGTCCTTTTGCGACTGACTAATTTCACTCAGCATAATGCCATCCAGTTTCATCCATGTTGTGAGATGTTTCTCGGATTCATCATTGTTCTTCATCATTGCATAGTATTCCATTGTGTGTATGTACCATAATTTGTTTATCTATTCGTTTGTTGATGGGCACCCAGGTTGTTTCCATCTTTTTGCTATCGTGAACAGTGCTGCAACGAACGTGGGTGTACATATATCTATTCGTGTGACGGCTCTTATTTCTCTAGGATATATTCCAAGGAGTGGGATTGCTGGATCGTATGGTACTTCTATTTCTAGCGTTTTAAGGAAGTGCCAAATTTATTTCCAAAGTGGTTGTTCCATTTTACATTCCCACCAGCAGTGCATAAGTGTTTCAGTCTCTCTACAACCTCTACAACATTTATAGTGAGAGGGTTTTTAGAAGAGCATGCACAGATATCGTCAGAATGGATGAGGTCATGGCCAGCTTCCTAATAGGCATGTCTATTCCCCAAGTTGCTGATCTGCGATACTTAGTGATGTCCTCAAAAACAGTCCTGACTTCCCTTGATGTGACAGTATAGTGCTGTGATCTATTTTCATATATTCATTTTATAGCCATTTTCTGAATGTCTACTATGCATCTGGAACATATTGATAAATCAGAAATAAATTTTGCTCCCAGTGTGCTGTATAAAGTGACAAACCTACGTTCCTGAGTAAATACAGAATGGCTTCAAAGGAAGAAGGCATTTGATCTGGGTTTTGGAAAATGCGTCGCGTTTGGATCCAGGAGTGGAAGGTTGGGGAGCATCCCATGTGAGAGAACAGTGTCTATACAAAGGTGTGGAGATGAGAAGCCATGTGAGAAATAGTATTCAGCTGGGGAGTCAAATAAAATATAATACATAATCAAAGATGTGGATAAGAGTTGAATTTATCCAGAACACTTCTTGAAAGCTTTGAGCTTTTCACTGATGGCATTTTTGATGAATGAGTTTTACAGTGGGCTATTTTCTAAGAAATATTTTGTGTCTTTGAGGAGCTATCAATTCAAAAGTCTTATGCTGCCAGTGAGGTACAAGGGTCTAGTACGAAGACATGGGAACAGAAATACCCAGGTTCAAATAATGCCTCTGCCAGTTCCAACTGTTCAGATTTGTACAGATTACTTAACTTCTCTGAAACTGTTCCTGATTAGTAAAAAATAAGATTATAAAACCTTAATCAAGTTATATAAACTTTCTGATGCTTATCAATAAATCAGGGATGATATTACCTGCTTAATGAGGTTGTGATGAGAATTATATTAGATAATGTACATAATGTACCCCAACCACACATTGGCAATATTCAATAAATATAAGCTTCGTCACTTCCTGTGTTTCGGAACAACTGCCATCTATGCTCCGAAATTTGATTAGTTGGGATTTTCCCTTTATATACTGCAACCCTAATCATTTTCTACACCCTCACTTGGATTATGTCAAAATCACTTTGGATTGCAATGTATTTGAGTTCTCTTTAGCCTACCCATTTGGTTTACTAGATTTAAGCATTCTTTAACCCCAGTGGTCAAGAAAGTCTATTTGAGGGATGTTTGTATAACAGGAAAAGATTAAAATGAAACCCATATTTCAGCCCCCTTCTCTCTTATCCCATCCCTGACCCCAAGATAGAACATATTCAAGGTAGACTAGGGTCCCGGATTCCTTTCCCTTGGGATTGATTTGACTTGTGGAGAATGCTAGTTAAAGGCACTTTCTGAACCATTGACTTGAGTGTCCATCTTTTCCATCCTGGGGAGAGCCAGAGGGGTAACATTTGTTCTTAGGTCCCTACCCTAATGACTGTTTACTATCAGAGCTTCCAACTGGTTCATTCTTGTTTGAACCCCTGCTGAGAATTTGCATTTCCATCCCAGATATACTGAATCAGAATCTACATTTTAACAAGATCACCAAGTGATTCTTATGTATAAGTTCCTGGAAAGTATGTGTAAGTTCTTAAATGTAAGTTCCTGGGAACTTGTTAGAAATGCAAATTCTCAGCAGGGGTTTGAACCAGAACAAACTGGTTGGGAGCCTTGTTTATAATGGCAAAGATGCAGTCACAATCTGTTCCGGAGCTCAGAACTATTAGAGTGTCTCTCCCTACTTCTTTATGCAAGAGAAGAGCTAGCTTTACACAGTCCCTCCCCCAAGGGAAACTGGGAAGCTTATCCCTCAATGGATTGTTTTCCTCCTAAGACCCAGGCAGCAGAGAGGGAAAAACTAACGAGTCAAATATTTCATCTGAATTAGGGAGACAAGTTTGATAAATCACAACGTTCATCTGGCTATTTCCTATTAATCAGCTCAGAGTTATAGACTGATTTGTACTATTGAGCTGGAACACACCCACTCTGGCTACCTTTACACTCTACATTAGCATCATGTTGGTTTGTTATTCCAGCTGTCAAGGTTAAATAATTGCAAACAACTTGAAGAATTATCTCCCGCACACCTTCCACCTGTCTCAAGCCTGGCATTCCTTTAGGGTGAGTTTTGCAGAAACAGTCCTGGTCCCAAGCTGGGGCAACAGCATTCATTGTCAAGGCACATTTCTTTATTCAGTGGATCACCCAGTGTGTGGCACAAACGGCCACTCTTTCATTCACTTAACAAATCTTTATGGTGTGACTACTCCCTGCCAGACGCTGTTTTAGAATACCCCAGGAAACGAAAAAGATAAAAGTCCCTTTCTGTGGAAGAGCTTACAGGCTAGCTAGGAAGAGAGATAAATACATCAGTGTCCATAATTAGATCATGGTAAAAGCAAAGAATGGAGTCCTGGTTGCACAGTGGTTAAGCACTCAGCTGCTAACTGAAAGGTTAGCAGTTCAGACCCACTCAGCAGCTCCACGGAAGAAAGACCTGACTATCTGATCCCATAAAGCTTACAGCCTAGAAACACTACGAGGCAGTTCTACTCTGTCGCATGAGGTTGCTATGAGTTGAAAATCAAGTCAACAGCACCTACAACAACAAGAGCAAAGAACAAAACAAACAACAACAACAAAAAATCAGTGAGTGGAGGCAGGAAGTATTGGGAAGTCAGTGTGGGATTTGCAGTTTAACATATGGCGGTCATGGAGGGCCAAGTACAGACCTGGAGGAAGTGGAGAAGTAAACCATGCAGATATACAGGGGAAGAGAATACAGGCAGAAGAACTGGGAAGTGCAAAGGATCTGAGGCAGGAACATGCCTGGTTAGTTTGAGCAATGGGGAGGACTGTGAAGATTGAGAGAGTACATGAGTTACATATTAAGAGTAGATGAGGTTGGAGCATGTAGGGCTTTGAAAGTCATCAAAAGGACTTTAAGTGTTATCTCTGAGTGAGATGGGAAACACTGGGAGGTTTTGAGCAGAGGAGTGACATGATCTGTCTTACATTTTAAGAGGATCACTCTAGCTCCTGTGTGACCATTTTACAAGCACTTATTGAGCATATACATAGAATCAGACTCCATGCCAGCTATTGGGTCACAAAGTTGACTGAAATTTGGTCTTCTTTCAGCTCACAGACTCTGCAGCAGCTATTTATTCCAGCTGCTGGGAAAGTGAGTAAATGTCTTATTTAATTCAGTCCATGGGCAATGACTCCGAGTTGTGAATGAGCAGGGCTGTAATTTTATTCCACTGCCGAGTGCCTCCACCATTCCTATATATTGCCTTCTGTTTGCTTGATGGCAAAGCTATTTTTCACGGTCTCATCCATTACCTTCCCTAATCTGACTAATAACTCCTTTTTTCTGGCTGAATCCAGGCTGGTATATATTCAGCTGAAAAGGGTTGTGTAGCAAGATACATTTCATCCGATTTTTAAAAGCCAGCTCCTCTCTGTAAGGAAAAATTCAAGTTATCCGAAGAGGTCTTATCTTACCACTTGAAGTTGTTGGTTATTTTATTGATGAGTAAGCAAGTAAGGAGAGCTAAAATCACTTCTTACCCACCTCACATTGGCAGTTATATCATTGTATGTGGGTCGTGAGGTAGAATGAATGTTCTCAGGCCAATTCTGGAGTAAAGTATCTGGCACAGAGACCAAAATCAGCCTCCCTAATGGCTTCCATGGTACAAAATCATCTCTTACTGTTGCTGCGTCTTTGACATACTTCAAAATTTTCATGTCGCCAGGAAGGGAGTAAGTAGATATGTTCTTCACACTTGGTGTATTTAGTCAGCTTTTGCTGCATAACAAACAGCCACAGAGTCTCAGTGGCACACAGTAATCAGCAATTATCTCTTGTTCAAGTGTTGGAAGATCAGCCGATGTGCTTGCTTCAGACTGTGGGTTGAATTCAAGTCCACTGAGGCCCAGATTGCAGACCAGGCAGCTACTAGGGTCATGTTCTTCTTCTGGTGGAAGTCAGAAGCTCCCAGAGAGATGAGTACAAACATGCAAAGATTCTTAAGGCATAGGCTTGGAATTCTCACACTGTCACTTCCATCCACATTCCATTAGCCAAAGCAAATTATTTGGGAAAGCCCAATGCCAATGGGACTAGAAAATACACTGCTCTCATGGGGTCCAAAAGAAATGAAAGCTAGTGATTATTTGCTGAATAATAATCTAACATACCACAATGTCTTAGTTCCCAAGACTTCCATAACAAAATACCATAAAGTGGGTGCCTTTAAAGAACAGAAATTTATTATCTCAGATTTCTGGAGGCTAGAAGTCCAAATTCAGGGCATTGGCCATGTTGATTTCTTCTAAGGGCACTGAGAGAGGAACTGTTCCATGCCTCTCTCCCAGCTTCTGGTGGTGGCCCCATCTTTAACGTTCCTTGACTCATAGATGAATCTTCACATGGTGTCTTCCCTCTGTGTGACTCTGTCTCAGTGTCTATTCTCCTCTTTTGCAAGGCACCACTCAGAGGGACTAGGACCCACCCTACTCTAGTATGACCTTGTTAATTAACTGATAACTAACTTAGTTAATTAACTTTTTCAAAGAAAGAACCAATTTCCAAACAAGGTCACATTGACAGGTACAGGGGTTAGGACTTGATCATATTTTGGGGAGGACACAATTCAATCCATAACACACACTTTGTTTTGTTTCTTTGGTAGCATTTGCACACTAGGTCTTTGTACCAAATCCAGAATTATGGGAGACAACTCAGAACTTACCCGTAGATTCCTGGAGAAAACAAAAGATTTTTCAGGATACAAAGACTATGGATGAATTGCATAAAATGCAGTATATAAGATCTGGGTCTCTGAGGTGGAGATGGTAAGGATCTCCAAGTCTCAACCAGGCTCCTATCACTGTACGGGTCTCCAACACATTAGATACAGAAGACAATCCATACAAATGCTGTTTCTTTGTTGCTACCTACAGAGCTGGCCCTAAATCCTTATGCTTTCTGACCCTGGTGAGCTGGGCAGAGATATGCTGAGAGATCTGCTTTTTAACCCCTTTCCTTTCCACCAATCTTTTTTAGAGTGGGCTTAGGACCACCTGTATCAGAATTCCTTAGAGTGCTTGTTACAAATGCAGATTCTTGTGTCTGGGTCTCACCTCTCACCTACTGAATCAGGATCCCTGGGCATTTTAACACATCATATCACAGAGAATTTTGATGCACAGCAAAATGTAAGCATTGCTATTGCTTCTCAGATTGCATCCATCACCACCATCCATTAGCAGATGTGAATAATCTTCTATCCTCTAGGAATATAAGAGCATCACCCTAAGCTTTTATGGTAGGGAATTTCTTTGAACTCTGGTGTTTTTGCTTTAAAGTTCATGAGTACTTAGCATTCTATTTCATAATATATTTGTTCCAATGAAGAAAAATATTTTCCCCTAGTGTTTTAGTTAAATTGATGATCATCTGCAATGTTGAGCCAGCAGCTTGTGTATCCCTTACAATGTCGTTCTTTACATCCCCCCTGTTTCTTCACCTCAATCCTGGACCTCTCTGGTGGTGAGGAGATGGGAAGGGAGAGGAGTTTGTCAGACTCTCTTTTCCAGAAAAATCTAGATATGCTCAGGCCAGAAGTACCTGGCATTTAATTTCAGGGGGCTCACAAACCCCCTGTGAAGCCTTTTGTGGGCTCCCAGATGAGGAAGTGCTGTTCTAAGGCTTATGCCAGATTAGACAGATAATTCAATTCCATAATGAAAACAACAATAAAAGCAACAACTGTCCTTGCCACACGCCAGGCAGTGGGTTAAACTTCTTACCAGCCTCATCTCATTTCACTCCAGGATTAGGGAGTATTGTTACCCCCATTTCACAGCTGAGAAACATAGGCCTCTCAGAGGTTATGTAGCTAGCCCCAGTTCACTAACCTCAGGCCTCATTCTCCCAGTCCACACGCTGATTGTAGTCAGATCTCCCAGAACTCTTCTTTCCGAGGAATAAAGTAAAATCACCTGACCTATTGTTAAACCACACAGACCATCTGGATTTGACTCATGGCAGGAGAACAGGAGACTCTGGAGAAGCAGTAAATAGCTCTGGATGTTCTTTGACTTGACTTGGCCTTCAGGCATCCCATTGCTGTGTTTTACCTGTACATGGTTTACCTGTTCACTTACCTGTACATTATTTGCCCGTTTATTATTTTGACAGAAACTTGCACTGCTGTTGTCCACTGGGGGAGACCAACAATAATGTCAGTGGTGATAAAGACAATGAGAACAATTAGGCATGTTGAGGAAAACTAGGGTGGTGGGGTTGGGGTGCTACTTTAGATAAGGTTGCCAGGGAAGTCCGCTCTGATAAAGGGCATTTAAGCAGAGACCTGAAGGAAGTAGAGAGGGAAAAATGAGCCTCTCCAGGGCACAAGATTTTTGGCCAAAGACAAGAGGAAGTGTAAAGCCATAGTGAAGAGGTCAGTGTGGATGTCTCAAGTGGAGTGATTAGTGAATCGAGGAGAGGCACAGCGGATGGAATCTAAAAAGATGGGAAAGTGGGGGCAGGTCATGTAAGGTCCTACATAGATCATGGCAACAACTTTACATTTCATACGGGGAGTGATGGGAAGCCATTGGAGGGTACGAGCCGCGGAGAGACATGGCATAGGTAATCTTTGACAAGAGTCACTGGGATTGTTGCATGGAGAATGACTACAGAGAGTGCAGGTGAAAGCAGTAAGAACCAGTGAGAATGAAGGTTTAAATGGTTGTGTGCCATTTTGGCCTCTGATCCCTCCTCAGAAAAATGTTTTCAAGTGCATACAAAATACATAGGTTTGCAAAGGAAACAGTTATATAAAAATGCGGTTTAAAAAAAACCCGTTGCCATCGAGTCGATTCTGACTCATAGCGACCCTACAGAACAGAGTAGAACTGCCCCATAGCGTTTCCAAGGGCACTTGGTGGATTTGAACTGCTGGTCTTTTGGTTAGCATCCGTAGCTCTTAACCAGTATACCACCAGAGTTTCCAAAAATGCAGTTAGCAAAATATTAAAACAAAATTTCCATTTAGGAATAATTTTGTCTCTTTATGAAGACATGATGAGCGCAAATTTCAAAGACATGATGAGCACAAACACTATTTCACAATATTTTCAGCAACTGTAATGTATGAAAATTTCTATTATTTCTATTGGTGACAAGTCACAGGTTCCACCTATAGTGCTATGATTTGCTACACATAGGCATAATTGAAGGAAATGCTGAATTTCAGTTAGAGGTTAATAAAAATAAAAATGCATTTTTTTCCCATCCAAGTTCAAGGTCCCCCTGAATCTACGCATGGACTCAGGCTAAGAACTTCTGAGTTAGGAGATTATTGCAGTATTCCAGGGGAGAAATGTTGATAATCTAGATTATGGTACGCTTGGTGGGATTTGGGGAGCAATAAGGAAAGCCCAATTCATTTTAATGCACAGTAGCTACTTTTTTTCCTAACTCCCATGACATGGCCTATCTTGTCTGATCTTAATCATTTCTGTTATTTATTGAGCATCTGTAGTTTCAAGGTCCTGAACTAGGCACTTTAATTAGTGTATAAAAGGTAGGAGTTTGTTTAAAAAATATACAGTGAAACCTGTGAGAGCTGGAACTTGACAAGGTTGCCTTGTTTTTCCAGGTCTCACAAGTTTTCCCCCTTTGACAGGATGCAATCTTATCACTTCTCTATTGCTCGTGTTAGTGGAAAATATTTGAGTTTTCCTTCTCTGACAGGTTCCCTCATTACCCAGGTTCTGGCTTTTGCAGGTTTTACTGCAGTTAATGGTGGTCTAGTGAGCTAATTGAGGCCTAGGGTAATGCTTTGTTCTTCTCCCACTATTCCCACAGTGTCTAGAACGGTGGTTAACTGGTTGGAAGTAGGATTTAGACCTTGCTTCCAGTTCTAGCTACGTAACTTGTAATAACATGTTCACCCTTTCTATACAATGGCGGTACTGAAATGCATCTGTAGCAATACCAGTGCACAGACAAGTACCAAAGGTTAAATGTTTTAGGCCGAGCTAGGTTCACCATAAAGAGTGCTGTAATAGTGCTACAATTGATTAGTGATGTCTGTCTGGCCATGAGCACCACGTCTGTCCTATCTTTATGCTTGGCAATTCAAGGTGTTCAAAAAGGGGAATGCTGGGAAATGAGTTGAGAGGACTTGGGGGTAAGTCTGGCTGTGACAGGGGCAATGCTCCCATACTTGTGGGAAGGGTGATGTGGAGTTTGCTGATAAAATCATTAGCTTGTCCAGAACTTTAATTGTATATTCACTGTATGTAAAACCATACTGTGTCATTTTCCTTGGTAACAAACCTTCCTGGTTTTATTTTAAGAAAATGTATGCTTCTTCCAACTCCCTTGCCTCCAAACCTTGTGTGCCTGGGGACTTAAGTGTGGCGAGGAGAGGGCAATTTTCTTTGCTGTCTACTGAGCCATTGGTGATTTTTGTTACAAAATGTCACTCTCCTCCAAGTTTCCACTGGTTACAATTTAAAATCGGCAAATGATCCACACTCAGGGGGAAAAAAAAGGCCAGGATGTATTGGAAAGGCTGACAGACCCTTAACGATAGCATTGCTACCAGATGTTAGTACCGTAGTTTATAAATAATTCATTGATCACATGGCTTTGAATAGTTCTGTCAAACTCTACTAGAAGAGGTGGAAAATTATTTTCCAATCCAATTGTTTGTTTTCATCCATAAAAAATAGTATGCATTAATACTATGGCAAGTAAGAATTGAAACTCCAGCCGGGTACTCGGTAGAAGAGTTTTGTAGATTAAAATCTGTGGCATACTTTGTGAAGTTGCCTCTCTTTTGATGCCACTGCATGAAGTCATTGTCCCTGTCAATTGTATTAGTTTGTAGGTTTGGCAATCAGCCTCAGAAGTGGCTCTGAAATTTCTTTGATCAGGCACAATACAGTGTTTTGGCAAAGGCCTAACAAAAACATAGTTGTATCAGCAAGTATAGAAAGTCAACTGTTAGCTCTCTGAGACAAGTAGTTCCTTTATCATGCTTGGTTTTGGGTATATGTATGTCTTCATATCTGGCCATTACAGAAATAAAAATATAATTATATATAGGTGGGTAGATAATGGAAGAAGGGGGAGACACAGGGAAAGAGAAAGGGAGATAGAGAGAGACAGAGACTGGATGAATTGGAGAAGCTCGGAGGGAGAATACACTCTATATATCCTTGAAAAACTAGTATTAAGATGCAGTATGCAAAATATTTCAAAAGACGCCTCGCTTTCCAAAAAGTGTGATGAGTGAGGTTAGAGAAAAGTCCCGGAAGTTGAGGTGAGCAAAAGAGATTTCCTCCTGGATTCTTACCCAAACATCCACACATTTAGACACCGAGTCAATCGGGGCACTTTGTAACGGCATCACTGACAGTTGCCAATTTAGCATGATGAGAATGAACTAAAAGAAGTTGGGAAAGAACCAGTCTTTGAGTCAAAAGCCAATGTGAGTGATGAGTTCCTTATTTCCCAGAATCCTAATCATGTTAGGAGCAGCATCATATTGTACTTGGAACATCAGACTGAAATGAGAAGTATACAGGCTATGATCTTGGGTCAGCTATTGTGTAACCTCAGATGAGTCACCCTACCTCTCTGGGCACCCATTTTGTTGTCCTGAAAATGAGGCAACCGGAATAGATAATCTACTGGGTGCATTCCATATTTGAACACAAGCCTCATGCAAAGAGGTTATGAGCGTGGATTTCAGCAGATAGGCCAAGCCTTCCACTTAAATAGCCTTGTCTGTGGGGCAAGTTCCTTAACTTCTTTCAGCCTCAGTTTTCTTACCTGGAAGGTGGAGTTGGCAACTGTGTTCACCTCACAAGGAGATAACTTAAGTAAAGCACTTAGATCTACCCGTAATAATGACCAATAATAAACCAAAAGATGTTATGGGAGGGAATGTCATGTAGGAGACAAAACCAACATAAAACCAAACCCATGGCCATCGAGTCAATTCCAACTCATAGCAACCCTACAGGACAGAGTAGAACTGCACCAGAGTTCCCAGGGAGCACCTGGTGGATTTGAACTGCTGACTTTTTGGATAGCAGACGTAGCTGTTAACCACTACGCCACCAGGGTTTCCAAGTGGAAAGAAGACTT
>NW_004443956.1:9060963-9098818 GCF_000243295.1 Trichechus manatus latirostris | reverse complement strand
AAGTCAACTGTTAGCTCTCTGAGACAAGTAGTTCCTTTATCATGCTTGGTTTTGGGTATATGTATGTCTTCATATCTGGCCATTACAGAAATAAATATATAAATATAGATAGGTGGGTAGATAATGGAAGAAGGGGGAGACACAGGGAAAGAGAAAGGGAGATAGAGAGAGACAGAGACTGGATGAATTGGAGAAGCTCGGAGGGAGAATACACTCTATATATCCTTGAAAAACTAGTATTAAGATGCAGTATGCAAAATATTTCAAAAGACGCCTCGCTTTCCAAAAAGTGTGATGAGTGAGGTTAGAGAAAAGTCCCGGAAGTTGAGGTGAGCAAAAGAGATTTCCTCCTGGATTCTTACCCAAACATCCACACATTTAGACACCGAGTCAATCGGGGCACTTTGTAACGGCATCACTGACAGTTGCCAATTTAGCATGATGAGAATGAACTAAAAGAAGTTGGGAAAGAACCAGTCTTTGAGTCAAAAGCCAATGTGAGTGATGAGTTCCTTATTTCCCAGAATCCTAATCATGTTAGGAGCAGCATCATATTGTACTTGGAACATCAGACTGAAATGAGAAGTATACAGGCTATGATCTTGGGTCAGCTATTGTGTAACCTCAGATGAGTCACCCTACCTCTCTGGGCACCCATTTTGTTGTCCTGAAAATGAGGCAACCGGAATAGATAATCTACTGGGTGCATTCCATATTTGAACACAAGCCTCATGCAAAGAGGTTATGAGCGTGGATTTCAGCAGATAGGCCAAGCCTTCCACTTAAATAGCCTTGTCTGTGGGGCAAGTTCCTTAACTTCTTTCAGCCTCAGTTTTCTTACCTGGAAGGTGGAGTTGGCAACTGTGTTCACCTCACAAGGAGATAACTTAAGTAAAGCACTTAGATCTACCCGTAATAATGACCAATAATAAACCAAAAGATGTTATGGGAGGGAATGTCATGTAGGAGACAAAACCAACATAAAACCAAACCCATGGCCATCGAGTCAATTCCAACTCATAGCAACCCTACAGGACAGAGTAGAACTGCACCAGAGTTCCCAGGGAGCACCTGGTGGATTTGAACTGCTGACTTTTTGGATAGCAGACGTAGCTGTTAACCACTACGCCACCAGGGTTTCCAAGTGGAAAGAAGACTTTGCATGGTGACCTTCAGTCATGCCACATGTGGTAGTCAAGTTAACCTCAGGCCAACCTGGTAGCTCATGGGATAAAGTCCTATTACTTACTCCTTTTTGTGATGCTATTTTTTAAGTTTTTATTAATGGCAAGCAGAGTTGGAGAAAGAGCATAGAAAACAATATTATCTCTTTGGACAGAAAGCTTTAAAATGTAGAGAATGGCTTAAAAGTTTTTAATTTGTGAACTCAGAACATGTCTACATGTTCATTTCTGAAATCTACAGTCATCCATTTCTGAAGTCTTGACAAAGTGTGAGGTGACAGAAATACCCATAAATTCCACTGGAACATGAGTACACTATGTACAGGCCTCAGAGACCTGTGCTAAATGCAGCATATCCCCAGGCACTCTCACCATTATTTCTTGATTTGAGAAGACAACCTGAATGTCCTCAATGAGAAAACCACCTGCAGAAGAGAGGGGGACATGCTCAGTTTTCCAAAGTAGGTTATAAAATATGAAGTTGGTTTCTTGGGCCCATATGCTGTGGAATACTAAAGTCTGTGACTTGAATTAGGGTCTGTCACTTGTTCTATGAAGTACTTGTGTTTTCAAGAGGATCCTTATGTGGGAAACGAAACAGAGGTGAGACAAGGAATGCAGGGTATTCTCAAGATGTGCTGCTTTGAAGACAAGCGGTGGTGGTGTTTGGGCCTGCGAGGAATTGACTGTGGTATACAGAGCACGGCTCACCTCAGCCACTGTGACAGATACATCTATCCTGGTTTTCATGTGGGCTCAGTGAACCTATATTGCTGAATATAAGACATTTTCCCCCAAACTCACCATTCAGAAAAGAGAGAATCACTTTACACACAAGTCCTTCCAAAGTGTCTCATTTACTTTATTTTGAACCAAGTATACTTTGGGGAAAATCTAGTCTGAAAGACCCTGAATCAATTTTAGTTTAGGGTACCTGTAGTAGCTCCCTTATAGAATTGGTTTCTTATAATTACTTCCTGTTTGTTTTTATATAAGGAGCCCTGGTGGCGCAGTGGCTAAGTACTCAGCTGCTAATCAAAAGGTCAGCGGTTCGAACTCATAAAGATTGCAGCCTTGGAAACACTATGGAGCAGTTCTACTCTGTCCTTTAGGGTCACTACGAGTCAGAGTCGACTCGACAGCAATGGGTTTGGTTTGGGTAGGTTTGTTTCTATATAGAGATTATTTATTTCTGGAGGTATGGCTCACGATTACAAAGGTTCAGTGTCATAAATGGGCTTTTTAAGGATCTCTTTAAAATGAAATAGAGTAGGCAGTGGCATTGGGAAGATCACAAACCTAATCACTGCAGAATAAGTGAGGAAAATAGTGTCTTAATAGGATGTGAGGATAATTGTAGCCTGGGATAAAAATATCCAGAAATAGCAAAATTCATGGATTCACAAAGGGCTGCATGTTGAGCAACTATTACACAAAGGGATGTGCTGAGAATCGTTAGATGACCCAAGGTGGTTCTAGTGATGACAAAGGCACTGAGGCAGAGTTGCTTGCCTCAGCTGTCACCTCCTTCATGGCTGGCCTCAGCTGCAGAGAGCTGCCTCACCCAAGAGTACACCCTTCCCATGCAGCCCACATTCACCTGGGAGTTTAAAGGCCTGCCATTTCGGCCCAACATCGGACAACTCTAAAGGATCTTGTGGGCTCCAGACCTCTCCATAGGGTGAGTCAAGACTTTGTTGGACCTGCCTCACGACAAAACTTCTTCCCCTCCTGTGCCCCTAATCCACAGGTATTGATCCCTAATAAGTAGCTTGAACAAAAAAATCCATCTCAACATTTACTTACAGAGAACTCAACCTACATTAGCAGGTTTGTGGGCAGGGAGGGAGGAGAATTAGGAGTTTTAGACAGGATATGTGCAAGCGATCTATCTTACTTTCCTAGTGCTGCTGTAAAACAAATATCACAAACAGTGGCTTGAAAGAACAGAAATTTACTTTCTCACAGTTCTGGAGGTTAAAAGTCTAAATCAAGGTCTCGGCCATGCCAATTCCTTCCTTGTAAGTAGTCTGAGGTGTTCTTTGGTTCCTTGGCTTACAGATTATCCTCACATGGCATCTGTCTTACCCC
This sequence comes from Trichechus manatus latirostris, assembly GCF_000243295.1. NCBI lineage: Eukaryota > Metazoa > Chordata > Mammalia > Sirenia > Trichechidae > Trichechus > Trichechus manatus. The sequence continues at coordinate 9,095,543 of NW_004443956.1, read as the reverse complement.
ATATGTGCCTATCTCTGTGTCTAATCTGCTCTTGTTATAACTCAGACGTGATGAGATTTAGGACTCACCCTACTCTCATATGATCTAATTAACACAACAGGGAAAACCCTATTTCCAAACAGGATTACTTCCACAGGTATAGGAGTTAGGATTTCAACACATATTTTGGGGGGCGGGAGGACACAATTTAATCCGTAACAGTATCTATTAAACAACCAAAGGTAGAGATCAAGAAAGAATTCTGTACATGAGTTTAGAGTTCAAGGGAAAGGTCAGGGCTGGAGATCCAAATCAGGAGGCAGAAATTATGTATGGTATTACAGCCCCAAGACTAGATGAGATTTCTAAGGGAACAAGTACAGAGACAGAAGAGTCCCAAGGATTGACTGCTAACATTTAGAGGTCAGAAGGAAGAGAAATCAGCAAAGGGAGATTGAAAATAAGCAGCCAATGAAGTAGAAGGAAAACCGGGTGAGTCTGGTGTCCTGGAAGCCCAGTAAAAAAAAGAATTTCAGAGAAGAAGTGATTACTCACGTCATTGCTGCTGAGAGGTCAAGTACAATGAGGACAGAGAAGTAATCATTAGATTTGGCAAGATGAAGCCACTGCCAACTTGACAAGAATGATTTGGTGGAATGGGCTGGATAAAAGCCTGATTGGAGTGTTTTCAAGATAGATGGGAGGTAAAGAAGTAGAGAAAGGGAGCGTGAAGAATTCTTCAAAGTTTTGCTATAAAGTGGAAGGGAAAAATGGGGCTGCTGCTGGAGGAAGAAACAGGGTCCAGGGAAGGCATTTTAAGGAGGGCAATAACATCAGCATGGTTATAAATTGATTGGTATGACCTTGTGGAGAGGGAAAAATTAATGACACAAAAGGGAAAGAGGAAGATTGCAGCAGGAAAGTCCTGTAGTAAGTGAGAAAGAACGACATCCATTGCATAAGTGGTAGGGGCAGATATAAGAAGGGAGAGTTTATCCCATGTATCAGAAGGAAAAGGAAAGAAATTGCAGATGAATGTGGATGGGAGATTTGATGGTGGGAACAAGAGGAAATTGTTAGTACTGATTCTGCCTATATTCCCAATGAAATAAGGAGCAAGATGATCATCTGAGAGTGGGAAAATAGGACTTGATCTTCCACCACCAAAGGCATAATCTTGCGATTCTACTCCTCTGCAGTCATCCACCCTCTCTGAATATGTGGATTTTGAAATGCTTGCAGTTGGCCACTTCTCACTTTCCTTTTCTGATAATTTGATCCGTCTGGTTTTGTGTGTCTCCCTTATTCTTTTGGTAGTTTTTGTTTTTTAAACTGAGCTCACCCTTCTTAACAAGGTGGCGTGACTCACAACCATACCATTTCTTCACACCTGAGTCAGCTTCCCTTCCATTCTCATGGTCCATTGATTTAGCTCCTTCTTCCATTTGCTCGAGCAGTTTTTTTTTTTTTTTTTCTTATGCTTTTGTCAGGCTGTATTTGTCACTAACCAATGTGTGCCTCCCTGTTCAAATCTCGAGTCCTGCAGGAAAAAGAAAAGTTGGTTCCAAGTGGGAATATTTCATTATCAAATTAATTTGTTCAGTTCTTTGAATATTTCAGCAACCACTGGAAGCCACTGATAATCACTTCGGTTAGATTTCCCAGGGATCCTAAACTGCATAAATGTTGAAATGCTCTAAGCTTATAATGTTTGTCCAGTGACAAGTCAGTACTCATTTCCCACTGAACACTCACTCCATAAATCCTCTGCATAACAAAGATTCTGCCATCACATAGGGAGCCCTTGGTGGTCCCCAATCCTTCTTGCATGCCAGGATAGCATAGTGATTGTTGGGCGAGTGGCCTCCCTCTACATCTCCCATCCAGGCTGCCTAACGAAATGTCTTGCGCCCAGAACATTCTCTGATAAGGAGGGCTGGGAATTGGGTCACCTTTTCTTTCCCAGTTCCTTCACCTTATCAGAGAAGGCTTCCCCCTGTTCTGGACACACAGTAACTTTCTCTGTTTCTTGCACATGCGTTGGCACCATGCGGCACCTGACCAACCCCACTTCTATATCTGTTCCTGGAGGGAAGGAAATGGGGTCTCTTGTACTACACCACTAAAGAGAAAACATGCCAGATTGTAAGAGATGGCCCCCGGAAGGGGTTGCAGGGAGGAGAAGGTGGTGCTCAGTGGACTGAAGGAGAAACAGGCTTTGGGAGGCTGATCGTGAGCACCCTCATGTGGTCCACTAGTTCACTACAGTTTGCTAAGTCATCCTTATGTAAGACCCCCGCATGTAGCCACTATTGTCCGCTACCCCTATAAGACCTCTGCCCTCCCACCTCGGGGTGTGGAGATCTGCTCTGGTCCTGATGCCACCCAGGACTTGGCCTCATATGTAAGTCTCCGTAATAAACTCCTTCGCTGCCACACTGGAGTTGCCCACCTCATTCTTTGGTCTCTCAGCATCCTCCATTTTGGGAGGCAAGTTTCACATTACTGGTCCATGCCTGGACCGTGATGAAGAGCCCAGGCTCTGAACTCCTGCTGCCTGGCTTTGAATCTTGGCTCTTCAACTCCTCACAAGTTCTGAAAGTCATTTAACCATTCTGTACCTCAGTTTCATCATCCCTAAAATGGGGAGAGTAATAATTCCCCTACTTCAGAGAGTTGTTGTGATAATCAAATGAGTTAATGTGCCTAAGTCTTCAACACACCTTCTAGGCAGAGAGTATTTAGTCAATAGTAGCTGCTAATCTGGAGTCCCACAGTTAGTATGCTCAGCTTCTAACCAAAAGCTGGGAGGTTCAAGTCCACCCAGAGGTGTCTCTGAACAAAGGCCTGGCTATCTATGTCCAAAAAATTCAGCCATTGAAAACCCTATGTAGTACAGTTCTACTCTGACACATGTGGGATCACCGTGAGTCAGAATGGACTGAATGTCAACTGGTTTTACAGGTAATCTTATGTCAAAATCTCTAAGAAACATCACAGAGATAAAATCTTGCATTTTGTTTAACTTTGTTTTTGTTAAACTTATTTGACCATGGAAACTTTCTTTTTTTTTTTTTGTTTTACCTAACACTTATTAACCCATAAAAATGTTCCACAGTATACATTGCTGGTGTATATGAGACAAACAAATCCAGCCCTATTTTATATGGCCCAAATCACATTCTACCCCATTGACGATGACCTAGCCCAGTATTACTCAAAGTCTAGTCTGATGACTGATACTTTTTTTGAACTATCTGAACAAGATAAGTATAGAAACAGATATGCTATTACAAACTTCTATAGCAATTTGACATTACCAGGACATCCAAGCATGTATTCAGTGGACTTGTTCAAAATGGAACAGACTGTGTTGGATGTTGTCTAACTCGTGTGGCAAGCCACATGTCGGGGGAACTATGTACAGGTCACACTGTGGATTGGAAAGTTTTAAAAAGTTTGTCTACCACACATCCTTTGAGACACAGTCATCTGGCTGATCTGCTGTGAATGGTCACAGATGAAGAAAAAGTTTGCCATTTTTACTTGTCCCTGTTTATTGACATATACCTGTTCGCCGCTCCAATCCTTATATCCTAAACAAAGAATTGTTATTATTTCTGCTAGTTGTTGTAGCTGATTCAAAAATCTTTCTTTTCCTTTTGAAGAACACGTTCTGGAATAAACTTGCAGTAAAACTTTTCAAGGAAGATTTGTTTGTTGTTTGCAAACAGCTCCGTGATTCTATAACGTGGCTGCTTTGTTTCAAGACAAAAAACCATATCAGTTAGGAGCACTTTAAATGCCTTTGGTGACATAAAAGAAAGTTATTCTTCTCAGTGTGAAATATGGAGTTCATTATGTTTCTTTGTTATTTCTGCCTACGGAACACATTTGTTACTGATGACGCTAGGTATTTTCTGGCACTTTCCTACTTCAACTTCCAGTTCTTTGTGCATTACAGCAAAGACGTGAACTCTTAAGCCAACTGTCTCTTTGGAAAACTGCTTTTTCATGGGGGGCAGGGGACTATACTGTTTAACTCATAGTTGAGGTAATAGTCTGAGAATAAAAGCAGCAGTATTAAATTCTAATACTAACTTGAGTTTTTAGCCATGGTTGTATGTTGGAGTGAAGTTTCAGAAAGCGGTTCTTCTTGTTTTGTTTAGGTTCTAGTTTTTGGTTCTGCTTGGCATTTTAATAAAAATAATGTACACATTCTTTGGCTAAAAATAAATATGTATGTCAAACTAAACAACAGTTTAGCCTAATTGGAAAAGAATGCCTGCCTTGAGCATTGTGCACTCTCAAAGATTTATCTATGTGGGATCAAACTGACAACAGTATTTGGAAAGGTTAGATCAGAAGCTTAGGGGGTGGTGACTTTACGTTAATGGTGGTGAAATAATTTGGAATAGGATAGCGAGGGCGGTTGCACAACGAGAAGAATATAAACAATGTCACTGAATTGTCACATAAAATTTGTTGAAACGGTATATCCTTTGTTGTGTATGTTTTCACAAAAATTAAAAGAAAATGTGCATCAAATTTTACAAACTGATATATCATAAAAGATGTTACCCTTCTACCCCATACCTCTAGACCCACAACTCCCATTCCTGAGTCTGTTACTGCTTTCTTAACTGTCCTTTCAGAGTATCTAGGCATGTACGTGTGTATGTGTGCACGTGTATGTGTGCTTATCCATAAAAGCAAAACAATTGTGAGCCCACTGTGCCTGCTATTCCCTACCTTGGTAGGAATTTATCTTGGGGAATAGTTTCATACCATTTCATAGTAAGCTTCTAAGAAGACTCTCAGCTATCCTCTCCTCCTGATATCCGTGACCGTGTGTAGGCCCCTCCCATATTGAATCACATTGGCCCATGTAACTAATAGTAGACTGTGAAAATGATGGGATGTGATTTCCAAAATTAGATCATAAAAGGCATTGTAGCTTCCTCCTTCTGCTTTTTCTGATCACTCACCCTTCAGTGAGGGCACTCGAGTAGCCCTATAGAGAGACACGGAACTGAGGTCTCCCATCAATAACTATGTGAGTGAGCCATTTTGGAATTGGAACTTCCAGGCCCAGTAAAGTTGTTACAGAACTATAGCTCCAACCAACATCCACAACTTAATGAGAGATCCTGAGCCAGAACCACCCACTTAAGCTGCTCCCAAAGTCCTGGCCAATGGAAACTGGGAGGTAATAAATGTTTGTTGCTTTAAGCCACTAAGTTTCAAGGTAATTTTAGATAACTAATATGTTCCATTATATATCATTTATATTGGTTATGGTAAGGGATATGTTGGTATAACAAAGAAATAAAATCCTAAAATATAATGGCTTAAATAAGAAGAATGTTTCTCTCTCATAAAATAGTTTATAGATGTGTGGTCCAAGCTCAGCTCCAAACTATCTTTCAGGGGCTCAGGTTCCTCCCATCTTGTTGCTCTGCCATCCCCCAGGGTATTATCATCTGTAAGATCAAAGCTGAGCTGTTGTCCTGTCTGCATCCTAGTTCACAGAAAGGAGAAAAGGAGGAAGTCAAAGGCAAGCAATTTTCCTATTAAGAAGTAAAGTAAAAGTTGCATCCATAGAGTTTAGGGAGAACTCAATCAGATAGCCACCCCTAACTGCAAGGAAAACTGGGAAATTATTTCTCTAACCAGTCAGCCATATACCACCCCCCAAAAAAAGTAGAAAATAGATTTTAAGAGGATCACCCTTCTTACCCATAGCTTTGTAGTATTATTTTGTTTAGAATATGCATACTTTTATTTAACCAGTCATGGAATGATGGCTACCAGATATAGGACTCCTTAGGACATCGTAGCAAATTACTCTGAGAATGAAAAATCAAGGGAGGAAAAGCCAACCTCACAGCACGGCTGTGGAAAACCTCCTCAAAGTGCTCAGGTAATGCACACTTCAAATGCTCATGGTCTTGAAAACGAGAGAGAAAATGACTCACGCTACAAAAATTGGATCCTATGACAAGAGTGTGAAGTGTTAGTCATAGTGACATGTGACACAATTTCTCAATGAATATTCTTTGTAGTGGACATTTGTCAAGTGTGTAAATTCCAGAGTCTATCTAAGGCAAAAACCAGTTGCCATGGAGTCGATTCCAACTCATGGTGGTCCCGTGTTTGTCAGAGTGTAACTGTGCTCCATAGGGTTTCACTAGCTGATTTTTCAGAAGTAGATCTCCAGGCCTTTCTTCCAAGGGGCCTCTGGGGGGACTCAGACCTCCAACATTTGGGTTAGTAGTCGAGGCTGTTAACTGTTTGCATGACCCAGGGACTCCGTATCTAAGGCAGTGGTTCTCAAAAGTGTGGCCCTTGGACCAACACCGTCAGCATCCCCTGGGAACTTACGAATGCAAATTCTCTGGCCCCATCTCAGATCTGTGCAATCTGAGGCTCTAGAGGATATGACTCAGCTATTTGTGCTTCAAGAAGCCATCCAGGGGATTCTGATGCTTGCTGAAGTTTGAGAACCATCAATCTAAAGACTGAAGATAGCATATGCCACTGCCTAGCTATGTAACCTCGGGAAAGTAATGTCATCTCTTTGCCTTAGTTTCCCCAGCTGGGAAATACAGATAATAATAGTGCTTATCACTGTTATGATGAGCACTGAAAGAGCTAATATGTATAAAGTGCTTTAAAAAGTGCCTGGCATATAGAAAGCACGAAAAACACTAAATGTTGTCATTGTTCATCTTTATTTTCTTGATGTGTAGTTTCACCGCATGCAGTCCAAAATGAGGCCATGACTTTTAATATGCAAATGAATGTCTGAGACACCATGCTTCCTACTATGAGAATGTCTTCCTTCCTCTGAGGTTGTTCCCCTGGAATCACTCCAAGGCCTCAAGAATGCTGTCTAGGCTTACTGGCCTGACAGAGACTGGAGAAACCCTGAGAGTAGGGCCCCTGGACACCCTTTTAGCTCAGTAATGAAGTCACTCCAGAGGTTCAGCCAAAGATTAAGCAGGCCCATAAAACAAAACAAGACTAAAGGGGCACACCAGCCCAGGGGCAAGGACGAGAAGGGAGGAGTGGATAGGAAAGCTGGTAAAAGGGAACCCAAGGTTGAGAAGGGAGCGTATTGACATGTCCATGGGGTTGTTATCCAATGTCAGTATGTGTACTAACCGTTTAATGAGAAGCTGGTTTGTTCTGTAAATCTTCATCTAAAGTACAATTTAAAAAAAAAGGAATGCTGTCTAGAACCTGGCAGCCAGCCATCCCAGCAACAGCCAACAGACTGATGAAACACTTTATGTATCAAAATACACGAAAACCAGTAAGTCTACAAGAAGTATTAACCAGATACCCAAGTCCAACCAAAATGGCCAAGCATTCCAAATTGTTTTTCATTTGGGGCTCTCACTTGCATCAGGCAATATGTTAGGTGCTGGAGAATCAGGGACCATGCCAAGAATTTCAGCACCAGCAAAGCTCTGCCTTAGACACCGAAAAACTGAGCGAGTTGGAGGCAGAAGTGCTCTGACCCTGGGGGAGAGAGAGGGCTCCAGGCCTGGTGGACAAAGCTTCAAGGGCCAGAGAAGCCATGTATATATACTCTCACATCACCTCCTTCATTGTTCCCACTTCACCTGCACACATGGTGTTAAGTCTCCCTCTTTGTTCCCTCACCCTGAGGCCTCTCTTAGTAAAAGTGTCTTCACCTGTTTAACTTGGGCGCCTGCTAACTGGAGCAACCATCAGCCATTGCTAACTTAAACCGTTCCCACCAGGGCTAAGAGGCTGACCTCAGGTGCAATAAATACAGAAGCCAGCCTGCAATACTTTCCTTTACCCAAAGCACCCTGTCTAGAGCAAAGCTTTTTCCTCCTTGCTTTTGCAAAAGGGGATTAGAGGTTTGTGGACCCTCCTGAGCTGCATGAGAAGGATACTTGTTGCCTAAGTAATTACCTGGAATTAAATAATGGGATCTCTCTATACCCAGTTATCGTTACAGCTGTGGCTACCCCTTTAAGTCTTTGAGATTTTTGCAATCTTAAAAAGGGTCGCCCGGCTGTTTTATAAGGCCTCTTTCTTTCTTAGTGCTATGGAACCTTGTAACCACCCATAACCCGTTGCCGTTGAGTCGATTCTGACTCATAGTGACCCTATAGGACAGAGTAGAACTGCCCCATAGGGTTTCCAAGGAGCACCTGGTGGATTCGAACTGCCAACCTTTTTTGGTTAGCAGCTGTTGCTCTTAACCATTACTCCACCCTATAACTGAGAAGAGCTAACTTATCTTGAGCACATGATATCCACTTAGTAAGTGAGAAAAAGAGAATAGAACCGCTCATCAGCACAGCTAGTATTCTGAGAGGAGGCTGACAAAAGCCCCGTTTTACGAAGGAATCCAGTCATATTATAAAATTGTAAGAATATGTTGGTTATCTCTCCAATGTCTAGCCCTACCTGATCTCACCAACAGGTCCCTGATTTTACTCTGGGGAATTCATCCCTCAGCCTTCTCAGCCGGTGTAGTTCAGGTGGGGTTAACTTCACACCCTTATTCCAGTGCGGAGGTGGGGGGGTGAGAGGCTCTGATTGGCTTAAGCCAGTGCCCACAGGGATGAGCACCTGACAGCATTAGAGCGGGTGAGATATGGGAAACATTTTGGAGGGGGGAGGGGAGTGTTTTTAGGAAAGTGAGGGGTAAGAAAGTGGAATCTAGCATGGCTACTGTGAGAGAGAGTGGGAGTTGTGGAGGGTACAATGTGGAGCCCGAAGTTGAAGAAACTCCACAGATGTCAGGACAGAGAGAAGGTGAGCAATCTGGGCCTTGGTGGCATTGTCTGTGCCTTTGAATCACGCCTCAGCAAATACATGCCGTAGTCTCTAAACCAGTAGTCTCCAAAGTGCCATCCCTGGACTAACAGAGTTGCTATTACCTGGGAACTTGTAGAAATGCAAGCTTTCAGATCCCCTCCCCAGACTTCCAGAATAACTGGGTGAGGGAGGGGGGCAACCTGGGTTTTAACAGGCCCGCTGGCGATTCTGATGCACCCTCGAGTTTGAGAACCATTGCTCTTGTCTGGGAGTCCTGGTGGTTAAGAACTCGGCTGCTAACCAAAAGGTTGGCAGTTTGAATCCACCAGCTGCTCCTTGGAAACCCTATGGGGCAGTTTTACTCTGTGGACTCGACAGCAACAGGTTTGGTTTTTTAACAGGCTCTTGACTGATACAGTAAATGGATAGAAAACCAGCTGGTTTAAATTAATTGAATCTAGTTTTTGTATTCCTTGTACCAGCTTCAATTTTTTTGTCGTAACAGTTGATGGAAAACCAGATGATTCCTTCCGTACATTTCCTGAACATGTTGACTTCCATGATGATAACCTATTTCTCAGGAGATCTCAGTGAAGACTGAGCTAGGATGTTCTGAATGCAAACTCCTCATTGGAGAGGTGAGAAAACCTACTTGGCTTTCCTTAGATCTCCTGGCTAGCTAAAATATTCCTGGTCTGGTTCTTTCACCCATATTTGGCTGCCTGTGTGGTTGGCTGAATGATTAGATCAGCAGAAAATGGAGTCCAACAAGCCTGGGTCTGAATCCTTGCTCTGCTACATTCTAGCTGTAAGACATGGGCCATGTCATATCAAGGTTTAGTGCCTCAGTTTCATCATTTGTAAAATGGTGAAAACCAGTACTACCTCCTTTAAATGGCTGTTGTGAGGGTTCAGTGAGGATTAGTATGGAAAGGGCTAGGCACTGGGTAAATGCTCAATAAACGGTATCCATTAAGAATAATATCGTCAAATCCATCTTTGCTACTGCAGTGCTGCCTGTGGTAGCTAGACACAAGGCAAATTGCTCTGAGCCAAGGAAACTTATCTAGGAGAAGCAGCTTCTTGGGTTGCATTAAGTAATGCAGCCTGCTTATTTCCAGGAACCCTGAGTCACTGGGCCTGTTGCCCTAACTAAATTGGCTCCAATCTGCATTGTAATGTAATCTTGCACTTCAGCTTCATATCAGAAGCTGAATTCCTAATCCACCTCTTCTCCTGTGAGGGACTGAGGCCCCCGCTGATTACAAGTTGTTTAAATTGCCATCCGAACAATTACAAGGTTTAGTCATTCTTACTGTTGCAGGGAACTCCGGTTCTGCTCAGCACAACCCCGTGGGGGCCAAAAGAACAGAGACGAAATTGGGGAGAACGAAAGGTAACTTTATCGGTTGGCCAAGCAAGGAGACAGTTGGGGCTAAGTGCCTTCCAAGACTGCTCCACAAGCAGCTTGTTGAGGCTGGTTTATCTAGGCAGGATCTGTTTCAAAATACAAAATGGCGGGTGGGTACGCAGGGGCAAACGGTTTAGAATGAGTAAGCATTTTCTAAGGCTCCCCCTCGCAGGAGGAAGTTAGCCAGTTTTGTTCCTGAGCATGTTAGATCTCCACCCAGAGGCAGAGAATTACCATACATGAGGCAGTTAATGAGCTAAAGGTCATCTGGAGTGCCAAGATGGGAGGCAGGACCGGTTTTAGTCAGTTTTGGCCAGCCAGTGGCTATTTCTCTTCCAGGAGGTTCTGAGGAGGAAAAGAAAGGAACTCCAGGAAATGGGCTGGATGAGGGGCTGTCTTGAGGCTAAGAAAAAATGGCTTTATGGCTCTAGCCGTGTCTTATTACTAAAGGACAGGTCCGCTAGAATCAGTGGGTGTCTCAGACATTTCCATGCCTGCTTAATTGATGGCCGATGCACAATTCCAAAAAAAACCCGAACCTGTTGCCGTGGAGTAGATTCCCACTCATAGGAACCCTGTAGAACAGAGTACAACTGCCAGTTAGGGGCCAGTTTATTAAGGATTTTTACTTCCTTCCTTCTTTGGGGTAGCCAGATTGTGTGCTGCCATGAAAGAGGAGAGACCACACTAGACCACACTAAGCCCAGTCATATTTTATAATCTCATTTATCCTACCTGGATCTAGATTGTCTTAACTGGCCTTCAGCCTGGCCATGATCTGAGTGACATACCGGGGCATTTTCATGATGGATCTGAAATGGAGCTTACTCTTGCAGCCAAATGAATAAAATGGCTCTCTGTTTAATTAACAACTACTTGGGTTTGAATCCCAGCTTTGCCACTTACCTGTATGACTGTGAACAAGATATTTAGCCTTTTGGAACCTCATTCTATCCAACTTTAAAATGGAGATAGTAGTACCTCTACGTAGGGTTATTACAATGATTAAATGGGTTAATGTTTATAAAACCCTTAGATAAATAAATTTGACTAACAACATTTAGTATTTGCTGTGTCATAGAGAAAAATTAATAATAGACATCTTACTTTGATTTTAGGGTTTTTCTTACCCACAAAACAAAATATTAACCATAAAAATTCCTGACCAAATCCTGCCAGTGGCTTTTTCCACCCAAAGTTGTTAATCTTTTCTTTCCTTTTCTAAACCAGGCTTACTTGATTTAAATTTCAAAAGATAGCATGACTGCAGGTGGAGGGCCAGAGACCACAACCTTGTAACCAGATTATCAGATGATCTCAGTAAAAGGAGGAGGGCAAGGTTCAATCAATCGTGTTAAGATTAGCCGATGGAAGATCTCTTAGTCTTCTCTTTCCTCTTTATAAGCTTCATTGTAACTAGCCTATTTGGAGCCATTGGCTTTTTTTGGGAATCAGAATGGTTTTCCTATAGGCATGTAGAATAACTGTTCCGAATAAATCTTGTGTTTCAATTTCTTTGATTTTTGATTATTTTTAACAGCTGTAAATTTACTTTGTGCTGGGCTTTATGCTAAGCAGTTTACATTTAACAAATAAATTTATCACAACTATGAATCAATGAAGTACATTTGTGTGGTAGCAATAATAAATGGTAATGATATTAATAATAATGCAATAATAATAATAATGTATACACTAAGCACTATACCATTATATGTCAAATCTCACAACAATCTTATTAGGGAGCTTCTATTACACAATTTTTCACAAATGGGTAGACTTTGACACAGAAGGTTAATTATCCTGCCCAAGGCTACAGTGGTAATGAGTGGCAGAAGCCAAAAAAACCAAACTTGTTGTCATGGAGTCGATTCTGACTCATAGTGACCCTATAGGACAGAGTAGAACTGACCCATAGAGTTTCCAAGGCTGTAATCTTTACAGAAGCAGACTGCCACATCTTTCTCCTGCGGAGCAGCTGGTGAGTTCAAATTGCTGACCTTTCAGTTAGCAGCAGAGCGCTTAACCACTGGGCCACCAGGGCTCCTCAATAAGTGTCAGAGCTGGGTTTCAAATTCAGACTTTCCTGACTCCAGATCCCAAGCTATCAATTGCTGAGCAACTCAAAACCACAAAAACACTACATCATAAAATGAAAATATTAGCATTTAAATTTTCTAGAAGCAGGGGTTGGATCAAAAATGCTGGTACCTTTTTTTTACAGGTGAAATGATCTCAAATGGGATATCTGTGAATGGAGAAGAGTTGTAAAAGCCCCCAAATGGCTGTGTGGCCAGCCACGGAAATGAGGGGCTGTTTCCAAAGTGAAAAACGACTCCATTAGTAATAGATTTTCAAAACTATGGAGTCAGCAGCTTCCAGACGATACTCTCAGTTGAGTAATAAAAAAAATTTAAAACGTGGAGACTTATACAGGGTCCAGTTATACAACAAGTAAGTTGAAGTATTGAAATAATGTTTCCAAATGTGAACTGAGGAGTGTGAGCAACTGTATGTGTCCCACATAAAAAGTTCTCGTCAAGCCCATGGGAAGGTGAGAAGTCGTATGGATAAGCGTGCAGCCTGACTTACACTTGATATGTCCGTGTGTAAGCAGCGAGTCTGGTAACCCGGGGGAGGGGGCGTGATGCTATAGCCATCACTCATCAGTCATCTCCTGTGTGCCTGCCCCTGTGTAAAACCCTTCCCGACATTTTTTCTGGTCTTTATTAAGTGTTTTGGTTGGAACTCTTATTAACCTCATTTTACAAAGGAGGAAACTGAGCCAAGGGGAGAGTAAGGGACTTGCTCAAGGTTCCTCCTACCTGGTGGGGGGCTACACTGGGATTCACACCGAGATCTGGGAACTGGAGAGACATTATACTTTCACCATATCTTATTTCTTTTCTGGAAAGAGACCAAATGAGAAATACTGAGATTTAAAGGCTTATTTATAGGAGAAATGACTTTTATTTTCTTTGCACACTGTCATATGTAGGTGGAAATGTAATTTTTTTTCATAGGTGGGGATTAATCGAAACCTTGCTATCATGGAAATCGCAATTGTCTTAGTTTTCTTAGGGCTGCCGTAAGAGAGGACCACAAGTTGGGTGGCTTATGTTGTTAGCGGACATCAGGTCAACTCCGACTCATCGAAACCTCACATATAATAGAACAAAGCATTACAGGTCCTGTGCCACCTTCACAGTTGTTGGTGTGCGCATGTCCATTGTTGCAGCCACTATGCATTTTGAGTGTCTTTCAACCTAGGGGGCTCATCTTCCAGCACTACAGTGGATAATGTTCTGTTGCTCTCCGTAGGGTTTTCATGGCCAATTTTCAGAAATAGATTGCCAGGCCTTTCGTCCTAGTCTGTCTTAGTCTGGGAGCTCTGCTGAAACCTGTCCACCATGGGTGACTCTGCTGGTATTTGAAATACTGGTGTCCTTGCTTCCAGCATCATAGCAATATACAGCCACCACAGTACAACAAACTGACAGATAGGTGGTAGGGTGGCTGATAAAAACAGAAATTTATTGGCTCACAGTTCTGGAGGCTGGGGGTCCAAAATCAGGGTTCTGCGGGAAAATCTGTTTCATGACTCTCTCCCAACTTCCAATGATGGCTGGTGTCATGGATTGGATTGTGTCCCCCAAAAATATCTGTCAACTTGGCTGGGTCATGATTCCCAGTATTGTATGATTGTGTACCATTTTGTAATCTGATGTGATTTCCTTATGTGTTGTAAATTCAATCACTATGATCTAGTAAGATGGATTAGCGGCAGTTATACTGATGAGGTATACAAGATTAGATAGTGTCTTAAGCCTATCTCTTTTGAGAAATAAAAGAGAGAAGCAAGCAGAGACACGTGGAAACCTCCTACCACCAACAAAGCAGTGCCGGGAGCAGAGCGTGTCCTTTGGACCTGAGGTTCCTGCACAGAAAAGCTCCCAGACCAAAGGAAGATTGATGACGCGTACCTTCCCCCAGAACCGACGGAGAAAGCGTTCCCTTGGAGCTGACGCCCTGAATTTGGACTTGTAGTCTACTGGACTGTGAGAGAATAAACTTCTCTTTGTTAAAGCCATCTGCTTGTGGTATTTGTGTTACAGCCGCACTAGATGACTGAGACAGCTGGTAATCCTTGGTGATCCCTGGCTTGTAGATGACTCCAATCTCTGCATCCATCATCAAGTGACCACCTTCCCTCTGTCTCTCTTCTCTTTCATAAGGACACCACTCATATTGGATTAGGACCCGCCCTACTCCAGTATGACCTCGTGTTGACTGATAAGATCTTCAAAGACCCTATTTCCAAACAAGGTCACTTTCACAGGTACCAGGGGTTAGGAGATCAACACATCTTTTTGGGGGGAACACAATTCAGTCCATAACACCTATGAAAAAACAGCCTAGTGGAAAGATTATGGCAAATTCCTCCTGGGTGCTAAGCCTGAGAGAAGATTTCATATACAGGCAGTCCCCGGGTTATGAACGAGATCCGTTCCTAAGTTTGTCTTTAAGTCAAAATTTGCAGGTAAGTCGGATCAGGTACATACGGTTCTTATTTAGCGTCGGTTAGTCGAATGTTTGTCTTAGTAAATTCTATATATTTTACCTTTCTATATATGTAAAACACTTAAACACTTCCAAACACACAATATTTTCATGAGTGTCACAAAGTAGTTCATGTGTTCGTTGTTATGAATCATTGAAGGTATTTAACTCAAATTTTCAATATACTAAGCTTTATGGCAGTCCATTCTTAAGTACTAGTTGTCCATAAGTCCAACATCTGTAACCTGGGGACTGCCTGTATTTATCTTTGTATCCTAGTGCTCTCCGCCATGCCAGTGCAGAATGTATGCTCCATGGAGGT
The DNA here is from genome assembly GCF_000243295.1 of Trichechus manatus latirostris. Taxonomy (NCBI): domain Eukaryota; kingdom Metazoa; phylum Chordata; class Mammalia; order Sirenia; family Trichechidae; genus Trichechus; species Trichechus manatus. Next base: position 9,080,466 of record NW_004443956.1, on the reverse strand, counting down.
TCATTCAGCAGGTTTGGATATTGTTCCCTACGTCTCTTAGGTGGAGCCACGTACATATTAAGTTCCTTGAACTCCAGGAGAGTATCTGATATTTCTTTGTACCCGCTTTTGCCCTCCAAAACACAATGATCAGCACATAGACACTCAAATAATGCAGTAAATTCAGACTCCACGGGACATTCTATTACAGTGAGCTTCGAGTTCAGCATCTGCATTTTTGAGGGCCGTGAAAAACTGAGTTGGACATTGACTCTGACCCTAGAAGATAATGAAAATCGTATTCATGGAAATTTTAATTAAGCAGCTTTGGTGGAATAAAGAGTTAGTGATTCAAATTTTCAAAATAACACTCTGGTTACTGCTGATCAACATACAGAAAGAAGGAATAATGGAAGCCCCCAAGAAAGGAGCAACTCTCCAGTTTTCTCAGAATACTGAAATTATAATCATTGTTTTACTCTCCCTTAGGTGGCATTAGTTTAGGAGCTCAAGCAAGTGGCCAGGAACCACTGTAAGAGAACTGTCTTTCTTTGTGGGTAAGGGTCTTTTTACTTTCCAGAACTCCTTTTAATTTTTTTGCAGTCACAGGATTCTCACAGCAGGAGAGTTTGGGAGAGGTGTCTTGGGACTCAGGGAGGAGGCTATGGATTCATTTAGCAGAGGAAGCCGGGGACTAAGTTCCTCATCAACAGCCTCTGCCAAGGAGAGGAGCATTTCCCATTGGGAGCCAAGGAAAATGTTCTGCCTGATTGGAAATTAACTTGCCCAGGTATCACCTTTGACCAAATTATACTCTTGCTTAGAGTTTCTCAACCTGAGCACATTGTGGGACCAAGTAGTTCTTTGTTGCGGACGTTGCCTTGGATATTGCTGAACATTTAGCAGCAACCTTGGCCTCTACTCATTCTATGACAGTAGCAACCCCTCAGTTGTGACAACCAACGTCTCCAGACACTGCCAAATGTCCCCTCGGGGCAAAATCACCCGTTGAGAACCACAGCTCTAGTGTGATCATATACGCTCTTTGATTATAAGATTTCTGAGCCACCTTGAAATGAGCAAGCCGTCTTGCTCCCGTGATCCCACTTCATAAAGTAGGCAAACCCTAAGACACAAAATACGCTTGAGTCAGGGTCATTTTGTTGCTCAATTACAAGGCAAAAAACTCCTCGCCTCTCCATTAGATGGAATAATCTCATGCCTTATACCAAGAAATCAGACAGGATTTATTTCTGGATGAAACTCAACTGATGACCCAAGGCAAGTTATTAATCTGCTCAGCCCAGTCTGCTAACACCTTAAGCCTTTTACTGTCAGTTGGCGCCAAAGGAAAAAAAGGTATTTTATTAAATTGGCTGGGATGGCTCTGTGCCCCTCTCCTTATTTGACGAAGTTAATTTGAGGATCCTACTCAGAACTACTGCTGGTTCATAGACGGTGTCAAGATGTGTTGGGATTAAGAGAGCTAAAGCTTGAGTAAAGGGGACAGATGAGCCCTGTGCCTCCACTGCCTCCAAGATCTGGGTGGTATTATTGGGCATGAACACAAATGCAGGATCCACAAACCCAGTTTTCCCCTCCCTGAGTTAACATGCCTGCCAAAGGATACTGAATTTCAGATGGGGCAGCCACAGACAAAAAGAAAGAGAGATTTCTAGCTCATTTTCCAGAAGAAATCCTATTGTAGCATGGGTAAGCCTGGCAAAGAAATAAGGCCAGCAAGCAGAACTGGGGAAAGGACAAGAGGAAAAAACGATCATGAGTTAAGACTAGCTAGCATAGAGCTCGGCTGCTAACCAAAAGTTGGCAGTTCAAATCCACTAGCTGCTCCTTGGAAACCCTATGGGGCAGTCCTACTCTGTCCTACAGGGTCGCTATGAGTCAGAATCAACTCAGCAATGGGTTGGTTTGGTTTTAGTACGGAAGAAAGGAGCCCTGGTGGCGCAGTTGCCTAGTTGCCTAGGGCTGCCGTGGCCTAAAACAACAGAAATGTATTCTCTCACAGTTCTGGAGGCTAGATGTCCGAAGTCAAGGTGTCAGCAGGGCCGTGCTCCCTCCAAAGCTTCTAGGGAAGGGTCCATCCGTGTCTCTCCCAGCTTCTGGCAGCCCTAGTCATTCCTGGACTTGTGGTAGCGTCACTCCAGTATCTGCCTCCGTCTTCACATGGCCGGCTTCCGTGTGTCTGTCTGTGACTCTGTTGTCCCCTCTTGTGAGGACACCAGTCATAAAGAGTTTAGGGCCCACACTATTCCAGTACGTCCTCAGGCTAATGAATTATATCTGCAAAGACCGTATTTCCAAATAAGGTCACATTCTGAGGTTACAAAGGTTAGGATTTGAAAGTACCTTTTCTTGGATGACACGATTCAAGCTATAAGAAGGACCAAGCAGCATTTTTAGTAAAATGGCATTTGAGAAGCTTTTCTAATCAGGGAGGAAGAAGGGACAAGTAACCATAAGTAAGTAAACAAAGCAAAGGAAGCTAAAGTATAAGTGTAAGATTTGAATGATCTGCTGTCATGACTTGTGACAAACACGGTAACAGCAGTTAGAAAGAAGAGTCTCTAGTCGGAGGTCTCATTTTGTTCATGAATTTTTCCTGATGTGAAGAATGTACCTTTCTCTTCTGTTGCTGTTGTTAGGTGCTGTCAAGTCAGTTCCGACTCATAGCGACTCTGGGTACAACACAGCGTAACACTGCCCAGTCCTGCACCATCCTCACAGTTGTTGCTCTGTTTGAGCCCATTGTTGCAGCCACCGTGTCAATCCATCTTGTTGAGGGTCTTCCTCTTTTTTGCCGACCCTCTACCTTATCAAGCATGATGCCCTTCTCCAGGGACTGGTCCCTCCTGATAACATGTCCATCTCTCCTGATAACAAGTCTCTTACTACTTAACCCCTGCAAAATAGATTTTGAAAAATGTGTCCATAAGAATAATGAATCACTTAGAATACTGACCCAGCCCAGGACATCAAATAGGGGTAGATATTTGGGAACCAGGACTACTGGGGTACATGATTGACATACAAGCTGGCCTTTTTCTGTTTGGAGTCAATGTCTACTGTTTTGTGAGCAGATGTAATTTTCTGTAGACTATAGGAGGTGAACCCTACCCCTCTCTTTTGGTAATATTTCTTACCTGTGTATAAACCCATTGTCTTCGAGTTGATTCCGACTCATAGCAACCCTATAGGACAGAGTAGAACTACCCCATGGGGATTCCAAGGAGCAGCTGGTGGATTGGAGCTGCTGACCTTTTGATTAGCAGCGGTAGCTCTTAATCACTGCGCCACCAGGTCTCCTTATGTATATCTTATGTTACTTTCTCTACATTTCAATTCAAAAACCGTTTCCTGAAACAGCAACTACTATTTGGAAAGATCTAGACTAAGGCAGATTAGGAAGAAAGGCCTGGAGATCTACGTCAGAAAATCATCCAATGAAAACTGTATAGATCGCAATGGTTCGATCCGCATCTGATTATGGGGATGGCACAGGACAGGGCAGCATTTCGTTCCGTTGTGCATGGGGTATCCAGGAGTCAGAGACTGACGTGACAATCCCTAATAACAGGCTGGAAGAAAGAAAGAATTTAAAGGTAAATAAGACCAAGATGCCTCTGCTTAAATAATTCCAGCAATATTGTCACTCATTACCAATTAACAACATTATAACTTTTAGACCAGTAAGAACTCAGAGTTTCGGGTGTTATTTTTTGATGTGAAAATGCAAAGTGGATTAGGTAATTAAATATACTCTTTTCACATAACCCTAGTCTTGATACCACTAACCTCTTAAGGAATCTTCCATCTGTGTGGAAACCATTTTGCCACAATTTCTAAGTGCACTGCTGGGTCTCTCTTTAGATTCATTTCTGCTTTTCCCGAGACTTCCTCCAAAGGCTTCAGAGCTACCTCAGTTCCTTCCTCCAAGCTAAACGCCAGTGTAAAACTGGGTCGTCCATCAGCCTTTCTCTCTCTCTCTCTCTTTTAAATTTATGCAGGCATATTTTTTATTGTAGTAAAATATACATGACCAAACATTTGCAATTTCATTTTTTTACATGTACAATTCAGTGACATTCATTCACCACGTTGTGCAACCATTGCCAATATCCATTTCCAGAAGTTTTTCATTGCCCACAGCAGGAGCTCAGTGATCCTTTAGCAATGACTTCCCATTTCCCCCTCCAACTCACCCCTGGTAACCACTAATAAGCTTTGGTCTCTGTGTATTTGCCTATTCTAGATACTGCATGTAAGTGGGATCACCCAATATCTGTTTTTTCATGCCTGACTTATTTCACCCAGCATGTTTTTCAAGATTCATTCGTGTTGTTGTATGTATCAGATCTTCATTTCTTTTTATGGCTGAAGCCTATGTCTCTCAAAATATATGTGTCTGAAGTTCAAGAAAAAACAACCACAAACTGACTAGAATACTGCCTTGTCCCATTTCAAATTGCACAGAAAACTGATGGCCGAAGTTCAGTCAGGCGTCCACCTCTGTTCCACTCACCTCGGCCAGAGGGGTGACACCATGAATTACAAACACGGTTATTAATAACCAGCTAGGGAACAGACGGGAACACGTAGGCACCTCTCTAGTACCAAGTGCCTTGAAGTCAACTCCGACTCACGGCGACTCCATGTGTGTCAGAGTAGAACTGGGTTCCATAGGGTTTTCAATGGCTGAAGTTTTCTTCTTCTGAGATGCCTCTGGGTGAACTTGAACGTCCAACCTTTCAGTTAGCAGCCTAGTGCATTAACCATTTGTACCCCCCGGGGACTCCAGGTACCTCTCAGAGAAGGGGAAGTGAAACAGACTGGACAAACACCTTATGCACACAAACACTGATACAATGGCTCTTCTGATTACTTTCCTATTGAGCTATTATTTCATAGAAAGCTCTTCATATCACAACAAGGAGTGGGGAATGGGAACATTTTAGGTGGGCAGTAAGTGGCAGGGTCACTTTGAAGGTAATACGGTCACAAATGGTAGCTTTCAAAAACTGTGTTGATTCAAACCAGAGCCCCTCTCCTTTCTCTGTTACCCTCCATTACCATCATTAGCTAATTACAGCGGAGATGCCTGACCCTCCCGGTCCTTGGCTGGGGAAAGCTTCTTTCCCTTTAAATGGAACTCAACCAATGGTTGCATTTCCCAATGTAAATTTCATAGACACAGGCCCTGAAACTTAAAAGGAATCTTTAAACCCCATTAAATAACACAGTTCCTTAGCAGGAATTTCTCTTGGGAAGGGATGTCATCTATTCAAATGCCATGTTATGACAAGCATGACAGACTTGATTCAGATCTGTTCTGACTCATGACATCGCTTAAATTAGGTTAGGTGGGATATATGTAGGCATCTAAGAAAAGCTCCTCGGGGCCCCCGCTCTATTATTTTTGTTAACAGCTCTGAATTATAACTGTCTTACGAGCCATAAACAGTGTTTCCATTCTGGCTACATCATGGCATATCTGTACTAGTGATGGCTTACCATCAAAGCTGGTTGGCCTGCACAAATTAAAAACTAGTTTACAGATATATTTCTTTGTCTTGCTCTCTTATTCCACTAGATGAGGCTGGCTTGCCTCACCTCCAAAACTTTGCTGTTGTCAGCTGCCATCGAGTCAGCCCTCAACACGTGGCAACTCCATGCACAATGAAATGTAATGCTGCCCAGTCCTGCACCATTCCCACGATCATTCATGGATCAGAACATTGTAATCCATAAATTAAGATTCTCACAAATGTTAAAAGGGCCCCTCCAACTTCAACTTTAACCTTCACCAAAGGAAAGGGTCCTGGGTGTCTTCTGTTTCCCACTGTATTCCTCAAACTTGATTCACAACCCACGTTTCTTTGGGAGCAAAGGCTCAATATGCATGCAATTATTTTTATTGGTTTATTCATTTAAAATATATTTTTTATTAAAATAAGCCATGGCATATCTTAAAAAGTCAAGTACTCTTAAGAATTTAATTAATGCCCCGGTACCCTGCCCAATTTCTTCCTGCTTCTCAGTTCTGCTCTCCAGAAGCCAACTCCCTCAACTGTTTTGACTATTTTCCCTGGCACCTTTATTATTCTAAATAAAATGAATATTCTGCTATTATTTTATTGTGTTTTAGGTGAAAGTTCACAGTGCAACTTAGTTTTTCATTCAAAAATTTATACAGAAATTATTGTGGCATTGGTTGCAATCCTCGCAATGTGTCAGAACTTTTCCCCTTTTCCTTTCCACCCCAGGTTCCCTGTGTCCATTTGTCTAGGTTTCCTGTCCCATCCTGCCTGCTCATCTTTGCTTTTGGCAGATGTTGCCCACTGGGTCTCATATACTTGAGTGAACTAAGAACTATGATCCTTGCTTGTGCTATTATTGTTTGTTTTATACGCCTGTCTAATCTTTGACTGAAAGGTGGATTTGGAGAGTGGCTTCAGTTCTGAGTTCACAGGGTGTCCAGGGGCCATAGTCTCCAGAGTGCCTCTAGTCTCTGTCAGACCAGTAAATCTGGTTTTTTTTTTTTTTTTTTTTTTTTGTGAATTTGAATTGTATTCTACATTTTTGACTGTTGTTGAGCAGAGTGTTCGGTATACGTCTTATGAGATCAAGTTGGTTGATTGTGGTATTTAGATCTTCCATGTCTTTATTGAGCTTCTTTCTGGATGTTTTGTCCTTCACTGAAAGTGGTGTGTTGAAGTCTCCTACTATTATTGTGGAGCTGTCTATGTCTCTTTTCAATGCTGTTAGAGTTTGTTTTATATATTTTGGAACCCTATTGGTAGGTGCGTAAATATTTATTATGGTTATGTCCTCCTGGTGTGTTGACCCTTTAATCATTATATAGTGTCCTTCCTTATCCTTTATCCTTTGTGGTGGATTTTACTTTAAAGTCTATTTTGTCAGAGATTAATATTGCCACTCCTGCTCTTTTTTTGATTGTTTTTTGCTCGTTTTTTTTTTTTTTTCCATCCTTTGAGTTTTAGTTTGTTGTGTGTCTTTAAGGTATGTCTCTTGTAGGTAGCACATAGATGGATTGTGTTTTTTTATCCATTCTGCCACTCTCTGTCTCTTTATTGGTGCATTTAGTCCATTTACATTCAGCGTAATTATTGATCTGTATAAGTTTAGTGCTGTCATTTTGATGCTTTTTTGTGTGTGTTGTTGACAGTTTCTTCCATTTAATTTTCTGTGCTGAGTCGTTTTTCTTTATGCATTTTCTTTTCATCTTTTTCATTGTTATTGATTTTGTATTTGTTGACTCTTTATGTTTTTCTTTTTTATTTTGATGTGTAGGATTGTTAGCTTCCTTTGTGGTTACCTTAATATTTACCCTTATTTTTCTAAGTGTAAACCAGTCTTTTATTTCTTTATATTGCCTTGACTTCCTCTCCACATGAAAGATCTATGACTACATTTTTTAGTCCCTCTTTTTTGTTTTAATGTTGTCATCTTTTACATATTGATGTCTCTGTTTCCCTATTTTCAGTGTTTTAGCTTTGATTTACTTTTCTGACTTGCCTATCTGGGTTGATATCTGGTTGCTCTGTCCTGTGTTCTGGTCTTGGATTGTTATCTGATGTTATTGATTTTCTAACCAGAGGACTCCCTTTAGTGGTCCTTGCAATTTTGGTTTGGTTTCTACAAATTCCCTAAACTTCTGTGTATCTGAAATGCCCTAATTTCGCCATCAGATTTGAGAGACAGTTTTGCTGGATATATAATTCTTGGCTGGCAATTTTTTTCCTTTAAGGCTGTATATATGTCATCCCATTGCCTTCTTGCCTGCATGGTTTCTGCTGAGTAGTCTGAGCTTATTCTTATTGACTCTCCTTTGTAGATGATTTTTCATTTATCCCTAGCTGCTCTTAAAATTCTGTCTTTATCTTTGGTTTTGGCAGGTTTGATTGTAATATGTCTTGATGACTTTCTTTTGGGATCTACCTTATGTGGGGTTCGATGAGCATCTTGGATAGATATCTTCTCATCTGTCACGATATCAGGGAAGTTTTCTGCCAACAAATCTTCAACAATTCTCTCTGTATTTTCTGTTATCCATCCCATTCTGGTACTCCAATCACTCATAGGTTATTCCTCTCGATAGAGTCCCACATAATTCTTAGGGTGTCTTCATTTTTTTTAATTCATGTATCTGATTATTTCCTCAAATAAGCTGGTGTCATGTGTCTTATCTTCAATCTCACTAATTCTGACTTCCATTGCCTCAGTTCTGCTCCTATGACTTTCTGTTGAGTTGTCTAATTCTGAAATTTTATTGTTAATCTTTTGGATTTCTGTTTGCTGTCTCTCTATGGATTCTTTCAGCCTTTTAAATTTGTCATTGTGCTCTTCTGTAATCTTCTTAAGTTCCTCTATTGCTTTGTCTGTGTGTTCCTTGGCTTGTTCTCCATTTTGCCTGATCTCTTGAAGAGTTCTGTATATTAATCTTTTGTAGTCTACCTCTGGTATTTCCAAGAAGTTGTCTTCCTCCGGAAAATTTCTTGATTCTTTGTTTTTGGAGCTTTCTGAAGCCATCAGGGTCTGCCTCTTTGTGTAGTTTGATATTGACTGTTGTCTCCAAGCCATCATTAAGTTACTGTATTTATTTATTTTGTGTTTGCTTACTGTGTCTTCTTGTTTTGTTTTGTTTTGATATGCCCAAATAGGCTGCTCATGTGAGCTAGTTTGATTATTGGTGCCTTTGAAGCTCTAACGTCCTGTCACCAGGCAGTTAAATCTGTTACTAGGTATATGAGTCTAGGAGTCCGTTTACTTTTCTTGTATGGATTCAGCTCAGGTGTCCACATAGTCTGTCACCAAGTATGTGGTGCAGGCTCTCACCTACAATCCTAGATGGGCAGGGGTGATTGGAGTAGGCACAGGTATCTGGCTGCATTGGGAGTTATGTGCTGAGCAAGGCAGGGGGCTGACAGCTGCCTCTGAGTGTCTGGGAGGAAAACACGTCCCTGTTCCCTAGGGCACATAGGTGGGTGAGTTTTGCAGCCAGACTATGAGCACCCAGTGCTGTTGGCTGTAAGGACTGGGAGGCACCACTTATTCTTGGACCCCTGTTGCAGGTGGCTAGGTGGCATGGGTGGAGCCACCAGTCCTCAGGCCCCTGATGTAGGTAGGTGAGGACCCTGCTTAATGGGCAGAGCAGTATCAAATGTCATGAACCTGCCACTCCGCCATATAGTTGATACAGTGAAGTTAGGCTTCAGGTATATACCCTGTTGTACTGTGGTAATAAAGGCCTATGCTGTTGAAATGGGCCCACACAGGTCTGTGCAGGGGTGAAAGGCATTGAAAGTCCATTGACCCCTTATGCCTGTGCCTAGGCAAAGGAGCTGTGCCTACCTTGAGTTCTCAGCTTAGGGGAGCTGGCAGATTATTTTTTCCTGTTTGTTAATTTGTTCCCTCTCCACAGCAGGGAGAATGACTTAGGGCACATGATGGGTCCTATTTCCAGCCCAAGGGACATGGCAATCACTGAAGCCAGCCCAGGACCCGGTATACAGCAGGCAGGGAGCAGGTAAAAGGGAGATAGGTTCTTCCCAAACGGGGTGTTTTTTGATCCACGCAGTAGGTTAGATGCATGTACTTATTTTTTGCTGATTGAGTGCCACTTTTCACTGGCTCTGGAGGACTGAGCTGCCTCTCCGCCACTCGGTCTCTCCCAACGTGGAAAAAGCGTCCCAATCACCCCTGCTTCCCTCACCGCATACACCAGATGATCCGGCCAGCAGGGCACCAGCTCCCGTTGAGTCACGTCTAGCAATTCCTTACTGCTTCCAAACCATCTCTCCTTCCCCCTGCCCACTCAGTCTGATTCCTCAACTTTGTCTTTGATGATCAGGGCTCCTAGACTGTCATATATAATCGAGTCACTTGTTTTTTTGGGTCTTTGTTGCAAGAGGGACAACAGGAAGTGTCTGACTACTCTGCCGTCTTCGCCCCACCTCTCACAGTGACATTTTTGCTTTTTAACACTTTAAAGAGGTCTTTTGTACCAGTTAACGACAACCAAAAATATCTCTCAAACCAAAAACCAAAGCAGGTTTCCAATAGCTGTAATCTTACAGACATAGTTTGCCAGTCCTTCCTTCCATGGTGCCTCTAGGTGGATTCAAATTGCCAAGCCTTTTCATTAGTAACCAAGTATAAACTGTTTAAGCCACCCAGGGACCTAGACTGTCTTCAGACATTGCCAACTGCCCCCTGGGGGGCAAAATTGTCCTCATTCAGAACCATTGCCATAGGTAAGCCATTTGAGTGGTTTACCTTTCTCTGGTTTGCTACAAAATAGACATTCAGAATTCTGCAAATCTGGCTCCTAAACCCACTTAGAAGTGTTACCATAAGAAATTTTTGTACATGAAAATCAACTAGATTCTCAGGGCCCACTTCCAGAGACTATATTTAAGTAGTCATATGTGGAGTCAAAGAATCTGCACTTTTTATCAGCACTTTGAGACCAAGTACCATAGTGTATTATTGGTCGTTTTGCCACTGGCTCCTTCATTCAACATACGTTTACTGAGCATGTGCTATGTGCCAGGAATTGTTCTAAAAGCTGGAGTATGAATCAGACAAATCACACCTCCTAGGAGCTTTCATTCTAGTGCAGAGATAGGCAATAAACATAATAACCAAATTATATAGTACAATAAAGGGTGGTAAGTGATACATGAAACTTCTGGAATAGGCAAATGTATAGAGACCAAAGCTTAGTAGTGGTTATCGGGGGCACGAAGGATGGGGAAATGGGGAGCCATTGTTCAGGAAGCATTGAGTTTTTGTTTATGGTGATGGAAAATTTGGGAACAGATATTGGTGATGGTTGCACAACATGATTAATTGGTGTCACTAGATTGTGCGCGTGAAAAACATTGAACTGGCAAATGTGTTACATATATTTTTACAGCAAAAAAAAAGCTGATAATTGATGTGGAAAAAATGAAATGTAACGTAGGGGGCGGAGGGTGACAGGATTGGAGATAAAGTCCATTTTTAGAGTAGACAGGGTCAACCTCAATGAGAGTCACGTTTGAACAGAGACCTGGAAGATGTGTGCAGGTGTGTCATGTATATAAGTGAGGGGAGAGCAATACAGAGAAAGAGAACAGCCAGTGCAAAGGCCCTGAGCTGAGTGTGTGCCTGACATGTTCAAGGAGTAGCAAGGAGACCACGTGGCTTAGCTGCAGCAAGCAAGGAGGGGATGAGGGCCAACAGATAATGGGGGTAGGGTGGATATCTTATGTAAGGCCTTGTAAAAAATTATAAGGATTTCATTTAATGAGGAGCTATGAAAGCTGGTTTATTTATGTCTAGTTGCTGGGTTTAGAATACACTGTGGGAGGCAAGGATGGGAAAAGAGAGACTAGTTAGGAAGTGATTATATTTGGCAACAAGGAATTCATTGGTGACATTGCCAAGAGTGCTTTCAGTGGAGTGGGCTGGATGAAAGTCTGGAAAAACTTTAAATAGGTTCAGTGGAAAAGTGGAGATAATTAGCATAGACAATTCTTCGAGGAGGTTTGCTAAAGGAGAGCAGAAAAATTAAGCTTCAGTTGCAGGGAGAAATGGAACCAAGGGAGACTATTTTAAGGTGGGAGAGAGACAGCTAGGAATGATCTAGTGGAGAGGGAAGAATCAGTGATGTAGGAGAAAGAGAGCTGAGTGTTTCTGAGCAGGAGAGGTGACGGACTCTTGTGCACAGGGAAAGTGTTGCATTTGGATAGGACAGTGATGACAAGGAAGGCAGAGTATATGGGTACTCTGATGCTAAAAGGTAAGTCGTGGTGAAGGTTGGAGTTTGAGGAAGTTCTCTGGTTACTGCTTTAATTTTCTTGGAGAAGGAAATAGCAAGGTCATCAGAGTGATGCACAGAAGGAGATATTAGCAGTCTGAGCAGGGAGGAGGTGTCAGGAGGCATCTGGGAGAGTGGGAGAGTGAACCCATGAAGGAAATGGGCTAACAATGCCAGGTAGCATGGCTTAACATCAGAAGATGGATGAAGGAATAACAAAATGATCAAATCACTTTCTTCTGTTGTGTGTGGGATGGGGTGGACAAGATAACATTTACAGCACTAGACAATATATTGAGGAATGTGCTCAGGACAGACCAAGGAAAGCTGCTAACTCATTTTGAGTCTTGGCAGCCTAGGGGGATGATGGAGAGAAAAAACTCAGGTGGGGAGAACTGAGAGGCACCTGAGAAAAAGGTCTTGCTTTGCTGTTTGGCCTAAGTGTGATATAGACCTTGCACTAGTTCTTAATCCTCTGATAAGTAGGTTTTTCCCTCTCACCCTTAACACCACCAGGATTTTCTGCGGGGAAACTGTGAGAAGGTATTTAAAAGCCATCAAACCTCTTTGGAGAACAGCTACTGTAAACCACCAAGTGGTGCTTTAGCATGAATAAAAGCAAAGTTGGGGAAACTTGTCTTTTAGAGCGGGGATGCTTGTAACCTAATGGTCAATTTGTGTTGAATAATAGATGTGTGACTATTCCTTTGGCAAATAAAATCAGACGGAAATGCACTTTTCCAAAATTACAATTTTCAGAAGAGGACTGAGCCAGCAGCTCCTCACCATCCTTGTATAAATGCAGGCCCAACAGGATCAATGAAGCCCATGTGTTGACTCATGCTATTAAAATGCCTCTAGGCCTCTAGGAGAAGACAAGCCCAGAAGAGAATTCCCTGTGCTCAGAGAGAAAAACCGATGGACGCAAATAGTTCAACAAACCAAATTGGGTCTGAGAGGTAAGACTGGAGGCTGGAAGGACTTCGTTTGAAGATTATGTAAAACTTAATGCTAAAAAGGAGCTGACTCCATCCTTCCGTGTGTTCACTTACATGCTAAAAAGAGAAAAAAAAACAATGCTTTTCTTATTTCATGCCTTTTTACATAGATGTCCAAATAAGCATTGTTTTCTTCAATGCTGTGGTTGTCTTTGAAGCTCAGCACTAACTCTAGCAATGTTCACAGGACAGTTGCTGTCAGAACCCTGGTGGTGCAGTGGTTAAGAGCTATGGCTGTTAACCAAAAGGTCAGCAGTTCGAATCCACCAGCTGCTCCTTGGAAACCCTATGAGGCAGTTCTGATCTGTCCTATAGGGTCACTATGAGTTGGAATCCACTTGACAGCAATGCGTCTGCACCTCACAACATCAGTGCACCCTCTTCTGGAAGGATTTGACTTTAAAGAGCAGCCACCAGTTCTTCAGAATCAAAGCTAACAAATAATGTGGTTTATCTGATATCTGATGGGACATTTGTTTTTTTAAAAAAAAAGAGGCCTGATTTTCTTATGTGGCATGTAAATTAAATCTGCAAGCCATTTGCAAAGTTGAGATGAGATAGATAATCTTTTCAAAGAAGGGCCACGTCATTGGAATTTACTTGTAGTTATAGACTTTGACATCTAGATTTTCTCCTGAGTACGAAGAGCTCTGTATTATTTTTTCTGCTTGTTGTTTAAAATGTATACAAATAAAAATCAAGTTTAATCCCATTGCCACGAGGTACCTATGATTTATATTTTTGTGTGTATCTGTTTTGACTTTTTCTTGTACCTACATAGTTTGAAAAGTTGAAGAATTTTTTGACAGTGAGATTATGCTATACAATAATTTACCTTTCCATTTACTGCAAAATGAGTATGTTTCTGGGTCAAATATGGACTTACATCATCATTTATAATGGCTGCACAGGATTGTGTTGTAGGGAGACTTCATAATTCATTTAAGCAGCCCCCGCCTGAGCATATAAGTGGCATCCAATTTTTCTGCTATTAAAAGCAGCGTTGCTATGAATGTTGTTGTCTATCCACAATTCTGTTATTTACAAACAGGCTTGAATTTGCTCTTCCTGCTTCCTAGTCCCTTCTCAGACTTTTTCTTGAGGGAACATGTGTTTGAAGAACATTGTGTTTGTTACCTAGTGTCTTTGTTACAAGCGGGCAGCCTTCAAGAACAGGAATGTATTGTCACACAGTTGTGGAGGCTGGAAGCCTGAATTCAAGGCTGTGCTCTGTCCACTCCAAGAGAATATTATTCCTTGTCTCTTCGGCATTCCTTGGCTTGTAGACGGATAGTCACGTGGCGTCTGCCCTGTGTGTGTGTCTCCTTGTCTGTTTTCCCTTTTTATAAAATATCCCCTGGAAAGGATTAGGTATAGGACCTATCCTACTCTGATATGACCTCATTAACATAAGAAAAGAAAACTCTAGTCCCAAACAGGGTCACAGTCACAGGTGCCGGGGTTAGGATTTTATGTCTTTTTTGAGGGATACAATTCAACCCATAACAGATGTCTAGCATATGGAGTTTCCATAATCCTCATTTTTTGAACCTCAAAGAAAAAGTTCAAAGTAAAACAGTCTAGTTCATGGCCAGACTTGGTGTGGATGCTGGAGATCCTAATCTCAGCATTGTCCTAATCAGAAGAGGACAGATTCAATTCTCACCTGTTGGTCTGAGTCACAGCTCTTGCCAGCTGTCCTCATGGGAACCCAGAGGACGTATGTGAATGTTCAGTTCTATCTCACTGTGTGATACCATGCTGCTCTGGACTCACAGAAACCAGTGACACAGCCTGAAAGGGGGTAGAGGAGACCCGTCTATCCACTATGTAATTCATCCTCTACAGTCTATAAACAAGATGACCAAGATCCTGGTAGGTGAGGTCACCTGCCCAGGTTCCTATGGCTACATAGCAGGCAGTGAATAGCAGTGCATCACTGAACTGGAGATCCCGAGTCCTGGGCACCCTTACTCGCTGCCTTCAGTGACCACATTCGTCAACCAGTAAGCCTCAGTTTTGTGAAATGGGGATTATAATATCTACCTCCTAGACTGCTGTGCTGTTGTTGTTAGGTGCCATTGAGTCAGTTCTGACTCATAGAGACCCTGTGTACAGCAGAACGAAACACTGCCCAGTCCTGTGCCATCCTCACAATCATTTTCATGCTTGAGCCCATTGTCGCAGCCACTATCTCACTGAAGATCTTCCTCTTTTTCGCTGACCCTCTACTTTACCAAGCATGATGTCCTTCTCTGGGGACTGATCCCTCCTGATAACATGTCCAAAGTACATGAGATGAAGTCCCGCCATCCTTGCTTCTGAGGCGCATTCTGGCTGTACCTCTTTCAAGACAGATTTGTTTGTCCTTTTGGCAGTCCATGGTATATTCAGTATTCTTTGCCAACACCATAATTCAAACGCATCAATTCTTCTTCAGTCTTTTCTCATTCACCATCCAGCCCTCACATGTGTAGGAGGCGATTAAAAACACCACGGGTTGGGTCAGGTGCACCTCAGTCTTCAAGGCGACATCTCTGCTTTTTAACGCTTTAAAGAGGTCTTTTGCAGTAGGTTTGCCCAATGCAATGCGCCATTTGATTTCCTGACTGCTGCTTCCATGGGTGTTGATTGTGGATCCAATAAAATGAAATTCTTGACAACTTCAATCCTTTCCCCATTTATCATGATGTTGCTTATTGGTCCAGTTGTGAGGATTTTTGCTTTCTTTATGTTAAGGTGTAATCCATACTGGAGGCTGTAGTCCTTGATTGTCATCAGCAAGTGCTTCAAGTCCCCCTCGCTTTCAGCAGGCAAGGTTGTGTCATCTGCAGAACGCAGGTTGCCAGTGACTCTTCCTCCAATCTCGATGCTCTGCTCTTCCTCATACAGTCCGGCTTCTCAGATTATTTGCTCAGAATACAGAGTGAATAAGGATGGTAAAAGGATACAACTCTGATGCACACCCCTCCTGATTCCAGCAGGTTGCCAGTGAGTCTTCCTCCAGTCTCGATGCTCTGCTCTTCCTCATACAGTCCAGCCTCTCAGATTATTTGCTCAGCATACAGATTGAATAAGTATGGTGAAAGGATACAACTCAGATGCACAACCCACCTGATTCCAAACCATGCAGTGTACCCTGGTTCTACTTAAACAACTGCCCCTTGATCTATGCACAAGTTCCTCATGAGCACAATTAAGTGTTCTGGAATTCCCATTCCTTGCAGTGGCATCCATAATTTGTTTTGATCCACAAAACATTGCATAGTCAATAAAACACAGGTAAACATCTTTCTGGTATTCTCTACTCTCACCCAGGATCCATCTGACATCAGCAATGATATCCCTCGTGCCACATCCTCCCCGGAATCCAGCCTGAATTTCTGGTAATTCCCTGTCAATGTACTGCTGCAGCCGCCTTCAGCAAAACTTTATTTGCATGCGACACTAATGATATTTTTCGATAATTTCCACATTCGGTTGGATCACCCTTCCTTGTAATAGACACAAACATAGGTCTCTTCCTGTCGGCTGGCCAGGCAGCTGTCCTCCAAACTTCCTGGCATAAATGAGTGAGTATCTCCAGCACTGCATCCATCTGTTGAAAAAATCTCAATTGGTATTACATCAATTCCTGGAGCCTTGTTTTTCGCCAGTGCCTTCAGTGCAGCTTTGACCTGTTTCCTCAGTACCATTGGTTCCCGATCACATGCCACCTCCTGAAATGGTCAAACATCAACCAATTCCCCTTGGTATAGGGGCTCTGTGTATTCCTTCCATCTTGTTTTGATGAGTCCTATGTCGTTTAATATTTTCCCCATAGAATCCTTCAATATTACAACTCGAGGCTTGAATTTTTTCTTCAGTTCTTTCAGCTTGAGAAACGGTGAGTGTGTTCTTCCCTTTTGATTTGCTAACTCCAGGTCTTTGCTCATTTCACTATAATACTTTACTTTGTCTTCTGGAGCTGCCCTTTGAAATCTTCTGTTCAATTCTTTTACTTCATCATTTCTTCCATTTGCTTTAGCTACTGGACATTCAAGAGCAAGTTTCAGAGTTTCTTCCAACATCCATTTTGGTCTTTTCTTTCCTGTCTTTTTAATGACCTCTTTCTTTCTTCACGTATGATGTCCTTGATGTCATTCCACAACTCGTCTGGTCATTAGTGTTCAGCACATCAAATCAATTGTTGAGGTGGCCTCTAAATTCAGGTAGGATATACTCAAGGTCATACTTCTTTGACTCCTGTGGACTTGTTCTGATTTCTTCAGCTTCAACTTGAACTTGCATATGAGCAATTGGTGGTCTCTTCCTGGCCTTGTTCTGACTGATAATATGGAGATTTTCCATCATCTCTTTCCACAAATGTAGTTGATTTGATTCCTGTGTTTTCCATCAGGCAATGTCCACATGTATAGTTGCTGTTTATGTTGTTGAAAAAAAGGTATTTGCAATGAAGAAGTCTACTGGTCTTGCAAAATTCTATCATGCGATCTCCTGAGTCATTTCTATCTTCCAGCACTGTATCAGACAATGTTCCGCTGCTATTGGTAAGGTTTTCACTGGCTAACTCTTTTCAGAAGTAGATCGCCAGGTTCTTCTTCCTAGTCTGTCTTAGTCTAGAAGCTCAGCTGAACCCTGTCCGCCGTGGGTGGCCCTGCTGGTATTTGAATACCAGTAGTATAGCTTCCAGCATCACAGCAACACGCAAGCCCCCACAGTAAGACAAACTGACAGACGCATGCGAGAGATTGCTGTGAGGTCCGTGGAATATAGTAAGTTTTCAGAAAAGTTATTTGGCAGAAGTAGTGCAAGAGTAGTAAGGAGTAAGAGTAGTAGACTTGTGGTTCTTGTCGCTGTTACTACCGTGATGGTACAGTAGTAAGAGTACTTATTGTGATCGGGTAGTAATAGCAGTCATAGAGTAGCAGTTTATAAACAGAAGTGCCGTTTTGTGTCATTGTAGCTGTTGTTGATGTCACAGGAGTTGCTGATAGAGTATCAGTGTTTCAGCAGTAATTGTTGTGGTAGTGGTGGTACAATTTGGGCAGAGCCGAGACTGGGTCACCTATTGAGTATTTCTTTCATTTTACCTATCTTACTAGAGTTGCCAATTCATTATTTTTGAATCCCAGGTAGAAAATAGAATTCTATCTGAGATGACACATACCCATGTGTACTTCTATGAGGATGCTATCCCTGTTTTTTCCTTTGGTGCTTGGAGACCACAAAGTCACCTACTTCTAGTTCAAATCACAGAGTCCTCAAGTACCTCTGTTGTTGTTACTGGGTGCTGTCGAGTCAATTTCCACTCACAGTGACCCCATGTGATAGAGTAGAACTGCCCCATAGGCTTTTCTTGCCTACAATCTTTATGGAAGCAGATCTGTAGAAAGGCTTAGTGGATTCTAACCACCAACCTTTCAGTTAGCAGCCAAGAGCGTAACCATGTGCCGTTAGGGCTCTTTCAGGTACCCCAAACCCCATGGAAACTCACTGGTTGGTTTGAAGTATAGGAGTGGCCACATGTTTAAAGAATGTGTTGAAAATGAGGTTTACACCACTTTCTTCTTTTTTATTCTGCTTGCTGTCTTGACTGAGTTCCTTTTTCAAAGTGTATGCAACTTTAAATGTTTAAAGGGGAGGGAGGGGAGAGAATGTGTTCATATGCAGGCAGTCAATTATAATTCTCATAACATAACAAGTGAGTCCAATCCGAGGTTACATTTTCAAAGTCTTGTATATAGATTTATTCATTGACTCCCCGCTGACTTAATGGGAATCACACTGATAAATTACAACACAAAACATTTTTTTTAAATTAAGGGCCAGACTTCCACTAGGGATGCTCAAAATCAAATTAATTTTTTTCTTCTGACCGTACTCAACATAACCATTTTGAAGAGAAGATACGTACCTAAGCTTATAAGAATGCCTGCGTACTCAACATAACCATTTTGAAGAGAAAATACGTACCTAAGCTTATAAGAATGCCTGCAGCACCACTGTGCACCCCTTTTAGTAGGAAGACTCAAGTCTGGGCTTCCTCCAATTTATCTAAAGGCGATTTTTTTTTTAATTAATTTATTTTTTATTGTACTTCAGGTGAAGGTTTACAGAACAAATAGTTTCTCATGAAACAGTATGACATTGGTTAACAACTCCACGACATGTCAACCCTCTCCCCTTTCGACCTTTTTTTTTTTTTGTGAAAATATACATAGCCAAAGATACACCATTTCAAAATTTCTACATGCACAGTTCAGTGACATCGACTATGCTCTTCCCATTGTGCTGCTATTCTCAATTTAGATGAAGGTTTACAGAACAAAATAGTTTCTCATCAAACAGTTAGTACACATGTTGCCCAACCTCACAACACATCAACACTATCCTTACTCAATCTTGGGTTCCCTATCACCAGCTTTCCTGTCCCCTCCTGCCTTCTACTCCTTGTCCCTGGACTGCTGGTGTCATTAGTCTCATTCTGTTTTATGAGGCTGTCCAATCCCTGGCTGAATGGTGAACTTTGGGAGTGACTTTACCACTGAGCTAGAAGGGTGTCCAGGGGCCATACTCTCTGGGTTTCTCCAGTCTGTCAGGCCAGTAAATCTGGTCTTTTTTTGTGAGTTAGAATTTTGTTCTACATCCTTCTCCAGCTCTGTCCAGAACCCTCTGTTGTGA
>NW_004443956.1:9046121-9060734 GCF_000243295.1 Trichechus manatus latirostris | reverse complement strand
TGACCTTTCCTTGTACAAGTTATTCTGGTTTCCCCAGTATTGTGTACTGTCCACCCTTCACCCAAGATACCATTTATCTATTGTAAAGGCGATTTTTAAAATTCAACATCCAAAATGTTTTTAAGCAATGACAACGCCTCAAGCAATGGTACAAGTGTTTATTTAATACCTACCATGTGCCACTTAGTGTACTGGGGGCTTCCATAAGGTCATTGCATTACTCTAATCTGAACTGGGGGTGATTTTGCTCCCCACGGGACAATGGCATCTAGCAGATGGAGATGAGCCGTGCTGCTCAACATCCTACAATGCACAGGACAGCTTCCATCAGAAAGAATCATCTGGCCCAAAATGTCAGTGGTCCTGAGACTGAGAAAACTTCACGTAGGATTCGTCTTCCTTTTTATTCAGTTGTTCATTTCTTCACTCATTCATCAAATGTTTATTGAGCACCTACTGTGTGTCAGGGGTGTATTGGTAGTTCATCGGTAGCATTCTCACCTTCTACATAGGACACCCGAGTTCAATTCCTGGCCAAGGTGCCTCCTTCATAGCCACCAGCCATCTGTAAATGGAGGCTTACCGTTGCTGTGATGCTGAGCAGGTTTCAGTGGAGCTTCCAGACTAAGATAGACACGAAAGAAAGACCTGGCAATCTATTTCTGAAAATCAACCAAGGAAGACCCTACGGATCACAATGACCCAATTCCGTTGTAGAAGGGGTCGCCATGAGTGGGGGGCCGACTCGAGAGCAACCAACAACCAACCAAGCATTGTGCACTGTACTAGTTGCTAAGGGTATCTAGAAGAATGAAGTATTGTCTTTCAACAAGAAACTTGTAGTACATGCACTATTTTCAAAAGGGTAGCTCAGGCACTATCTGCATTATAACCAGCAGGAGTGCTTCCAAAATGCAGATTCCTGGGTCCCACCCCAGACTGCCTGAGCCAGAGTCTCTCACGGTAAGACCCGACAAACTACATACATTATTTATTTCCATTTTAAAATAAAACTTTTTTTACCTATAAAATGTAAAACGTATTACATTTCACATAAAATACTTTTTAAAATAATGCAATGAAATATAAAAAGATATGAAATATAAAATTTTTTAAAATAAATTAAATGCACAAAACATATCTAATTGGCTTTCATTCTACCCAGCTTCGTGTAGTTTAGGTTACTGAACACCCACCACAGCCTTTCCAAGTAATATCGCTCACATGAATACCTATCTGCGATAAGTTGTACTGAGATCCGATTAGCTAAGGAACTGACACCCAGAGAAGCTGAGGAACTAGTGGGGGTCACAGGGTTGGATGTGTCAGAGTCAGAACTCAAAGCCCACAGAGACTGTGGTACCAGCTCTTTCCACCATAATTTTGTCCCACCAATTCCCCTGGTCTCTTCCCTTTTCTCTCTGACCCCACTATCCACAGTAATCCCATCTCCGTCTCCTCAGGTTCTCAATAGCAACCCATTCCAGAACCCCACCCCTGCCCCCCGCATCCTGTGCCAGCTGCCCAAGATGACTAACCCTGATCTGGGATATTTATCTGAATCACAGTTAGATTTCCAATGCATTTGTTGTAAGTGGAGATAAATTTAATATTCTAAATGTTTTGTAATAGAAGAAATTATTACTGCTTACAATTACTTAACCAGTGGCTGTCCCGTTGACTCAAACTCATGGGGACCCCGTGTGTGTCACAGTATAACTGTGCTCCATAGGGTTTTCAATGGTTGATTTTTTCAGAAGTAGATCGCCAGGCCTTTCTTCCAAGGTGCCTCTGGGTGGACTTGAACCTCCAACCTTTCAGTCAGCAGCCAAGTGCTTAACCTGTTGCACCACACTTTCCATCTTCTAAAGAGGGTGTAACCCATGGAAAGGCTCAGACCCCGTTTCTGAATGCAAGAGGCAAATAAGTGGCTGAGAGAGAGCCCAAACCTGTGCTTCTGACACATTCCCCAGATGACTCCAGTGCTCACAGAGTTTGAGGCTCACTTTTCCAGGGGTGAGAGAAACATGTAACCAGGTAAATTACAGTGCAACCAGCCAAATGTTAAAAGAGATAGATAGATAAAATGCCTATCTAAATTCTATTTCACTTTTAATGCTCAATGCCTTCCACCCTATGAAATATTTTTGGCTGCGCCAGGATGCAATGATCTCCTAAAATATTCATAAAACATAATTGTTCTCTAATTGTTTCTGAGTATAAGGTTTTTTCCTTTTCCATCTAGATATGATCCTGTGAGGATCATGGCTTTGTCTCTCCCAGGGTGACTAGGCAAGGCCACCAAAGGCTCAGGCAGCCAGTAATTGTGGTCTGATTGATGATTCAGTGGAAAAAGTTTTGTCTACATTGAGGTCCGGGGTGGGGGAAAAAAAGCAAGATGGAATCTAATTGAAACATTTTAATTTTTTTTTAATTTTCTCAACACTGAGATAAATAGCAGTTTGGTTTCTATGCAAAATATGAGTCCCCCAGTCCAATCCTAGTATCTGAGAAGTCTTTTTACTGGGTTTGATTTTTTTTCCCCCTTTTGAGGCTCTGCCAAAGGAAAAAATAGAAGAACCAACCATTTATTTCTTCCATGCTAAAAAATCCATCTTCATTGAGTCGGTTCCGACTCATGGTGACCCCATGTGTTACAGAGTAGAACTGCTCCACAGGGTTTTCTTGGCAGTAATCTTTATGAAAGCAGATACCCAGGACTTTCTTTCACAGCACAGCTGGGTAGGTTTGAACCACCAATTTTTAGGAGAAGGCATATCATTTGCACCACCCAGGGAACTTCTTGAATGGTAGTAAATTTATTACTAGCTTGAAATCCATCCTGTTCCCACCTGCCATGGTGAAGATCGCAGCTGCTCAGAATTCCTCCTGTGTGTCCAGCATCAAACCTTCCTGGGCTGCCTCTGAGAAGCAGAAGACACCTGCTGTCCAGGTGACAGATGACAGATTACCTGTCCTAGGTGTTGGAGAATTGGCTCTGGTGGTTAAAACAGCTCCTAAACACCCAGAGCCACCTTCCCTAGACCCTCTACAGGGGGTTAGTATGAAGACACGCACGGCAGTCCTGTCTTCATTGACATTCACTTGCAGGTGGAGTTAACTGCAAGGAGAGCTTTAGAGGTTGTCAGAGGCTGGGGTTGGCTGCAGTCTTTTCAACTTTGCTGCCATGATGCTCAATGTAGAAACTAAGGAGGTGCTAGGAGTTTGAGATCAAGAAACAGAGGATACAGGGAGCACATGCTCATCCTGAGACCCCACTCCGTAATCACCTGGGATGCATCAGAGATGTTGTACTGGTTGCAGGCCCACTTACTAGCATGCACATTGGGGTGAACACACCATTCTGGGCTTCCAGGAGAGCTGATACCAAAGCTTGGATTGTGATATATTGTGTTTATTATTTTAAATAGGCCTTTCAGACTGCTGTTTTGACACACTGGAGATGGTATAGCTATCGAGATGACTGTCCGCCATCCTACAGAAACATCTTTGCCAAGTAAGGGAAAGACCTGTGTTAAGAGAGAGTCGTGCAGGTCTTCGTGGCCCCTACCTGTTTGGTTAGAGCTCTGACACAGGAGAGAAAAATTGAGTTGTTTGGAATTGCCGCCATAATTTGTACATACAAATTTTACCGTGATTTAATCAAATTTTTTCCCCACATAAATACTTCAAATAGCAGATTAGGCAATGATTTGATTATCTGATACGTACCAAAAACTCACTGCCATAGAGTCGATTCTGACTCAAAGCGACCCGATAGGACAGGGTAGAACTGCCACATAGAGTTTCCAAGGCTGTAATATTTACAGAAGCAGACTGCCCAATCTTTCTCCCACAGAGCAGCTGGTGAGTTTGAACCGCTGATCTTTGATTCGTAGCCGAGGGCTTAACTACTGTGCCTCCGGGGCTCCTATCTGATACATACAGGGAACTAATTCACTCAATGCACCCTAGAATGAATTTTGGGAGGCAGAATATAAATACCACTGACACTGGATGAGGACACATAAGGTAATATTTTAAAATAATTCAGTATCTTGCAATGTTTTATTTTATGTCTGTCTATTGCACGAGCAGACCTGAATCAGCTCTCAAACCATGTTTGAAACAACTCCTTCCGTCACGACTAACCCCCTCCCAATACACTGATTGGAGCACAAAACGTGAAAAGTCAATGCAAATTAAACAATGGTAGGTGTGGTGCACATGCAAATCAGGAATCCAACCAGTTACCCACGTCCATTCGGAGAAGTGCCTACAGCTACAATTCTCGGAATTGATGAGATGGCCAGACACTAATACACTTTTTGTCCCAGTAATAAAGTAAAATAAAAAGGGGGGGAAGATACAAAAGGCAATCTTTTATTACTAATTTCTTTCTGGCAGTTTGATCAGGTTTAGAAACATTTTCTTCAAAGAGAAGCAGCCGGAGTCCATGTTTTGGAAAAGTGGGGATAATTTTCCAAAGCAAATACAGGCCAGTGTTTCCCTTCCTTGCTCACTGTAGCACCCAAATACCAACAATTTTGTATGTGGCAGGTGAATTCGGAAAAACTGTTAAATGATTCCATTCAGCTATTTGTTACTGGTGAGGGCAGTGTTGTCTCAGTGGTAGAACTCCCTCCTTACATGTGGGAAACCCAGGTTCAATTCTCCGCCAGGGCACCTCAAGCCCAGCCACCACCATCTGTCAGTGGAGGCTTGCATGTTGCTATGACGCCGAACAGGTTTCCGTGGAGCTTCCAGGCATCGATTAGGAAGAAAGGCCTGGTGATCTACTTGGGAAAATCAGCCAGTGAAAACCTCATGGATCACAACAGTCTGATCTACAACTGTTAATGGGGATGGTGCAGAACTGGGCAGGATTTTGTTTTGTTGCGTGTGGGGTTGCCATGGGTCGGGGCCTACTAGAGGGCAGTTAACAACGACAACATTTGTTACTGATTCCATTCAGTGTTTTTGTATTGATATTGATCCATAGACCCAAATACAAGACAGGTGTTAGGAATGATTCTTTAGCTGACTACAACGAATGCTAACATGGGGTGAACATGTTAGACGAACACAGGATGTGTGCACATGAGCTGCATGAGGGATACTGACCTGGCACTGATGGGGGTGGGGATTCTAGACGTGGTCTCAGGATAGAGGTTTTGCTAGAAATGAGATAATACTAAAAAATGTAGTACTTCAAGGCAAACTTTGGGCTTCGCTGACAAATGTTAACTTCAGTTTTACTACCCAGTAAAACTGTTGACAAATGTTAACTGAGCACTACCCAGATGTCTGTGTAGCTCTAGTGGGTAAAACCTGGCAGACATATGTCTTCTTGAGGTGCCTTCTAGATCAGTGAGAGGCAGGCTGACGTAACCAAGCCACAGGAGAAGAATTTAGGATTGGCAGTTGGCCTTTCAATGTAGCGAGTAGACTTAGCCTAACTCCTTCTCTCAGGCTTATAAAGAAAAATTCCCTTACATCATCTTTGACCCCCTGATATTTCTGAGTGTTACCATATTTCCTTTTTCGCTGTTTATCTCATGAGTTTCTAAGCAATCACTGAATAACTGTCAAATGGGAGACAATGAAACCTTGGAAATTACCATCTAGGGGCTAAAATATAAGAATGGTATTTCTGAGCAAAATGTGCGAGACTTGCATACAGATGGAACATTACTTTTTATGAATCAGGATGTCAAGCAAATCAGGATCAAGTGAAAGGAAATGTCTTTGAAATAACAGTACTTGTGATTTATTCTCATCACCTATATTTCAAACTAATGAAGAGGTTTGAGGTGAAAAACTAGAAAGACTTAATCTGTTTTTCAAGTTAATCCCTATCAAATTAGGCAGAATATATATGTAGCTCCTTGCTGACGGAACCAGGATCCAGCAATTATTTTAAAAAATTAATAGCAACTGCCTTTGTAATATTTTGCTTTTTGATTTATTCCTTTTTACTTCACCATTTACTGATTCTTTAGAGGCTTATAATTATTTTAATTCTCTAAGGAACCAGCTTTACATGCTGCCAAGCTAGTCACCTCAATTTTTAATCAGGAAAGGAAAATTAAGGCCTTATCCTAATGGTGTCATTTTTAGGTAAGATATGTAATGTATGCGGAACATCCTACATATGTAGGTAATTATTAGCAGTTCATGCCACCCAGGGACCCCACACATTACATGTTGCTATGGATTGAATTGTGTCCCCCAAAAATACGTGTTGTAAATCCTAACCTCCTTGCCTGTGGTTATAATCCCATTTGAGAATGGGTTGTCTTTGTCATGTTAATGAGGCAGAATTAGTGTAGGATGCATTTTGAATCAATCTCTTAAACGAAATATAAAAGAGCAGATTAAGAAGGCCTAAATGGGGGAAGATAGATGCCAAGCCCCATGAAAATCTCCAAGCAATCAGGAAACAGAAGCTCAAAAGACAAGGACCATCCCCAAGAGCCAACAGAGAAAGAAGGCCTTCCACTAGAGCTGGCACCCTGAATTCCTAGGACTTCCTGCCTCCTAAACTGTGAGAAAAGAAATTTCTGTTTGTGAAAGCCACCCACTTACGGTACAGGTATGCGTTGCTTCATCCAGGATGTCCATTATGTGATTTGGACATTTTGTGAACACCTGGGTGAGTCGGGCTTAGGGGGAGTCCGCTGCAGATGCCCCAGGTGAGTCCTGATCCGGTCCCGGACTTTTTAACCACAGCCCTGTGAAGGTCACGGCAGGGAGGCTCCCAGTGCGGGCCTGGGCAGCAGGGGAGTGGTCTTGGTGACGAGGCACCCCCGCCCGACCGGGCCTCAGCGATGTCTGCCACCTTGGACATTGGGACACTTGGGAGCAGGATTGGCCGCCCACTCCTCCCAGCGGCAGGGGTGCCTGTTGCCAGGGTGGGGGGAAGCCAGGCAGGCTCGCTGCGAATGGGGCTGTGGACTCATGGCGACTTTATGGGACACAGTAGAACTGCCCATAAGGTTTCTTTCCAAGGAGCGGCTGGTGGCTTTGAACTGCCATGCTTTATGGTTAGCAGCCGTAGCTCACTGTAGCTAAAAATATAAGTAGTATGTTGAAACTGTCAGGGAGCCAAGTGTCACCTTAAAGCACAAGCGAAGCCAGGGTAAAAGGGAGAAATTAAAAAGCACTCCAGGCCAGGGTGGCCCCACGCATACAGTGGTTTTTGTCATTTGTGGCTGGGCAGGATTTATGACTCGGTGCCCCAAAGCTGTAGACAGAGCACAGAACAGCAAACACTTGCTCCTGATGGCATATTGCGCTGGTACAACATCAAAGGGGGAGTCAGCCATGTAGGTAGCGATGGCCTTCCGCCAAAATCAGCTCGCGGACATTTTCTCTTAAACCAGCCCCGTCGGATGTGGCATTTAAAGAAACAAGACGTGGGTCAGTAAGCAACCCCTGCTTTCTCCTCCAAACTGCTTAAGAAACTGTTGCGGCCTTCTCTGCTAAGCCAGCTGCTGGGCGCCCGGGGAGGGGACAGCGTGGGGCACCAGGGCCGAAAGCGCCCAAGCCACGGCTGGGGTGCGCGGGTCGCGTACCTTTCCATCGGTGCCCTTGGGACCACGCCGGGAAAAACACCGGGACTAGACCCACCGGGTTGCGGGAGCTGAGGGAGACTTGGGTTGGGAGTTAGGGCCTGGGCCTCCATCGCCATAGACTAGGTGGCTTCTTGGCCACGCACAACAGACGAGCAGAAGTGAGGCTTTGACCTCAGGAGGAGGGTCTGGCTTCCTGACATTCCGACACTCGGGTGCCCTATCCTATGGAAGTGTTTGCGGTTGGGCTTGCCAAAACAGACGTTAAGCAACGCATAACTCTATTTCTGCTGTAGCAGCACTAGATAACTAAGAGTGGTAGTGGTTAAAAGCTGAGCTCTGGAATTAGACACGAGCTACAACACAAGCCCTGTATTATTTACTATTGGGGCAAGTTTCTTATCCCCTCCAACCTCAGTTTCCGGGTCAGTAAAATGAGAATAATAAAACCTGTCTCACGGAGTTGTTGTAAGGAATAAATAAGTGTCTGACATACAAATGAGCAAGCTTTTCTTATTATTGTCCTTTTAAGAATTTTTTTTTTTTCTTCTTCTTCTGATAAACAGGGTAAAAAACCAGTTGCCATCAAGTAGGCTCCTACTCACGGTGACCGACCCCATGTGTGTCAGAGTAAAACTGTGCTCCATAGGGTTTTCAGTGGCTGATTTTTTGGAAGTAAATTGCCAGGCCTTTCTTCCAAGGTACCTGTGGATGTACTTGAACCCCCAACCTTTGGGTTAGCAGCTGAGTACATTAATCATTTGTACCACTCAGAGACTGCAACAAAGAGGGTAAGGAAGACTAAATTACTGAGCACCTAGGAATCAGACTATGCAGTATGTAGCGTATACCTATCTATTCCATGCATACCAGCAAAATAGGTGTTATGACCCTCTTTGCAGATGAGAACAATGAAAGCAGAGATTATATAACGCCCAAAGTCTCACAGCTACACTGTGGCCAAGCCAGGATTTGAACTAAAGTTGTTTGGACACCAAACCCCAGGGCTCTTATCCAGTATTGGGCACTGATATGTGCTCAGTGACCCTTTCTGGGGTGTCTGAAAAGTAGAGAGTCACAGGAATTGAGGTGATCAGGGCTTGGAGAGGCTATATAACTTTCACACTGAGACTGAACCCAAGCCTTCTGATTCCTGGTTATTGGGCCCTAAACATCTCCTAGGCCAAGTCTTGGAGTTTGCAATTCTCATAATGCAAGTTTTTTCAGGTCCAGGTGCCTCCAAATACATGCTTTTTCTCATTTACTTAAGCCTACTGATGCATTTAATTGTCATTCTTACAATTATGACTTATTTTTACCCTTTAGTGTATAAGCCATACTTCTCTAAGTAATGTTCTCTTTTACATATGCTCAACATAATGGCTCTTGGCACTTTTTTAAAAGACTATTAGAAATTTGAGCCTATGGAGAGAATAAGTGATTGGACTTGCTTACCCCTCAGGGGCTGTCTCGGAAAAGCACTAGAATTTGCGGTGGTTGTCTGAAAATATATCCCTGGGTCTTTCATCTACTGCCATCAGGAAACACCTGCTCTTTTCATGGGTCTGAAAAAGCAAGCCCCATCCAGACAACCTCTCTGCTTACTGTTGTCTTTATAGATGTTAGTCTTGGTTATATAGTGTTGCTGTAACAGAGATACCACAAGTGGATGACTTTAACAAAGAGAAGTTTATTCTCTCACAGTCCAGTAGGCTAGAAGTCCAAATTCAGGGCACCGGCTCCAGGGGAAGGCTTTCTGTCTCTGTCAGCTCTGGAGGGAGGTCCTTGTCATCAATCTTCCCTTGGTCTGGGAGCATCTCGGCACAGGGACCCCAGGTCCAAAGGATGCCTTCTGCTCCCGGCATTGCCTTCTTGGTAGTATGAGGTCCCCATGTCTCTCTGCTCGCTTCTCTCTTTTATATCTCAAAATTGACTGGTTTAAGACACTATCTAATCTTGTAGACCTCATCAATGTAACTGCCATTAATCCATCTCATTACATCGTAGTGATAGGATTTACAATACATATGGAAATCACATCAGATGACAAAATGGTAGACAATCACACAATACTGGGAATCATGACCTAGCCAAGTTGACAGATATTTTGGGGGGACACAATTCAATCCATGACAGTGTTTAAATGTATAATTCTCCATGTCAATCTACTGTACAGGTATTCACCTTGCTGCACTTTTTATATGGTGTGACTTTGGAAGAGAAACCCTTATCAGCTAACCAAATCTCCCAACCCTACCTTCTGTTGTTAGGTGCTGAGGAGTTGGTTCTGACTCATCGCAACCCTGTGTACAACAGAAAGAAACATTGCCAAGTCCTGTGCCATCCTCACAATCATTGCTATGTTTGAGCCCATTGTCATAGCCACTGTGTAAATCCATCTCCTTAAGGGTCTTCCTCTTTTTCCATGACAGTCTACTTTACCAAGCTTGATGTCCTTCTCCTCATAACATGTCCGAAGTACGCGAGAGAAGTCTCGTCATCCTTGCTTCTAAGGGTCTGCTAAAGACAATAAAAAATAATTTAACCCCAGCTTCTACTTCTTTTTTTCCATTTCACCTTTTCACTGATAATGAGCCATGATGGACTATTAGTGATCTTTTCAGTCGTTTGTAATTGGTTTTCCCCAAGTTCTCAACTCATTTAGTAAATCTGCTGGAAAACCAGTGTAAGAGAATACACAGTTCATAGTCTACTCTAATCACCAGTAGGAGGAAAATTAAAAATATTCATTCATTTGGTTGTATTAAATTTGTTGTAGAGTCATGGGAGTTTTAAAAAACTTCTAGAAAATGACTGAAATTTTCTTTACCTAAAAGCATTATGTGAATTCCCCATTCTCTACCCTGCACTCTGAGAGTTGCTTTTAACATAAGCGAAAAACAACATGTTGTTATGAGTTTTTCAATATTGAAAATGAAAAATTATCTCTGATAATCTAGGTAGATGACACATTAAGCCTACTTTCATATCTTCTCTCTGCCCACTGCCGAGTTTTAATGATACATTTTAGACTTTAAACCCAGTTGATTTTTAAAAAATTACAAATCTTCTCTTTCAAGATTTCTTTTTAATTCTGCATTATTTTAATGAACATACTAACAGTAGTTATGTAGGATTTACTGTTTTATTTGTTTTAATAGTAACTGCTCTGATACCATGACTAAGGCATTCCTGAGGTTTTACTTTTATATATTTCTCAGAAGATACATACACATATATGTATATGTATGTATACATACATACACATATATATGTAATTGTTTTCAGTAAGTATGGTGTACTTTCTGAGCCTTTTAATGTCTAAGATCATCTCACTATTGTCTTCAGAGATGGAAAATTATTTAGCTAAACATAGGTTTCTTGAATGTTGCCTTAAATGTGTTGAATGAGGTTATGATTTTCTTAAATGTTGTACATGATTCATTGCTGTTTTCTAGCTTTCCAGTATTGTAGACGAAGAGTCTGTGTACGCTGGAGTTTTGTTCTTTTGTAGAGGATGCTTCTGGTTATTTGTAAGATACTTTGTTAAAGTCATAAAAATCAAAAGATGTCACAAGAAGTAGTCTAGACATTTAAGCCTTTTCATAAATTTTTCTTCAGGCCCTTCTTAAAGACAGAAGACTTGTCCTCTGTTGTTTTTTTTGTTATTCATTCTGTTCCAACAGTTCTGTTCTCTTTCAAGCATTGCTAGTATATATTTCTTCATGTAACCATTATATTACCCATTAATATTACCTTTTGTTTTGCTTCAATTTTGGGTTAATTTAGCAAGGTTGCTGTGTAGTGCAATTGATTTCCTAGACTACCTGTTCATGTGCTTTTCTTACCGTTAAACGCGCTTGTATCTAAAATACTTTTTAAAAATGCTCTACATTTCTTTAAAGAATGAGAAAATACAAGAAAAGAAAAAGGAAACACTCTTACTACAATGTATGTAGAGATATTTGCTATTTCTTTCCTAACTCCAAATGTTTCTTAAATTTGAGGAATGTCCCCTTCCAGACTTCATATACATATATAATCATGTTTCAATTCATGTTGTTTCATAAGTGTGCTCATAGATTATACACACTCTTTGATAACCTGCTTTTTTCACTTAACATAGAGAGGAAGACTTTCCATGATAATGCATATAGAATTCGTTTATATTTTAATGACTTTATATTCAGTTATATGAGTGTTCCATAATTTAATTATTCAACATCCAATTGATAGACATTAGTGGGTTTTCCAGTGTTTTACTATTATTCACAGTGTTACAATGTATAGTATTTTATATAGCTCTACAGAGTTAATACACTTGATCCTTAAGGTAAATTTATAAAGGTGAAATTTGAATCTTGAGATCCTTGCCATCATAATCTCAAGAAAGGATATCAGTTTAAATACTCACCAGCAGTTTCTAAACAGTGCCCATTTCCTCCACTTTCCCCATGCCTGAGCATGATTTTGCCCATCTAATGTGGGGGAAAACAAATACATTACTTAATTTACATTTCTTTCATTATTAGTGAGCTTACACATGTTTTCTATGGGTGGCTATTCGTATTTCTTCTTTTATAACTTTCTACCTCCTACATTTGTCCATTTTGTTACTGGGAGGTTGTTCTTTATTTTGATTACTTCTAGTTTTTTTATGTTCATAACAATATTAACACCTTGACAGATATGTTGCAAAAAATTTCCCCAGGCTCCTTTTTCTATTTTGACTTTGTGATTATTATTCCTGTCTAAGAGTAAGAATGCTCACTCTGTTACAGTAAAAATAAAGAGATTTACTGAGGGTGATACAATTCAGGAATTGGGAAAACACAAGGCAGAAAGAAATCTACCAAGTGCTTCCACCTTCCCAGGGAGAGGTGAGCCTTTTATATGTTAAGATGGAGAGCATCAAGGCGTGATAGCGCATGACTAGTAAAATGGGGAGAGACCATCAATACCATAATCTCTTTTAACATCAGCAAACCAGGCAGGGGCAGTGAGAGACCACCAGCATCATAATCTCTCTTATCATCAGCAAACCCTTCCTGGAACAACCACATTCTTACCCCTCCACCCATATTTGCTAAGAGTAATTAAGGTTTAGGGAAGTTATGGGCTACAATTTCAGGAATGTAGGGGCAGAGGCTCTGGTCAAGCTAAAGTCAGATTCAGAATGGAGTCTAGTTAACAATATGGAGTTTGATTCAAGCCAAGGTTATCCTGTTCCATCCAGGTGCCTCAATTTGGAGGTCCATTCCTACACATTTCATTTGTTATGACAGAAATCAAGGTATCACCAGGATTGCATTCCTTTCTGGAAGCTGTAGGGGAGAAGCCATTTCCTTGCACACTCAGGATGTTGGCAGAACTCAGTTCCTGTGGTCATAGGACTGAGGTCCCAGTTTTCTTGCTGTCACCTCGGTCATTTTTAGCTTCTAGAGGCCACCTGCGTGCTTTGGTTTGTGGCCCCCTTCCTCGGTCTTCAAAGCCAGTTATAACCAGTCAAGCCTTTTAATCTTCCATGCCTTCTTCCGTGGTGTGATTGAACTAGATTTTTTTTCTTTTCATATAGTCAGGAATTCTGAATTTGACACGTCGTATCTATCACATAGTCAATTATCAAATATACAGTGACGTGCTGCATAACGTCCATTTGGGCAATGCCTGAGCACATTTACACCTGCAGCCCGGTGCACGCCCTCTGGAGGATGCCCCACAGACCGACTTTGCTGCAGTCCAACCCTGCCGTCCCCCACACAGAACAGGTGACCCAGCCGCTAGGAGGAGTAGGCACCCAGTCCTGCTCCCAAGTGCCCAAGCTTGGCAGGCATTGCAGTCCCAGCGGGG
Source organism: Trichechus manatus latirostris (assembly GCF_000243295.1). Lineage (NCBI taxonomy): Eukaryota > Metazoa > Chordata > Mammalia > Sirenia > Trichechidae > Trichechus > Trichechus manatus. Next base: position 9,047,310 of record NW_004443956.1, on the reverse strand, counting down.
CGCCCTGATTGGTGCCTGGAGCTTCAGTGCTGTGACCTTCATGGGGCTGTGGGGTTGCACGCCAGGCAAGACCCCACGGAGCGCTTGCCTGAGTCGCCCGCAGCAGGAGCTGCTCAGGCCTCGTGCTGCCAACAGCCCCTGGCCCATATAAGGGGAGCTCCACCCCCACGACCCAGGTGTTCACGCAACGTCCAAATCACCTAATGTCCTATTTCATAGAACTTAATGCAGACATTAAGTGATCATGGCTGTATATGGCTCTCCTTCTAAATGATTTATTGTTTCATTAAGGCTATTTTACTTGCTACATAGAGGCTTAATTATTATATGTTTGAGTAAATTAATTCCAATAATACTAACATTTTTCTATTGTATGATTAGCATTTTACTGTAGATTTATAGAATGATGGGAGATTGGCATAATCTGCCTTCTGTTGCGTCTTGGAAGTTTTTCTTTTCTTCCTCTTGCTTGCCCATTCCACTCCAGCCAGGCTGACCCCATTTTCTCTCTTGTATTTCTTATTCTAATTCTTATTCATGCCTTAGAGTCTTGGCACTGACTGATCCTTCTACCTGGTGTTCTTCTCCTAGATATCTTCATGGCCCCTCCCTAACCTCCTCCAAGTTTTGCTCAACTGTCACCTCCTCAACAAGAACTCTGCTAACCTCTTACTTAATATTGCAACCCACCAATGCCCATGTCTGCTCCTAAACTCTTGACCTCTCTTCGTTTGCTTTATTCATCATCATCTAAAATAATGTTATTTATTAGACTTACTGTTTTTGCCTGTTTTGCTTGACTAAAATGTAATCTCCACAAGGGCAGGGACCTTTGCCCATTTTATTTTTTAGTATATCCAAGCACCTAGAAAAGTTACTGGATTAATCATTTGTTGAATAAATAAATGACTTTTTCTACTTCAAAATCATGCTGCTGTGATTTTATTGGAGATGTGAGCATTCTTACAGTAACCAACACTTCCATCCAGAGAAATGAGATAGATTTCCTTTCATTTGTGGTTTCTTTACATTCTTCGATAAAATTCAATAGTTGCACCACATCTTAGGCTACAGAGCAACCCTCAACAAAATCCAAAACATTGCGATAATACAAAGTATCTTCTCTGACCACAACGTCATTAAGGTAGAAATTAACAACAAGAAGAGCAAAGAAAAAAAAATCAATTAC
>NW_004443956.1:9039993-9045712 GCF_000243295.1 Trichechus manatus latirostris | reverse complement strand
TCTATCACAATTGTGGGTGAGTCATTGTTTAAGAGAATATTACCTGGGAGTCTTTTTATTTCAGCTCTCTTAAAGAAGAAAATGATTGACTTTTATATATTTATCTTTTATCTAACCACCCAATTCAAAACCATGTTTGTTCTAATAATTTTTCAGCTGATTTCCTTGCATTTTAGGACAGAAAAATTTTATTACACGGAAGTTATCTTCTCTATTAGAGTATTTATGTCTGTTATTTATTTATTTATTTTTGTATTATTGCATTTACTAAGATATCCAGCACAACATTGAATAAAATCAGTAATACCAGGCAATAACAACTTTTTTCCTGTCTTTAATGGTGCTACTTCTCATGTTTCTCTGTAAAAATGACTGGTTTCTAGTACTTTTTTTATAAGATTATTTTATTCATTAATTTACTGAAATTACTGCTTACATTATTGAATGTTAAATTTTATCAAATTCCTTTTTAACATCTAGCTATATGAAATCTTTTTTTTTTTTTTTCTCCTTTGGCCCAGAGATTGGCAAACTATGATCCCGGCATCAAATCCAACCCACATCCTGTTTTTTTAAATAAAATTTTATTGGAGCACAGATATGCTCATTCATTTACATATTATCTATGGCTGCTTTTATACTACAATGACAAAGCTGAGTACTTGCAAAAGAGACCCTTTTTCCCACACAACCTAAAATATTTACTGGTCCTTTACAGAAAAAGTTTGCTTACTCCTGTTTTAACCTATTCACATACAAATTAGATTAATAAAGTTACCAATGTTCAGCCATTCTTATATTACTTTAATAAACACTATGATGTCATATTGTTAATTCTTTGAGTATTTTGCTGAATTCATTTGCTAATGTTTTCTTTAGGATTTTTTTAAACCTATATTCATGAAGGAACTTAGTCTGTAAGTTTTTGGTTTTATATCTGTCAGATTTTGGAGTAGGCATTATGTTACTTTGGTAAAAAACATACTGGGAAGATTTTCATTTTTGTCCATGTTCTAGAGAAAAAATTATTTTTATAGATCAGCAAAATATTTTTCTCCTGCTTCCCTTGTAGGACATAGATCTTTTGTACCCTTTTCACCTTTCTTTGTGAATATGCTGATTTTTTAATCAGTTTTGTTAAATAATGTTTCTCTAGATAATGATCTATTTAACCTGAATTTTAAAAATAAGCATAAACTCTAGGCAGCATTTTTTCATAATGTGAAAAATACCTTTGAGATGTGGAGATAAGCTTTTTCTCATTCCAAAGTTGTTGTTGTTGTTTTTTTTAAAAAATTCATGCTCATGAGACTCTGATCTATTTTATTGGTCATTTTACATATCTAGCTCTTATAGTTTTCTCTGAAGTCTCCATTTTTACTTTCTAGTTAATCAATTTCTGATTTAATTTTAGTTCTTTCAAACATATTCTCAGTTATTTTAGTCTGTATTATTGAACTGATTGTTTGGTGGTGTTTTTTTCTTCTCAGTGGAACCATTTAAAATTAGGGTTTTTTTTCCTCTGCATTTTATACACTTTAATAAGCACAAGCCTTATTGACAGAACTCTCCAAATGTCTGTAATTTCACTGTTGATTTCCTCTTTGACCTAACAATCATTTAGAAGGTTTAGTTCCTAAGTGGTTAGATATTTACTATATTGTGTTTAGATGCTGTGGCCTATACTGCTTTTAGTTCAGGGACTTTATTGAGATTTTCTACTGACGTTTGTATTCTATTACCCTACTTTTCTCTGGGCAGACTTAAGGGACAGATTTGTACAGTCCACCAGGACAATGAGTTTGCCTATCTCCCAGTCCAGGTCCCTCTTTGCAGGGATGGCTATTAGTAGAATCATGAGAGAATGGCTTTATAGCTAATTAATTTTTTTTGTCTCTGGTTATGATTGAACCAGTAAGGAAAACAACAGTTAAATGAGACACTCAGGAACACAGTCTCAATATACCCTATCTACACCACTTACATAAAATATCTAGAATAGGCAAACATGTATAGAGACAAAAGCTTATTAGTTGTTACCAGGGGCAGGAGGCAGGGGGTAAAAGGGAATCATCGTTTAGGGGGTGCTGAGCTTCTGTTAAGGGGGATGAAAAAATGTGGAAACATAGTGGTGGTCGCACAACATAATGAATGTAATTAATGTCACTGAATTGTACATGTGAAAATGTTGAAATGTCAAATGTTTTGTTATATATATATAAAGGCCAGTTCTTCCCCTGCTATTGCATCTTTGGTTTGCAGCCCAAATGTCTCCCCCAAGGTATGGCACCACATGGATTATTCCACCTATGTTGTTGTTGTCTTGTGCCACTGAGTCAATTCCAACTCCCCCTCTAATTACTGGCAACAATAATTATGAGAAAGAAGAATCTGATTCAGGCCGACTGTGATTTCTATTTTCCTTTTATGTGACTTTTCTTATTATGATATCGTTATCATAAAATATGGGCCCTTTCAAGGACAACTGAGAGTGGAATATGAGGACTTTCGTCTTTGGTGAATCTCTGTCTTGACTTGGTCAGACTTCACTTGTGCTCCTGGCTTTCTGTATTTTTACACAAATAACACATGCCTTCTATGTTTGGAAGCCATGCCCTCCCTCAGTGAAGTATTTTCTTGAGGACTCTATACTAATTTTTTTTTTTTTTTTTTACAGCAACATGTAAAAAAAAATGGTGTAACAGCGTTTATGAAAATACTTCACGGGGGAGGGTGTGGTTAGCAAAAAAAATGAAAAAAAGGTAGAAGGCACATGTTATTTGTGTAAAAATATGGTATCTATCTTTCCCATCATTAAAAGTATTCATCAGTTCTGTTGGAATTCTCTCCCTATTTTCTCTTTCTCCATAAAGTCTCGTCTTTTTTGAAATTTGCTGCTTGTTTTAAATTGAACTTTTTACTTTGAGATAATCGTAGATCCATATGCAGTTGTACTAAATATTAGAGCGAGATTCTGTGCACCCTTTACCAGTTTCCCCCAGTGGTAACATTTTGCCAACTCATTTTTTTCTAACTCAAAATTGTTATTCTTCCTAAAGGACCATGAATTACACTTTTGATCAATATTTTCCACATATCTCTTATATATTTCTTAAGTTTTATACCTGTTTTTTTAAGTCTGTATTTTTTACATTATCAGTTATTGTTAGCTATTGTTTTTCTCTCAAAATTAATAAAAAAGATATACATTTTAATTAAAATTATTATTGACATAATTATGGGTTCACAGGCAGTATTAGATCTCTAGGATATATACCTAAAAGTGAGATTGCCAGATCCCATAAGGTAGTTCTATTTCTAGTTTTTTGAGGAAGCCCCATACCATGTTCCATAGTGATGGCACCATTTTACAATCTCACCAGCAGTGGATAAGGGTTCCAATCTCCCCACATCTTCACTAGCATTTGTTGTTTTCTGGTTTTGTTTTGTTTTTCTTTTTTTGGATCTGTGCCATTTTAGCAGGAGTGAGATAGTATCTCATTGAGTTTCGATTTACATCTCTCTAATGGCTAATGCAGAGCCCCGGTGGCACAGTGATACGGCAGCTAACCAAAAGGTCGGCAGTTCAAATCCACCAGCTGCTCCTTGGAAACCCTATGGGGCAGTTCTACTCTGTCTTATAGGGTCACTATGAGTCAGACTCAACAGCAATGGGTTTTTTAGGTTAATGGCTAATGCACAGAAGAAAGATGTGACAGTCTGCTGCCCTAGAGATAACAGCTTTGGAAACACTATGAGGCAGTTCTACTCTGTTTTGTAGGGTTGCTATGAGTCAGAATTGACTCAATGGCCGTGGTTTGGTTGGGTAGTGGCTAATGATCACAAGCATCTTTTCATGTGTTTGTTGGTCACTTGAATGTTCTCTTTGATAAAGTGTCTGTTCATGTCCCTCGCCCATTTTTTAATTGGGTTATTTGTCTTTTTGTTGTTGAGTTGTTGAAGTTTTCTATATATTTTAGAAATTAAACCCTTATCAGATACGTCATTCCCAAAGATATTTTCCCAGCCTGTAGGTTGTCTTTTTACTCTTTAGATGCAAATGAGTATTTAATTTTTATGACATCACAGTTATCTAATTTGACTTCTACAGTTTGAATATTAACAGTTGTGTTTGATAAATTTTTTTAAATTAGATCCCATAGTTTTGTTCCTATGTTTTCTTCCAAGAACTTTATAGCTTTAATGTTAACACTTAGGTCTTTGATCCATTTTGAGTTAGCTTTTGTGTATGGTGTGAGGTATGGGTCCTGTTTCATTTTTCTGCATATGGATGAAATGCAATTGTTTTTTGTATGTTGATCTTTTATCCTGTGGCCTTGCTGAACTCATCTATTAATTATAGCAATATCTTTTTGTAGATATCTTTTACCTTAGTTATCTAGTGCTGCTATAACAGAAAAACCACAAGTGGATGCCTTTGACAGACAGAAATTTATTTTCTCAAAGTTTTGGAGGCTAGAAGTCCAAATTCAGGGCACCAGGTCTAGAGGAAGACTTTTTCTCTCTGTCACCTCTGGGAGAAGGTCCTTGTCTCTTCAGCTTCTGTTTTCCGTTCCTTGGCAATCTCCATATGGCTTGGTATCAATCTTCCCCCATCTCTGCTTCCTAGCTTGCTTGTTTAATCTCTTTATCTCAAAAGAGATTAACTCAAAGACACACCCTACACTAATCCTGCCTCACTGACATAAGGAAGACAATCTATTCCCAAATGGGATTATAACCACAGGCACAGAGGTTAGGGTTTATAACACATATTTTGGGGGGACACAGTTCAATCCATAACACCTTGGGATTTTCTACATAGACAGTCATGTCATCTGCAAATAGGGACAGTTGCACTTCCTCCTTTCCAATCTGTATACCTTTTATTTCTTTTTTCTTGCCTATTGCAGTGGCTAGAAATTCCAGTACTATGTTGAATGAGAGTGGTTTAGTGGACATTCTTGCCTTGTTCCTGATATTAGGAAGATAAGCAGGATACTATTAAGTATTATGTTTGCTTTAGGTTTTTTTAATAGATGTACTTTATCGAGCTAAGGTAATTCTCATTTATTCCTCACTTGCTGAGAGTCTTGAACATGAATGTGTGTTGTATTTTGTCAAATGCTTTTTCTGGATCAAGTGGTATGATCATATGATTTTTCTTCTGTAGTTTGTTATGAAGGATTGCATTGATTGATTTTCAAATGCTGAACCAGTCTTGCATACCAAGAGTAAATCATCCCATTTGATTGTGGTATACAACTCTTTGTATAAGGAGCTAGATTCAGTTTCCTCTTATTTTCTTGGGTGTTTTTTGTCTAAGTTCTTGACAGATATTGGTGTGTAGTTTTATATTTTCAAACTGTCTCTTTTTGGTTTTGGTATCCAGAATAATACCTGCTTCATAATAATGAATTGGGAAGTATGCCTTTTTCTTCTATTTTCTGGAAGACATTATATAAAACTGACATTAATTGTTCTTTAAATCTCTGGACAAATTCAACAAAGAAATAATCTAGGTCTATAAATTTCATTTTGGGGAGCTTTTAAATCGAAAATTCATTTTCTTTAATGGTTATAGGGATATTCAGAATATCTTTCATCTTGGCTGAGTTTTGGGAGTTTATGATTTTTGAGGAATTGTTCCATTTCTTCTAAGTTGTCAACTTTATGAGCGTAAAGTTGTAGCTAATATTCCTTTATTGTCTTTTAACGG
>NW_004443956.1:9036704-9037874 GCF_000243295.1 Trichechus manatus latirostris | reverse complement strand
AGCACACTTTGTATGATTTCAATTCTTTCAAGTTTGCAGAGGTTTATTTTGTGGCTCAGGACATGGTCTATCATGGTGAATGCTTGATGGGTACTTGAAAATATATATATTTTACTGTTGTTGAGTGGAGTGTCCTATGTACATCATTAGACCCTGACCATTGATTATTGGCAGGGCCCCCAATAGACCCCCCTTGCTGGTGGTGTCAGGATCACCTGACTTTGTCAGAAGGATTCCCTTTTGGTCCAGGAGACAAATGAGCCTGCTGGGCTGCCTTCTGTTGCTAGGTTGGGGGTCAAGAAAAGCCAGCTCTAGGTCACCTTCTTCTGTTGGATCGGGAGATATAAGTAGTTCTGCTGCTGTGATGTTCTCCAGTCTTAGAGTCCCAAACCAGTTGACCTTCTTAACACATTTCAGAGTTCTCCTTCAGTTGCCTCTTGCGTGGTTTCTAGGGCTCATAGTTGTGCTTAGTGGAGAGGAGCAGGGAAAAATTCGTATACACCATCTTGTCCAGATCGGAAGTCAATACGTATTTTTTAAAGTACACTCTAAATGTGTTTCTTTTACTTTATTGCCATTTTTACTGATATTTGTTGACCAGAATGCCAATGTATGACTCAAAAATATGAGTTTCCCTGGGAGAAATTATGCTAAATTGTCCTGTAGTGAGAGGGGATGGAAGAAAGTGCTAGGGATGAAGTGATACAGACCTTAGAGAGGAAGACGTTTTGGAAATCTTCCCCTAGAACAAGGAAGGGGTGAGAGTTTTGCAAGTTTGGCAGTAGCAGATACCAGGGGTCCTCTACCTCATAGTAGAAGACCTCGGAGGAGATTAAGTGCTATGCAATAACACCCAGGAAGCTGGAACTAAGTTCTGAGGTTCCCAAATAAGCAGAGATGTTCATCCTTAAGCAGAAAGCTAAGGTATTGCCCCTTTTCAATGGACGGTGTAAGTTTGGAAATTGGGTATATTAGTGAGGACTTGAAGGACTGAAAAGTAGGCTGCCTTCATTTATAACCACAAGGACATATGGACAGAGTGTTCATTGCATCACTCCCTGTGAAAGTACAAAAATGGAAACAACTTCCATCTCCACTGAGATAGGCATGAATAAATTATATATACATGCAGCAGTTAAACATAAATGAACCAATTCACCCTGTATTAAT
>NW_004443956.1:9018564-9026045 GCF_000243295.1 Trichechus manatus latirostris | reverse complement strand
GGTTTCTCAGTTATGAGATGGAGATTATAGCTGTACTTACCTTATATATTGTTGTAAGTATTAAATAGGATATAATTAATTTTATCAACATACTTTCAACAATGCCTAGCACATTTTAAGTACAGACATACCTCAGAGATATTGTGGGTTTGGATCCAGACCATGACAATAAAGCATATATTGCTATAAAGTGAGTCACATGAATTTTTTGGTTTCCCAAGGCATATAAAAGTTGTGTTTACACTATACTGTGCAATAACATTATGTCTAAAAACACAATGTAAGTTCCTTAATTAAAAAATACTTCATTGCTAAAAAATGCTAACCATTATCTGAGCCTTCAGTGAGTCAGAATGTTTTTTTGCTGGTGGAGGGTCTTTGCTCGATGTTAATGGCTGCTGAGTGATCAGGGTGGCAGTTGCTGAAGGCTGGGGTGGCTGTGGCAATTTCTTAAAATAAGACAACAATGAAGTCTGCCGCCTCGATTGACTCTTCCTTTCACGATACATTTCCCTGTAGCATGCACTGCTGTTTGATAGCATTTAACCCACAGTAGAACTTTCAAAATTGGAGTGAATCCTCTCAAACCCTGCCACTGCTTTGTCAACCAAGTTCATGTAATATTCTAAATCTTTTGTTGCCATTTCAACAATGTTCACAGCATCTTCACCAGGAGTAAATTCCATCTCAACAAATCACTTTCTTTGCTCATCCATAGGAAGCAACTCCTCATCCGTTCAAGTTTTATCGTGAGATGGCAACAATTCAGTCACAGCTTCAGGCTCCACTTCTAACTCTAGTTCTCTTGCTGTTTCCACCACATCTGTGGTTACTTCCTCCACTGAAGTCATGAAGCCCTCAAAATCATCCATGAGAGTTGGAATCAACTTCTTCCAAACTCCTGTTAATGTTGATATTTTGACCTCCTCCCATGAATCATGAATGGCATCTAGAATGATAAACCATTTCTAGAAGGTTTTCAATTTACTTTGCCCAGATCCATCAGAGGAATCACTACGTATGGCAGCTATAGCCTTACAAAATGTATTTCTTAAATAATAAGACTTGAAAGACAAAATGACTGCTTGATCCATGGGCTACAAAATGGATGTTGTATTAGCAGGTATGAAAACAACATGTATCTCCTTGTACATCTCCATTAGAGCTCTTAGGTGAATAGGTGTATCGTCAATGAGCAGCAATATTTTTAAAGGAATCTTTTTTCTGAGCAGTAGATCTCAACAGCGGGCTTGAAATATTCAGTAAACCGTGTTGTAAACACATGTGCTGCCATCCAGGCTTTGTTGTTCCATTTATAGAGCACAGGCAGAGTAGATTTAGCATAATTTTTAAGGGCCCTAGGGTTTTCAGAATGGTAAATGAGCATTGGCTTCAACTTAAAGTCACCAGCTGCATTAGCCACTAACAGGAGAATCAGCCTGTCCTTTGAAGCTTTGAAGCCAGGCATTGACTTCTCCTCTCTAGCTATGAAAGTCCTAGATGGCATTGAAAATCTGTTGTTTAGTGTAGCCACCTTCATCAAATTATCTTAGCTAGATCTTCTGGATACCTTGCTGCACCTTCAACAGCAGCAGTTGCTGTTCCACCTTGAACATTTACGTTGTGGAGAGGGCTTCTTTCCTTAAACCTCATGAACCAACTTTTGCTAGCTTCAGACTTTTCTTCTACAGCATGATCACCTCTCTCAGCCTTCATAGAACTGAAGAGACTTAGGGCCTTTCTCTGGATTAGGCTTTGGCTTAAGGGAATGTTGTGGCTGGTTTGATCTTCTATCCAGACCACTAAAACTTTTTCTATATCAGCAATAAGGCTGTTTCTCTTTCTCATCATTCATGTGTTCACTGGAGTGGCACTTTTAATTTCCTTCAAGAAGTTTTCCTTTGTATTCACGACTTGGCTAACTGGTAGAAGAGGCCTAGCTTTTGGCCTATCCTGGATTTCTACACGCTTTGCTCACTAAGCTTAGTCATTTCTAGCTTTTGATTTAAAGTGAGAGATGTGTAACACTTCTTTCACTGGAACACTTAGATGCCACTGTAGGGTTATTAATTGGCCTAATTTCAATATTGTCCTGTCTCAGGGAATAGGGAGGCCTGAGGAGAGGGAGAGAGATGGGGGAATGGCCAGTTGGTGGAGCAGTCAAAACACACACATTTATCGATAAAGTTCAGTGTCTTATATGGGCACGGTTCGTGGAACCCTAAAACAATTACAATAATAACATCAAAGATCACTGATCACAGATCACCGTAACAGGTATAATAATAATGACAAATTCTGAAATATTGTGGGAATTACCCAAACGTGACACACAGACACAGAGTGAGCACATGCTGTTGGAAAAAATGGTGCTGATAGACTTGCTCGAGGCAGGGTTGTCACAAACCTTCAATTTGTAAAACACGCGTTACTTGCGAAGCGCACTTAAACGAGGTGCGCCTGTACCATGGAAGTGGAAGTTGTTATTGTCAGTGGCTATCACTCAGTAACAATCTTGCAGGAAAGATTAAAAAAAACAAACTCGTGGCCGTCAAGTCGATTCTGACTCATAGTGACCCTATGGGACAGAGTAGAACTACCCATACAGTTTCCAAGGATTGCCTGGTGGATTCGAACTGCTGACCTTTTGGTTAGCAGCCGTAGCTCTTAACCACTACGCCACCAGGGTTTCCAGCAGGGAAGATAGGCACTAGATAAATTACTATAATTATGCAAAGCGGTATAAAAGGACAATCACTGAGTGATATAGCAAAGAAGAAGAGGTGTGCATTGCCCTCAAGCAGCTCACAGTCCGTTGGGGGAGAAAGACCTGAAAATAGATTATCCTATTACAGTGGGCTAAATGATAACAGGGGTTGTCAAAATGCTGCAGCACAGAGGAGGAATGGACTCACAGCCCAATGCTTTACAGAGGCAGTGTGCTCTGAGCTGAATCTGAGGGCTGACTTCCGGTTCTATCTCTAGTCCTTGGATTGCATGTGTAGATTCATGGAAGACAGTAATGTCAGACAGCAAAATAAAATGCTTTACATTGCCACAAGTATGTTAGCAGTTGGTTTGTAACAGTTGGCTGCATTTTGGATAGAGCGCATACTCAGTCAATATTTTCATATGCTGATGCTTGGTATGGAGGCATAGGAGATATTTCAGCAAAGGAGGGATTATCTTTCATAACAGAACTGCAAAGAGAATGCGAATTCAATTCAGGGGTTATTCTCATTATTTTCTTCTATTGCAGATGCCTGATTATCAGGCAAAATACCAAATTAAAAAAACAACTACACTGCCATCAGGTTGATGCAACTTATGGTTACCAGTGCCAAATACATTAGGAATAAAACAGACCACGGTTTTGTTAAGTGAAATAGGAAGCTCTTCCTTGACAATGAAAAAGAATGAAAGATAAACTGTGACTAGAAGAGAGCTGTCAGGAGATTGAGAATAAATTTAACTTGGATAGAAAATATCTTTTAGAATAGGAAGTAATAGTGTAATGACTGAATGACTACTTCATTAAATTATTCAATCTAAGTATAATGTTGAGGTGACTTTGTGTGTTTTTAACTCTTTTTTACTAGTGATAACTATACTTAAGACAATCTTCATTCAAGCTTTGGAGCTGCTAAATTAATAGTTTACTTGGCAAAAACAATTTGACTAAATGCTTGTCTTTATACTGAAGAAAATATATCAGTGGATTGGAAAGCTTCCTTTAAGTCATTTGCCCATTTTTGTTCTCTGTGCATATCACGTCCATCTCAGAAGTTAATTGGTAGTAGACTACTCTTAAACAAATAAATGCCTAGTAATGAGAGGTATGAAGATGTGGATAGAAAGCTTATGGTACTGCTGTATCTTTAACATTGCTTTGTCATTCAATTAGTGCTGATGAGAATTTCATTTACTTTTCTTCACCTTTTCATTGGAAAGTCAAGAAGTCTGTAAATCCAGATTAATGACGACAGCAGTTAGCTGTACCTATTCATAAATCCATTTGTTTGAGTATATTCTGACAGGTAGAATGTATTATACATCTAACTTTTACCGTACATATTTCCCTTTTTCTTTTCCAATTTGTAACAATCATAAAAAAGGATACAGTCAGGGATATACTTATTGAGCAATATGTTTTTGTGGTTTCATTTATTTTGTAGACTCATTTCCAATGTAGCTGTACTTCCAGCTTTGCCATGGTTTGTGGATATAATTTGTTTTGATCTGGATATATATTTCTATCTGCAATAAGCAACAGCATGATACATGGAGAGAATATTGATGTTGTCAAGGATTTCACTTTACTTGCATCCACAACCAAGGCCCATGGAAGCAGCAGTCAAGAAATAAAACAACGTATTGCATTGGGCAAATCTGCTGCAAAAGACCTCTTTAAAGTGTTGAAAAACAAAGATGTCACTTTGAGGACTAAGGTGCGCTTGACCCAAGCCGTGGTATTTGCAACTGCCTCGTAATGCATGTGAAAGCTGGACAATGAATACGGAAGACCGAGGAAGAATTGATGCCTTTGGATTATGGTGTTGGTGAAGATTACTGAATATACCATGGACTGCTAGAATAAGCAACAAGTCTGTCTGGGAAACAGTACATCCAGAGTGTTCCTTGAAAACGATGATGGCGAGACTTCATCTCACATACTTTGGACATGTTATCAGGAGGGACAAGTTCCCGGAGAAGGACATCATGCTTGGTAAGGTAGAGGGTCAGTGAAAAAGAGGAAGACTCTCAACGAGATGGACTGACACTGTAGCTGCAACAATGGGCTCAAACACAGCAATGATTGTGAGCATGGTGCAGAACTAGGCAGTGTTTTATTCTGTTTGTACGTCTGGTCGCTATGAGTCGGAACTGACTAGATGGCACCTAACCACAATAACAATCTGCATAAAAATTCACTGATTAATGTATGCTGATACATTTCAAAATTAAAATCCTATGTTCTTTGCAAGTATTTAATACACTAAAGTAAATTTTAACATAATTGCTGCCTGGGACAGACATATAGGTCTTGTGAGTGAATAAAGTTTCTCTCAAGGCAGGGCTGAGTCAAGGTACATGTGTATAAATTGTGAAGCTGTATCACCAAAGGATCCTGTACTGATTTGATGTCTCGCTCAACCTCAGGTAACGAAAAGAGAAAAGTTTAGTCTAGTGGTTCTCAGCCAGGAGCAATTTGTCCCCAGGGGACATTTGGCAGTGACTGGAGATATTTTTGATTGTCACAACTAGGGGGTGGGTGCTACTGGCATCGAGCGTGTAAAGATCAGAAATGCTGCTAAACATTCTACAATGCACAAGACGGTCCCCCAAAGTGTCAGTAGTCCAGGCTGAGAAACCCTGGTCTAGTCTGATGAATTTCAATTTCAAATTCCTTTTAAGTGTAGACATCTATATTCCTCCAGGTATTAGCCTTTGTCAGAGCTACCAAGGCGACTTCTCAATTAATGAGTGAATACCTCTCTGTCTTGATCTAAGTTAGTAAGAGTCCTGACAAGTTGAGGTGGCTGAGCTGACTTCACCTCACCTTCACAGGTAAGTGTACACACACACACACACACACACACACACACACACGTGCATACATGCACACGCACACTGCGTACCCCAACATAGAGCCTGTCTCTCTCATGTACATCTGGCAGCCCTAAAGTTGGAATAATTATTCTGACTTACTGCACACCTCTGCAATGTTGGTCCATTGTGTCTTTTTAATCACCCAATGAGAGGAGCCGTGGGAAACTGGGAAAGTTAAATGGCACCACTGTGAGTGGTCACTTGCTTTCCAAGTTAGTTGTGATTTTTGCCAAGCCTAAGCTCTTGTGTGTCCTGGCTTGAACACCATTTTCAATGTGCTTCCTGCAGAGATGAGCGGGTGTGTGTTTCCTTTCAAGAGGTCTGCTTTTCCCGACTTGCCATTCCCAATGGCTTGTAGGACGGAGAAAATACTACTGAGCTATCGCAATTCAGTGATTCTGTGTTCCTGAGACAATTCTACAGGCCTTGGAGACACATGTTCTTTTACATAAATGGGGGATGTGTGACTATCTTCCTTTGAAAGGCACCAAGGGAACCGATGAGGTTTCACATTCTGGATGTTCCAAGAGCAACATTTCTAGAGGAAAGGAAGAGATGTCACAGAGCCGGCCTCTACTCACTCCAACACCTTAATTTCTGCTCCTGGATGTCAATCACTCAACATATAATTACCAAGTATTTACAGCATGCAGAGCATTCATGTGGAACTGTTAATAGAAGAGGGAAAAAATATCGTTCTCTGAATTCTTCAAAAGGTTTGTGGGATAGGTGAAGTGATCTTATATAAGAGAAAACTCAAGGCAGGATGGGATTCATAACAAAATAAACAGTAAAAGGAGCCCTAGTGGTACAATTGTTAAGCACTTGGCTGTTAACCAAAAGGTTGGCAGTTCAAACCCACCCAGCTGCTCTGCAAGAGAAAGACCTGGCGATCTGCTACTGTAACGATTACAGCCTGGAAAACCCTATGGGGCAGTTCTACTCTGTCACATGGGGTCACTATGAGTTGGAGTGGACTTGATGACACCCAGCAACAACAACGTGGATGGTAAAGTTCACGAAAGAGACAGCAGTACATGTGTTCTCACCTTCCCTCCTCTATCCCATGCTTGAAGTAGACATCAGTCATGCCACTCTTCCCTGCTGAACCCCGACATGGCCTCATTTTTCAGTGTAGCTATGCAAGTGACCATAAGCAGTCAATTGGCAGTGGTATCTGAGATGAATTCTATGTACCATCTTTAGATCAATGACTCTGAGAAGAAGTCACAGTGGTTTGGAGAAAACAGACAATAGGATGGATGGGATTTTGATAATGAGGAGGATATTTCAGGTTTGGCAGGGACACAGTTAAAATCACAGTGAGAGGAAGGTATAGGACTATTTGGAGAAGATTTCAAAAATGCATCAGCAGGAATCTGAGGTTACATGAAAATAAGTAGAAAAGTCGAAGAAGCTGCTGGCTTTGGGGAGATAGGAATGTAGTTTTAGAATTATATACCTCCATCTCCTTTCTTATTCTCTGCAGTCTAGAATTTTTACTGCATTTCATCTTCTCATTTTTTTTGCCTTATGGTGGATTGAATTGTGTCCCTCAAAAATATGCGTTGCATTCCTGGCCTCTGTGTCTGTGGCTGTGATCCTGTTTGGAAATGGGTTTTCTTTTGTTGTGTAAATGAGGTCACACCATTGTAGGGTGGGTCTTAAACATAACCACTTCTGAGTTATAAAAAGAGCAGAATAGATGCAGAGACACACACACACAGGTTGAAGACAGCCTCCATGTGAGGCCCTGTCTACAAGCAAAGGAATGCCAACTATTACCAGCAGTCACCAGAAACTAGGAGATAGACCCACAGAAGGAACCAACATGGCTGAGACCCTGATCTGGACTTTTACCCTACAGAACC
>NW_004443956.1:8988061-9018046 GCF_000243295.1 Trichechus manatus latirostris | reverse complement strand
TGAATTTAAAAGAAGAGATGAAGGTACTTAATTCTAAAACTATGTTCTTAGCTATGTAACCTGCCTGAGATTGTCCTGGCTCTGAAGTCCATGCTCTTAATAATGATGCTGTTCTTCCTGATACAGAATGTAATTAGAATAAATGATTCATTGGGATGTGAAATACAGATGTGTTTATAGAACAGTGAGGGATTCAAGTTGTGTGTGTGTGAGAGAGAGAGAGACAGAGAAAGAGAAGGGGGAGAAAGAGAAAAAGAGAGAGACAGCATGAGAGTGCGTGTGTTTTCCTGTTCATGTCCTTGGAGTTCTGAGGGAAACCAAGTGATAAGTCTGCTGGAAGGAAACACACAGGTGTCCCAGTGTGGATCTGTGTGGAAAAGACTTGACTGACAATTGGGAGATGAACCAGCATCTGGGCTTGTTTAGCTGTGGAGTCTACTATTTGTCTGGGTACACCACTGTTTCTGAGTAAGTCTTTGTTCCAGACGTGATCCACCTGGCATTTGTACGTGGTTGTCCATCCTTTCTCTTCCGAAGGCTTTGAATAATGTGATTGGTCTGTTCCTGCACCATAGCTGTGGCTCATTAAGTACCTCCTGCAGGAGACACAGACCTTCGTTTCCCTCTGTGCAAGAATGAACATGCAGAAAAAAGTGAAGTTGTTCAGCCCCTTCCCCAGCAATCGCGGAGTTATTAGTAGACACCACTTGTCGAGCTTTGCTCAGTTACCACTGATGCACGCACTGCCACAATGTGATTCACTCTGTGAGTCCTTCTGATGTCGGCAAGTCGGCCACCCTTACTGTTCAGAGCGTTTACTCTGTAAACAGGACAGCATTACCAAGGCTTGTGACACATAAAAAAGAAAATGCCCATATATCAAGCTGGAATTAGAAGTCAAGGTGTAAGAGAAGAGAGAGGCATCTAATTCAGTAATGTCAGTTACCTTTTGCCTTCAAGCTTAGAGTTTAATTCAAGTGCCCTCGTTGCAAGAACACTGGGTCAAGACTCTGTTCTCACTGGAGTCCTGGGGAATACATTCATTCTTGCCCAGCTCCAGCCAGATTCCATTTGGAAGCCATGCCCATTGCTTTAATTAGGGGAAAAAAATTAATGTTGTAAATTCATAGTGTGTCACTCTTAATTTTGGTACAATCCATCACACTCTGAGTGTGTGTGTGGCAGCTCTTTTTAATAAAGGATTTTGCAGAGCACCTGCTGTGGCTAAAACACTTTATCGTCTTCGCTAGCTCCGGGAGTTCTAGCATTATGTCATGTTTGACTCCAAAAAATATTATTATAAGCCCTGGAATTAGAAACTCAACAATGGAGCTCGCTGCTTTCAATTGCCCATGAAGCTATCCTATTTTGAGGAATAAAACTTGGTAAGCTTTCATTTTAATCAAAAACTATAAGAAGACCAGGGTTGCTTGTCTGAAACGAAAAATTTCCACTTTTTTGGATACTATCAGATAACGGCTCTCTCACCTATGAATTAATTATAAAACTAGAAATACTCGAAGAATATCAAATGATATCCCCCACACTTTCTTTTAACGATAACTTTATGTTTCATCAACTTGGAGCTTAAAGGATAGAAATGAAGAGGATTCGAGAGCCAATTTAAAAAACATCTCATAAGCTGTATGCAGCACCTGGAAAGATCATCCAAGGCTTACTGTGTCCCAAGCACCGTCCTCATATAACCAGCTCATTGAACAGTCTTAAGCTATTGGGATATAAACAAGAAAAACTTCTTTTCCTAATAATAACCCTCAAAGAAGATATGCCAAACCTTCTGCCCTCCTTCCTGGCTGAGCAGTGGTCCCCTTAATTTCTCAGACCCATTCCATAAGCTTCAGGTGCTTCTGTTTATTCCACTGGTCTCTTCTGGATTTGTATGGAGATTCAGTTCTGTTTGCTTTTAAATGTCAGCCTTATCTTTTTCCCTCTTTGCCCCATTAGTGTCCAGTCCTGAATCCCACCGACATTAAGAGAGTCCCCTGTCCCCAACCTGGGAGGTGCATGAGGGAGTAATTCTGTCACTCACAAGCTGTAGAAGTGACTCTCCTGGAGCATTGTCTCTGGGCCTCAGAGAGAAGGAGCACCTCTCAGTACACCCTCCTGGGGAGAAGCAGTGGCAACGAACGCAGTGGCAAGGCCAAGGGCGTGGGGGTGGGCTAGCTCTTCTGCAATGGCACCCTTCAGTAAGCCTTGCAAGCATGTGGCTGCTCCCTTCACATTGACTTTATTATGTATTTCCTGAGTGGTGCAAACAGTTAATACGCTCAGCTGCTAAGCAAAAGGTTGGAGGTTCGAATTCACCCGGAGGTTCCTCAGAAGAAAGGCCTGATGATCTACTTTTGAAAAATCAGCCATTGAAAACCCTGTGAAGCGCAGTTCTATTCTGATACACGTGAAGTTTCCATGAGTCACAGTTGACTTGACGTTACTGGGTACTAGCAGCTTCTGTCCTCAGCTGTGGGCCTTATCCCCAATTCTAGGACAACAAAGATGGTCTTCTGGGTACTGAGCATCACCTAGTTCCTTAGTATATACTCTTCTCACCAAATTTATAATAACTCTGTGAAGTTGGTTGGTTATCTGTTTTTTCAGATGTAGTGGTTTAGGGTAGTTCCATACATCATGTGGTTAAATGGACAAAATGGTGTCGGACAGGAGTTCAAGTTGTAGGCTCTGCAAATTACAACCGCTCCAGAGATTTTGACCAATGGTTTCACATCTACCATTAACCCATTCCTCATTCTCTAAGTACCAATTCTAAGCCCTAATGTCTCTACTTCTTCCCATCTCAAGGCCTCTCCCTTATCTGGAACTTCCTCCACCCCCAAAGACCTTGTTAATTTCCCAAATCTAAGCCTTTGCTTATGTTGCTCCCCTCCCTTAAAAGCTCATCCTTCTCCCTTCTTCAACCAAATCTGCCATAGAAAATTCAGTCATTACTTTATTTAGTAAATATTTATTTAAAGACTACATTTATTAGTCAGGATAGGCTGGATTTTACTGTCGTCACAAATCTGAAATATAAGTGGCTTATAACACAGGTTATTTCACATTCATACTACATGTCCATTATGAGTTGGCTGGTGGCTCTGCTCCACATCTTCCTCACTCAGGATCATAGTTTCCAGCATCTAGAGCAGCCTGTCCAATAGAATTTTCTGTGATGAATGAAGTATTCTATGTCTGCACTGTCCAGATGGTACTCACTAGTCATAGCCACACTTGGCCAGTGGCTATTGAATTGGATAGGTCCAGAACATCACCTGTTGGGATTGCATGGAGAGAGCAACATGGACACTTACATACTCGTCCTTAAAAGCTTCTACCCAGAAATAATAATGTTACTCCCTCTCCTATTTAATGGGCCAAAGTAAGTTATATATCCACATCTAGCTTCCAGGGGTCAGGAAAAGCAGCCCTACCTTATCCTGGTAGAAGAAGAAACAAAAGCATCAGTGAGTAGCACTAATGAATTACATGTCACCACTGTTCAGAGTTCTGGATAAAATAGACATGCATCTTGCCCTCATGGAGCTTAGATTCTAATGAGGAGGAAGGACGAAGATGATCATTAAAAACGTATACACTAGGGCTTCGAACTGGTTGGTTTTTGTTTGAACTGCTGGGAATTCACATTTCTATGGTGGATTTTGTTTTAAAGTCTATTTTATCTGAAATTAGTATTGCCACTCCTGCTTTTTTTTTTTTTTTTGGTGGCTGTTTGCTTGATACATATTTTTCCTTCTTTTGATTTTTAATAAATTTATGTCTTTGTTTCTAAGGTGTGTCTCTTGTAGACAGCATATTGATGGATCCTGTTTTTTTTTATCCATTCACTTTGTCTCTTTATGGGTGCATTTAGGCCATTTTCGTTTAGTGTAATTATTGATAGGTGTGAGTTTGTCATTTTGCAGTGCTTTTTTTGTGGTGCTGACAATTTCTTTGTTCCTCTTACTCTCTTGTGCTGAATTCCTTTTGTTTGTGGATTTTTATTTTTTCATTTCTTTTGTTTTTACTAAGACTGTTTTTCTTTTTTATTTTGATGAGTAGGTTTGTCAACTTTCTTTGTGGTTACCTTAAAATTTACCCTTATCTTCCTAAGTTTGAACTAGTCTATTATTACTTGGTATCGCCTTGCCTTCCTCTCCATTAGAAAGTTCTGTACCTACACCGTTTATTCCCTCTTTTATTGTTCTGATGTTGTTGTATCCAGGATTGACGCTTGTCTCTGTTTTACTTAGTTTTTCGGGTCTTTGTTGTGGAGGGACAGTGTGGTGCTTCTGTCTATAGTGCCAGGTTCCCAGAATCTCTGAGAATTTGCGTTTCTAACAAGTTCCCAGGAAGTTGTATGTAAGAATCGCCTGGGGATCTTGTTAAAATGTAGATTCTGATTCAGTAAATTTGGGGTGGGAATGCAAATTCTCAGCATGGGGTTGAACCAAAAATAACTGGTTCTAAGCCCTGTCATCTAGTGAATTCCGACTCATGACAACCTCATGTGTGTCAGAGTAGAATTGTGCTCCAAAGGGTTTTTAGTGGCCAATTTTTCAGAAAGAGATCACCAAGCCTTTATTCTGAGGCACCTCTGCGTGGACCTGAGCCTCCAACCTTTAGGTGAGGAGTCCAGAGCAAACTGGCAGTGCCACCCAGGGACCTTAAGGAAGTAGGAAAGACTTCTATGAAAACATGACCTGAATGAGGAATATGAAGTTGCAAAGAGTAAGGTAAAGAATATTTCAGACAAAGGTAAGAGCATGTGTGAAGTCTCTGGATTTGGAAAGTGCTCAGTGATATCTTCTAGAAGGAAGCCCAGGAGGTTGCAGTGGATGACAGGGAGAATGGCACAGTGAATGCCGCAGAACAAGGGCCTTGTCATACAGAACTTGGGAAGCTGTGGTAGAAATTTCAGTTTGATTCTCTAGTCAAGGAGCCCTGGTGGCTCAGTGATTAAGAGCTTGGCTGCAAACCAAAAGGTCAGCAGTTTGAATCCACCAGTCGCTCCTTGGAAACCTTGTGGGGCAGTTCTGCTCTGTCCTGTAGGATCACTATGAGTTGAAATCAACTCGATGGCAACGGGCTTGGTTTTGATTTTTGGCTCTAGTCAAGAGAAGTTGCTAGTGAATTTTATGTAGGAGAAACATGATCTCATGTAGTTTTGAAAGATCAGTCTATCTGCTGCTTGGACAGTGTTTAGAAAGAAACAGGAGAGAAGAAGTGAGAAAGTGCTTCCTCCAGGAATTTATTGATCAATGTAACTTTTTTTTAATTGATCAAAAATTATTAAATTTTTAACAAAAAATGTATTATTTATCCGTTACTGTGTAACAATTACCACAAGCTCAGTGACTTAAAACAACATCCATTTATGATCTCATAGTTTTCATGGGCAGGGGTGGATCAAGCAAGTAAGCAAGGTACGCACGGGCTTACTTGTGTTTACTTAAAATTGTGCACTACAAATTAGTAAGTAAACACAAGGAAGCCTGTGTGTATCTTGGTTATTGGGTAATCCATCCCTGTCTGAGGGTCAGGAAGCCAGCATGACTTAGCTGGGTCAGCTGATCAGGGTCTCACAAAGATTCACCAATGTGTTGGCCAAGCTGCATTCTTTTCTGGAGCTCAGGGTCCTTATCCCAGCTCACGTGGTTGTTGGCAGAATTCAGTTCCTTGCAGTTATAGGACTGAGATCCCTGTTTTATTAATAGGTGTCAGTGAGGGTCACTCAGTGTTCACAGTTCTTGCTATGTGACCCTCTCACAACGTAACAGCTTGCTTCTTCAAAGCCAGCAGGAGAATCGTCTGTTCAGGAAGGGAGACAGTCGCTCTTTTAAGGGCTTTCACCTGATTAAGTCAGACCCACCCAGGACAATCTCCATTTTGATTATCTCAAAATCAACTGAATGGGGACCTGAATTACATCTATAAAATTCCTTCTTCTTTACCATGAAACATACCCTAACCACTGGAATACTATCCCATGATATTCAAAGATCCTGTCCACATTCGAGGGGAGAGGATTACACAGGACCTGTATACCAAGGGGCAGGGGTCTTGGAAGCCATCTTAGAATTCTGTCTACCACAGTTTCTTTGACTTTCCCAGCTCACGCAGCCTCCCAGGATTCCCATGACACTTATTGTCTGTACTCCAGGGAAGAGGGGGGTAAGAATTAGGGAGCTGTTGCCACCAAGAACCAGTTCCATCAGGTGGGTCATAAGGAGCCGCAGTCTATCATTTTTTGGCAATTTAATTTGGTCATCTGTGCAGCTCTGAGAGCTAATGTAGGCTACCCAGATTCACAAGAGACTGGTCAGTAAGCCAGAGTGACATCACTATTGTTTGGCATAAAATACAACTGCTAGGCAGACCAGAACAGGTGTGTTTGCTAAAAACACTGCAGAAAGCGTGTAAAGACAGCTTGGGATCAGAGAGAGGAGGGTCAGTAGG
Organism: Trichechus manatus latirostris; assembly: GCF_000243295.1. Taxonomy (NCBI): domain Eukaryota; kingdom Metazoa; phylum Chordata; class Mammalia; order Sirenia; family Trichechidae; genus Trichechus; species Trichechus manatus. The sequence goes on along the minus strand of NW_004443956.1, from coordinate 9,011,575 downwards.
GTTAAGTCCCTTAACCACTCGTAGCCTCAGTTTTCTCATCTTTAAAATGGGGATCATTTTAATCACCCCCATGGCATTATTTGTGTAATATAAATGAGACAATAAATGTGTCAAATCCTGGCAGCTGATAAGCTTGCAACACCCAGTAGCTGCTGTTACCCTCCTTATCCTCCTCACCAGGCACAGCTGAAGTCAGATAAATACTTGTTGCCATAACACAATTGAAGGCAGGCAGCTTGGGAAGCTGTCCAGATTTTGTCCCAGGTGGGGCTCCAGGGCTGAAGCAAACAAGCTCACCAGTGTGTCACTAAGCCACTGTGGGACATCATTTCCAAGTCTGTTAAGCTGAGATAACTTGTTCCTCCACCTCCTCTCACTGAGGAAGCTTGTGGCAGCAATTCAAGGCTCTTAGAAGAAATGTGCCACAGGATAATAACATAGGGATAAATACCTTGCATCCATGTCTCTTTTCCTCCCAGAGAGTGAAGGTATTCTTGCAGCTCTGGGTAACATGTCTTGGTAACAGAACCTTCCTGCGCCATCTATCATCCCATTACTTTATAGCTGGGATTTGATAATTCATTCATTTGGACTCTGCTGCAAACTGCCTCATACCGCTGAGCAGCAAGTAATCAATTAACGCTCAATTTTCCTGCTGCCACACCTGTATGTTAGAATGGGCACGATTTCCCTGCCCTGTGCCTCTGAAATCGCAGGAGTATTCTTGGAATCTTGAAGGTTCAATATTTGCCAAATATTTTCTAACACATAGTTTCACGTATTTTCAGCCAAATAGGATACATCTTCGGATGCTCTTTTGTAATTGATTTGCAGGGATTTAACCTGAACACAGATGCAACTCGTTTGAAACCACGCCTCAGGTCATTTGGCTTTGGAATGAGAATATTATGTTGTCTCAGGTTCATTCTATGTCACATGTCAATACTCAGGTTTGCAGTAATGTCAACATGGCCAGTGAAGAAAAGGAGAATGTATTTTCATTTCCATGTTTCAGAACTGAAGACATTAAAGAAGGCAGAATTGTTCATTGCAAATAAACTCATCACTTGTTGGTTAGATTAGAATCTCTGTAATATGAAGAAAGTTCATAAAATCAAATTACTCACTAGAATTCTGCAGAGGAGATAGCCCAAAAGAGCAGAGAGAATAATATTGACAAGAGAGTCTTGTTAATAAATCTCACAGCCAAAGAACATTCGTCTAGACCAGGGGTTGGCAAACTGCTTCAGTCCATTGCCCGTTTTTGTAAATAAAGCTTTACTACAACATAGTCAAACTCATCTGAGAGCCTGTAAAGCCTAAAATATTTACTACTTAGCCCTTTAGCAAACAAGGTTTCTGGCCACTGATCTAGAACATGAGTTATTAAACTACCTTTTAAAGACAATTACATATAAAATATATTTATAATATCTGGTGGTGCAGTGGTTAAGGGCTATAGCTGCTAACCAAAAGTCAGTGGTTCAAATCTACCAGCCACTCCTTAGAAACCCTATTGGGCAATTCTATTCTGTCCTATAGGGCCACTATGGGTCAGAAAAGACTCAACAGCTGCAGGGTTTTTTTGTATCTATTTTAAGTCACAACAGACTATATTAAGACAGAAAGTGTATCAAAAGGAGACAGATGCATTTAACAAACAAAACCCCCAAACCAAACTCACTGCTGTTGAGTTGATTCCAACTCATAGCAACCTTACAGGAAGGACAGAGTAGAACCGCCCCGTAGGGTTTCCAAAGCTGTAAATCTTTATGGAAGCAGACTGCCACATCTTTCTGCCATGGAGCAGCTGGTGGGTTCGAACCATCAACCTTTTGGTTAGCAGCCAAGCACTTAAACAAGCCTCCTTCATCTAACAACAGAGCCCTAAAATACATGAAGCAAAAACTGACAAAACTGAAGGGAGAAATAGAAATTTAACAAGAATAGTTGTCAGACTTCGGTGCCTACTTTCAATGGAGTGAACAACTAGAAAGAGGACAAACAAGAAAATAGAAGCCATGAACAACACTATGAACCAAGTAACCCAACTGACGTCTATAGAACACTCCACCCAACAGCAGCATAGTACACATTCCGCAAGATTGGTTCAATATCTAAAAACGAATCAATGCACGATACACCTTATTAATAGAATGAAGGACAAATACATCATGATCATCTCAATAGACATAGAAAAGCATTTGACTAACTCCCAACATCTGTTTATGACAAAAACACTCAACAAACTAGAAATAGAAGGGAACTTCTTCAACTTGATAGAGGGAAGCTACAAAATAACCCACAGATGATAACATACTAAATGATGAACGATCAAAAGCTTTCCCCCTATGACTGGGAATAAGACAAGGATGTCCGCTTTAGCCACTTGTGTTCAACATTGTACTGAAGGTCCTAGCCAGGAAAATTATGCAAGAAAATTGAAAAAGGCATCCAGATTGGAAAGGATGAAGCAAAACAGTGTGTATTTGCAGGTAACGTGATCTTGTATATAGAAAATCCTAAGGAATCCATTAAAAAAAAACTATTATAGCTGACAAGTTCAGCATGGTTGCAGGATACAAGATCTGTATTCAAAAATCAATTGTATTTCTATATATAAGCAATGAGCAATCTGAAAATGAAATTTAGAAAGCAATTCCATTTACAATAGTATCAAAAGGAGTAAAATACTTAGGAATAAATTTAACAGAAGAAGAGCAAAGCTTGTATGTTGAAAACTACAAAACATCATAGAAAGAAATTAAAGAAGACCAAAATAGATAACCTGCGTCCATAGATTAGATGACTTTATTTTGCTAAGATGTCAGTACTCCCCAAATTGATATACTGAATGCAATCCCTATCAAAATTTTAATAGCCCTTTTTTTTTTTTTGGTAGAAATTTACCAACTGATCCTAAAATTCATGCGGAATTTCAAAGGCACTCAAAATAGCCAAAACAGTCTTGACAAAGAAGAACAAAGTAGGAGGACTTATAATTCCTGATTTTAAAATTTACTACAAAGCTACAGTAATCAAAGTGTGGTACTAGCAGAAGGAGGAACACACAGACCAATGGGATAGAATTGAAAGACCAGAAAAAAACCTCATACATTTATGGTCAATTGATTTTCACCAAAGATGCCAAGACAATTCAATGGAGGAAAGAAGAGCCTCTTCAAAAAATATTGCTGAGTCAACAGGATATCCACATACAAAAAGAATGGAGTTGGACCCCAAGTGTAGTATGGTAAATAATGGTCCTTAAAGATAGCAGGTTCTAATCTCTGGATGTTAACTTTATTTGGAAAAGAGGCTTTGCTGTTGTGATTAAATTAGGATGTAGACTACCCCAAAATGGAAACAAATATTTGTGAGTCATACAACAGATAAGGGTCTAATATTCAGCATATATAAAGAACTCTTACATCTCAACAACAGAGCCAAATTCTGCAATTAAAAAATGGGCAAAGTATTTGAACAGACTTTTCTCCAAAGAAGATATACAGATGGCCAATACACACATGAAAAGAGGCTCAATGTCATTAGTCATTAAATAATTGTGAATAAAACCATAATAAGATATAACTTCATAGCCACTAGGGTGGCTATAATGATAGTAAAAACAAAACAAAGAAGAGAAAATAGAGGATGTCGTACATAAGTTGGAATCATCAAAATTAAAAGTTTTTGTGCCATAAAAAATTATATTTAAAGGAAGAAAAACTACAGAGTGGGAGAAATACTTGCTAACCACGTATCTGATAAAGGACCCATCTAGACTGTATAAAGAACTCTCAAAACTCAACATAAAAAAAAAGACAAATAATTGGAAAATGGGCAAACAACATGCACAGACATTTCACCCAACAGTACATACACCAAAAAACAAACTCACTGCCATTGAGTCGATTCTGACTCATAACAACCCTATAGGACAGAGTAGAACTGCCCCATAGAGTTTCCAAGGAGCTCCTGGTGGATTCAAACTGCCAGCCTTTTGGTTAGCAGCCATAGCTCTTAACTACTACACCACCAGGGTTTATAAGAATGACAAATAAGCACAAGAAAAAATAATCAACATCACTAGCCATTAGCAAAATGAAATGAAGATCACCATGAGATATCTCTACATGCCTATTAGAAGAGCTGAAGTAAAAAATAGTGACAATACAAACGCTGGTGGGGATGTAGAGAAACCAGATCACTCATTCATTACCGGTGGAATGTAAAATGGTACAGCCACATTGCAAAAAAGTGTGGCAGCTTTTCAAAAAAAAAAAATATGTATACAAAAAAACTAAATGTACGCTTACCATACGATTCAGCAATTGCACACCTGGGAATCTATCCCAGAGAAATAAAAACTTGTGTTTGCCCAAAAACCTATACATGATTATTTACAGCAGCTTTATTTGTAATAGCCCCAAACTGGAAATAATCAACATGTTCAACAGGTTAGAGAAGCCCTAGTGGTGCAGTGCTTAAAGCACTCTGCAGCTAACCGAAAGCTCAGTGATTTGAACCCACCAGCTGTTTCATGGGAGAAAGATGTGGCAGTCTGTTTCCATAAAGATCACAGCCTTGGAAACCCTATGGGGTAGTTCTACTCTGTCCTATAGGGTTGCCATGAGTTGGAATTGATTTGACAGCACTGGGTTCAGTGGGTGATTGGCTAAACAGACTGTGGTACATCCACACCTGGAATACTACTCAACAATAAAAAAAAGAATGAACCATTGATACATGCAGCTTGGATAGATTTCAAGGACACTGTGCTGAGTGAAAAAAAGATAATTTCAAAAGGTCACATACTGTATGATTGCATTTATATAACTTTCTAAAAATGACGAATTATAGAGATGAAAAGCAGATTAGTGATTGCCAAGGATTAGGGATGGTGGGCAGGGTAGGGAGGAGGTGTGACTATAAAATGGAATGGTAGTTACCTAGTGCTGTCACAACAAAAATACCACAACTAGGTGGCTTCAAAGAAGACAAATTTATTTTCTCACAGTTTTGGAGGCTAAAGTCCAAATCAGGGCATCGGCTTGAGAGGAGGGTTCTTCCTTATTGGCATTCCTTGGCTTAGGGACAGTTTCGCACAGGGTCTCTTCCTCTTGCGTGTGTCCCCATTTATTCTGTTCTTTTTATAAGACACCACCCAGAAGACATAAGGTTTAGGACCCACCCTACGATATGCCATCATTAACATAACAAAAGAAACCCCCTTTTTTTCAACAGGGTCATATTTACAGGTACAGGAATTAGGGCTTCAGCACAACTTTGGGGAGACACAATTCAATCCTTAATAATAGATACCACAAAGTGATCTTTGTGGTAATGAAATAGTTCTACATCTTGATTGCTGTAGTGGTTACATGTGATTAAATGACATACAACTATGAACACACATTGTATCGGTGTCAAATTCCTACTTTTGATATTGTACTATAATTATGTAAATTGTAACCAGTGAGCAATCTGGGTGAAATATACAAGAGATCTCTCTGTACTGTCTTTGAAACTTCCTGTGAATCTGTAATTATTTCAAAATAAAAAGTTTTAAAAATCCAAGGGGATACCACTCACCCTGGTGGAGCTATGTTTTAAACATGCCGCTTCATTAACAACTCTTACAATAATTGAAAGAATCGGGTTGCCTGAGAATTATCTGCCTACCCTTCAAAACATCTCAGCTTCTAATGGACAAATTAACTATGTATCTCCTTCAGTATCTTGGGGCTGTCTGGTCAACTAAATTTCCTGATATGACTGGAAGATGAAAACTGCAGGAAAATTGAAGTCGATGTGCTGTAGTATCTGAAACTCCCATTAGATGAGCACAGAATTATTCTCAATGATTGAAGCGATGTACATGTTGAATACATCTGATTTATAAAGACATCTCTAGCAATTGATCTGTACCACGCTACAGATATTCCAAAGATTGGAAGAAGAAAACAAAAAAAGGTAAAGGAAAAAGGGAACTTCTCTGTTTCCTGAACTTTCTTAATTTTAACTGTGAACCAATGGGTAGATGTTACTTTACATGTTCATTGAAAGACTAAAACAAGACTCAAACATTGCCAATGATCAATTGTTTAATTCTGTCATTAGACACTTGTACCAACAATGGCTTTACTTTGATTCAGTAAATTGACATGCACTAGGATCCGCCATGGGGATGCCATAAAACAGAGCTTGGTTTGATATTTTTTCCTTTTTCTGTCTATGGTTTATTCAAACACAGTCATTGGGACTGATATTGTTCGTGATAACACAGTACTTTCTATCTTTCTGACAGGGAGACTCTTTCAGGTGGAAACTTAAGAGGCAAAATTCTCCTTTCTTAGACAGTTTCTCACATAGTCTCTTCCCCTGTGTGTGTGTGGAATGGGGATAGTTTTTGGAAATGCATATGGATTCTAGTCTCCATTGGAGATTAAATGGAAGATAGACCTTGAACTTGTCATTGCTTCTCTGGACCATTGCATGGAGCAGTGGCCCAGCTCTAAGGGATGCCTTTCTCTAACTCAAAGAAACCTTGGACCAATCAAGGAAATCCAGCGTTTGGCAGTCAGACTAGAAGGCAGTCAGTCAATCTCACGTAGCCACAAAGCAGGAAGAAATTATTCCCCAGGCCATCCCTAACCCTCTTTTCTAGGCATGAAAAACCACCTCATTCTAAGAGCATCTTATTGGCATTTTCTGCTGAGACCACATCTTGGCAGTTGGGATGATGTCTTGTTAAACTCCAAGGCACATACTTCCTCATTTTAGCACCTGGATCTCTCACACATTGCTGGTGGAGTGTAGAATGGCAACTCTGGAAAAGTTTGGAAACTCTTCTTACAAATTTAGACATACATTTGTCATGCAAACCAGTAATAATACTCCTGGATATTTACCCCAGAGAAATGAAAACTTATTTTCACACGTGTACTCTTGAACTTTTAAGTTTGTTTTTCACCAAATTTGGAAAGTTGTATTCATTTTTTTCAAATATTTTTTCAACTCTATATTCTTATTCTCTCCTTGGGGGAATTCAATGATGTGAAGGTGAGTTTGTTACTGTCTCTGACACTCAGTTCATTTTTTTCCAATCCATCTTCTCTGTATTGTTCAGATTGGATAATTTGTATTGATCTGTCTTCAAGTTTACTGATTCTTTCCTATCTCATTTCTGATATTAAAATGATCCAGTGAGGTGTTTTTGGTGTGTTTTTTTTAATTTCAGTGATGGTGTTTTTCAGTTCTAAAATTCCAATTTAGTTCCTCCTTATATAGTCTATTTCCTTGCCAAGATACTCTATTTTTTATTTGTTTCAGAAGTGTTTTTATGACAGCTGCTTGAAAATCCTTGTCCGATAATTCCAACGTCTGTGTCACTGCAGTGTTAGCATCTGTTAATCATCTTTTTTTCATGTGAGTTTAAATTTTCCTGTTTCTTAGTATGATGAGAAATTCTGGACTGTATTCGGGGAGATTTTGAATATTATGTTATCAGAGTCTGATTCCTATTGAAATTTTTCCATTTTAGCAGCTAATCAACCTATTTAGGTTCAAAATGCACATCATGGTCCACTCTGGTGGGTCATGGTTCAAACGTCAATTTAGTTTAGAAGCCTCTGCAGTGTTATTCTGGCCTGCCCCACTTGTGTGTTAGCTTGATGACAGGACTCCACCCCATGGTCTCCTCAGACATGGCTAGGGAAGGAAAGAGGCATGCCTCATTAATGCAGACTGGGGGCAGGAGATAGGATTTCACCCACTGACTCAGCTGGGAGAGGGTATCACCTTGTCACTGCAAAAAGGATGGAGTCACATTCTGCCCAAAGGCTTCCTCCTTGCTGGGGCAGTAGTGGTGGGGTTGGAAATCAGAATTCTGTGCAGAAGCTTTCTAGGAGAGGGGTGAGCCTCCTTACTGCAGGGGTTGACGGAAGTCAGAGTTCTGAGGCAATCTGTGTGGGGGAAGTTATTGTTGGGTGCCCTCAAGTTATTCCAACTTACAGCACCGTTGGTGGCAGAATAGAACTGCCCCATAGTGTTTTCTTGGCTATAATCCTTACAGATGCACATTGCCAGATCTTCTTCCCATGGTGCCCTTGGGTAGGTTCAAACCGCAACCTTTTCGTTAGAAGCCAAACTCTTAACCAATGCGTGAATGTGTGAAAGCGTGCTACCTAGTTAACTGTGGGGAGTGTGGACGACAGGCTTTGCCCGTGGGATACACTGGGGAGAGGCACACCTCCTCACTATGAGGGGATGGTGGAAGTCAGCTTCTGCCCACAGGCTCCGCAGAGGAGGGACACAGCCTCAGTGCTCTGGGGGAGGGAGATGCAAGACAAGATTCGGACAACGATTCTGCTGCTGCCATGGCATTAGAGTGGGGGATAGGTGTAGTTTTTTTCCATGGTGGTCATCTCAAGACTAGACAGGTCTTGTTAAAGGTTTCTGTACTGTTTGGTTGCCATTTCCCTTGTACTTCAGGCTAGAGAAAGCATTTTTTTCCTGGGATTTTTTTGCGTGTGTGTGTGTGTGTGTGTGTGTGTGTGTGTGTGTGTGCGTGCGTGCACCTGCTGGTACAATGGTTAAGCCCTGGGCTGCTAACAGAAAGGTTGAAAGGTCGGTGGTTCAAACCTACCCAGCAGTTCTGCAGGAGAAAGATCTGGCGATCTGCTCCTATGAAGATTACAGCCTAGGAAACCCTATGGGGCAGTTCTACTCTGTCACTTAGGGTCGCTATCAGTCAATATCAATTCAATGGCACCTAACAACAGCAACAACATTGGCATTTCTGGGTTTGTAGGCTTTTCTAGCTCGTAGGCTGGAGTACATAGGAGAAAATAACAACAGACAGCCAGGATCTCACTGCTGGGTTGCTCCTTGAGTCTCAAGATCCCTAGCCAGTCTCCCTTTTCTCTATTTTTCAGAGTCCTCTGCTAGGGGAATTATATGTTTTTTCCAGGTTTTTGTTTTTTGTTTTGTTTTTAGCAGAAGGCATAAAATAGACTGCATCTTGCCCACGACACCCAGTCTAGGTATTCTTCTTTTGATGATTATTTAGTATTTCTGATACTGTGATTCTGAATTACTTAAGATAAATTCCTACAAGTAGAAATCTTGAGTTAAGAGGTATTACACTGTTAAGGCTCTTGGTATACTATATGTACAGTATAACACGACACCCTTGCAACTCTTTCATATTATCTTTAATATTGGCTGAACTGATTCATGAAAGAATACTCAACCTGACTAGTCATTGAAAACTGCACATTTCTCCCATTTGCATTTCTTCTTTTGTGAATTATTAACATCCTTTTCTGCTTTTCTTTGGAGGTGTTCATTTTTTTTTTTAATTTTATGGTGGTAAAATAGATAAAACATTTGTCATTTTAACCATTTTTAAGTGTATAATTCAGTGACATTAATTACATTCACTGTATTGTACAACCATCACTAATATCGATTTCCAGATATTTTTGTCTACTTAAACAGTAACTCAGTACCCTTTAAGTAGTAACTTTCCAATTCCCCTTCCTCCAGCCCCTGGTAACCACTAATAAACTTGTGTCTCTATGCAGGTGTCTGTTCTAGATATTCCATCTAAGTGAGATCACATAATAATTGTCCTTTTGTGTCTGACTGGCACAGTGGTTAAGAGCTCGGCTGCTAACCGAAAGGTCAGGTGTTCCAATCTACCGGCTGCTTCTTGGAAACCCTATGGGGCAATTCTACTCTGTCCTATAGGGTCATTATGAGTCGGAATCAACTCAGCAGGAGGGGGTTTGCTTTTTATTTCACTCAGCACTGTTTTCAAGGTTCATCCATGTTGTACATATAACAAAACTTCATTTCTTTTTATGGCTGAGTAATATTCCACTGTATGTATGTACCACATTTTGTTTATCCATTTATCTATTTTTTTTTAATATTTTATTGTACTTCAGGTGAAGGCTTACAGAACAAATAGTTTCTCATGAAACAGTAGTACACATGTTGTTTTATGACATTGGTTAACAACCCCACAACATATTAACCCTCTAACTTCTCAACTTCTTTTTTTTTTTTTTGGTGAAAATACACATAGCCAAAGATACACCATTTCAAAAATTTCTACATACACAGTTCAGTGACATTGACTATGCTCTTCCAATTGTGCTGTTATTCTCACTTAAGAGGAAGGCTTACAGAACAAAATAGTTTCTCATTTAACAGTTACTACAAATGTTGCCCTATGACAATGGTTAACAATCTCACATCAACACTATCCTTACTCAACCTTGGGTTCCCTATCACCAGCTTCCTTGTCCCCTTCTGCCTTCTGGCCCTTGTCACTGGACTCCTATACCTCGTTAGTCTCATTTGGTTTTACTGGGCTGTCCACTCCCAGGCTGAACAGTGAACTCGGAGGTAACTTCACCACTAAGCTAAAAGGGTGTCTGGGGGCCATACTCTCGAGGTTTCTCCAGTCTCCTTTAGGCCAGTAAATCTGTTCCTTTCTTTCTGTGAGTTAGAATTATGCTCTACATCCTTCTCCAGCTCTGTCCAGAACCCTCTGTTGTGATCCTGGTCAGAGCAGTCAGTGGTGGTAGCCGGGCACCATCTAGCTGTACTGGACTCAGTCCGGTGGAGGCCTTGGTAGCTGTGGACAATTAGTCCTTTGGACTAATCTTTTCCTTGTATCCTGTTCTCTTCATTCTCCCTTGCTCCCAAAGGGATGAGACCAGTGGAGTATCTTAGATGGCTGCTCACAGGCTTTTAAGACCCCAGACGCTACTCACCAAGGTAGAACTTAGAGCATTGTCTTTATAAGCTGTGTCATGCCAATTGAGCTATCCATTTATCTATTGATGAGCACTTGGGTTTTTCTACCTTTTGGCTACTATGAATGGAGCCCTGGTGGCTCACTGGTTAAGAGCTCGGCTATTAACCAAAAGGTTGGCAGTTTGAATCCACCGGCCATTCCTTAGAAACCATATGGGGAAGTTCTACTCTGTCATATGAGGTCACTATGAGTCAGAATCAACTCAAGGGTGACAGGTTTGGCTATTGTGAATAGTGCTGCAGTAAACATTGATGTACAAGTATCTATTTGAGTCTCTGTCAAGTTTTTCGGGTACATACCTAGGAGTGGAATTGGTAAGTCATATGGTAATTCTATATTTAAGTTTTTGAGAAACCTCCAAACTGTTTTCTACAGTGGCTGCACCATTTTACAATCCCACCAGCAACGGATGAGGCTTCCAGTTTCTCCACATCCTCACCAACTGTTGATTTCTATTTTTTTAATCATAATTATCTTAGTGGATGTGAAATGATATCTCATTGTGGTTTTGATTTGCATTTCCCTAATAACTGATGGAAGTCCCTGGGTAACTCAAAAGGTTCATGCTAGACTACTAAACTAGAGCTTGGCGGTTCGAATGCACTCAGGGTTGCCGAAGATGAAAGGCCTGGAAATCTGCTTCTGTAAAGATTACAGCCGAGAAAACACTATCAAGCATTTCTACTCTGCAACACTTAAGGTTGCCATGAGTCAGAATCAATTTGATAGTAACGAGTTTGGTTTGGTTTAATGACTAATGACATTGAGCGTCTTTTCATGTGCTTGTTGGCCATTTGTATTTCTTTGGTTAAATGTCTATTCAAGTCCTTTGCCCAATTTTTCATTGGGTTGGGTGTCTTTCTTGTTAAGTTGTAGGAGTTCTTTATGTATATTGAATACTAAACCCTTATCAGATATATGGTTCCTAAAATTTTTCTCCCCACTTTCTGCATTTGAGATTTCAGAAAGGAACAGGCTGAGCTCTCTTTAAACCCAGAAAGATGAATGGAATAACAAAGAGGGAAGGCCTTCTAGACTAGTCTTTTGTCTAATCAAAAGTAAAGTAAGAGCCCTCCAAAAGCACACCCAAATTCCTTTCTATTTCCCTCTCTCTGGCCTCAGCCCAAATGCCTGCATCACCAAATCAGAGCCATTGGCACTGATTTTCTGCAGGCAAGTCCCTTTCCCATGGGAATGTCAGACACAGCATCTTTAAATACACCCTCCTCCATTCCCACTCTTCGTCCATGCTCTATTGGTGAATCAGGAAAGACAGTGACTCAAATAGCATATGGCACCATCAAATACCAATTTTTCTGTCTTTGACGGCTCCAAGAGTTGTCACTAACTTTTGCTCAAGCTGAGACTTAGCAGTTTTACTCCATTTTCTTTACAGTAACACTAAGAATCAGTTTTCAGACCTCTGTCAGATATATAGCACTCATAAATATTTAAATATTCCAAGTATCGTCCTGATTTTTCTTTCAACCCATGCCCCACTGAGCTGGCCTCAGCATTCCACTCTATTGATCTGTGTGTGTGAGCATGAGTGAATGAGAAACTATGGATTCTTTTTTCATGTTTTCTTTTCAGTTACTGCAATGCTACAATAGCAAGGACATGATTTTATTTTCTATGATGTCTGTGAATGGTCCATAAAAGATCGAATGTTGCACTTGAAACATGTAACAAAGGAACAGTGAAGATGAAATTCAAAAAGAGGGCAGGGAAGTTCAGAGACCAAGACTGAGCTCCTGAGGGCAGGATTTCAGATTGGGAAGTAGATGCCCAAAGTTCCTTTGCTTGCTTCCATTCCTTGATCGTTAATTACAGTGATTCAATTAATGATTCAGTGTCCTGAACTATTTTGATAACTCATTAAGGGAATCAAAGCTGATATTTAAGGGATGGGTGAGAGACCTTCTCCACAGAGAGCAAGGGCCCAAATGAACAAGATGCATCATTTTATATTCCTACCACGCAAGTGGCCTCTGAGTGTGCAGAACCCGGCTCTGTTCTGTGCCAAAAATCAATACTACCAAGACCTGCTCAACATGCTTCAGTAACTGTTCATCAATTATTTACTGGGCTCTTTTGTTCAAAGTTGCTGTTTACAAGATTACTTTCTAACTTCAAATGATTGTTTCCTCTCACATGGCTGTGGGATGGGGCTGGAGTTTTGTGCAAGATGAACTTGAAAGGACCGGTGTCTGTGTGTATGTGTTGTACCTGTCATCTCAGGGTTTCAGATTCAAATCAGGATACCTGTGTACTCCTACATCTTTCTTTCTGGAGGTGCTCAGACTCTCACCAGACAGGTATGGTTAGGCCCAAGACACTTAAGTGTACATGAAGAAAGCATGAGTGTTTTCAACATTCTGCAGAAATGGCAGCCAAGGTCTATGGGAAGCAGTGATTCTTGAGTTGTTTTCTGGGCTGGTCCTGCTTTACCTTCTCAAAGTTCTAACTGACTTGGAAACAAGGAGAAAATTCTCGAAGGTCTATTCTAATCTGTTCCCAATTTTCTGTCACTGCATCCACTTAAACTTAAGCCGCAGTTTGGAGGTGGGAGACTGTTTGGTTCTTTCTGTATAAGGTGACCACTTGGATTGTAAATTACTCCTGTATGAGAGGCACCAATTTATCAAGGGCTTATTATCTGTTAATGACCATGCTAAGTGTTTTATGACTAAATTCTTGTAAAAACCCTTATGAGGTGTATAGTCGCATTTTGTAGATTAAAAAATCTGAAATTTATAGAGGTTAAAAGCTTTGGAAAGTAAATAGCAGAGCTAAGATTCAAAGTCAGGTTTGTTTGTTTCCAGCCCCTGCCAATATCTTACAGTGTGCTAATGAACTCATGAAAATATATCACGTTCTTTCCATTGTGTAGAACGGGTCATCAAACATTTTCTGTAAAGGGCAAAAGAGTACACCTACTCATCACTTACCGACTATCTCGTTATTTGACATTTTGCATTTATGGCAATAGTAAAAAATCTACTATCTGACTATTTTGCACATTAACGCAGTGGCAGAGCAGGCTCTGGGATTGTGAACACAGGGCTTGCAGGGGTGGGAGTGGAGCCCTGGAGGTGGCTCCGCGAGGGAAGCTCTGACCCAGCACAGGACGAAGGTGAAGTGGTTAAGCTGTCCCCTCGAGTCACACGGCAGCCTTATCCAGCTTTTTCTCCTCTAAGCCTCCTTCTCTGCAGAGGAATAATCCGTAACGGGACTCATCACAGTGATAAGCATATCAGTAAATCTTAGCTGATCATATTTGATAAATAATAAATAATTGGACAAATGGATGGTCTGAAAACAGAAAAAAAATCCTCCATTTTCATATAATGCCAATTTTTGCATAACGACATGGTCTTTGGAACCTAGCTATGTTGATAAGTGAGGAGCAGGTGCAAACATTTTTGGCTTTATGGGTCATAGAGTCTCTGTCACAACTACTCAACTCTGCTATTTTGGTCCAGAAGTAGCCAGGGATGACAAATACACTCATAGGCATTCTGTGTTCCAATAAAATTTTATTTGTAAAAATGGGCAGGCTGGATTTGAGGTTGGGCTGCAATTTGCCAATCCCTAATGTAGAAGAATCCATATATTTTAGGTACAACTCTTAGTAATGTTTTATGTCTTTCAGAGAGACTCTAAATGATTAGGTTGGTCATCAGATTCAACCTTGGTTACTGGGTCCCTAAAAGCCCTTCACAAAGAATTTGTACAGAGCATTTTCCAATCTTGGAGAATTTATCTAGGAAACAGGCATTTTGGTAAGGTTGTTTTCATTGTTGCTTTCGAGAATCAATTTATAACCTTGTGCACCAATAACCCTTTCAAAAAAAAATGCTATATTATGGGCAAATATTGAAATTAGGGAAGTTGGCCAAATAGTGATGGTGGTGAATGGGGAGTACATATGCCTATCTAGGGGCCGCTGTCTGCTCTCCATATGATAGTATTGATGTGGGAGAATATGAGCTCAGTGTTGCCAGATCTTCTTCAAGAAACTTGGAATCCAGCTATAACACATGCAAGGAGTGCATGTGCCCTTGTGTGGCCTCTGACCAAAGATTACATGGAGAAGGGCTGATGTACACGGTAGTGTATATAAACTTACCGGCTGCTTATCATCCAAATCCAACTACTGAGCAGTTGTGCAATATTTTTAATATTACCCCCAAGCTTACAAAGTCTCCTTTAAATAAATAAAAATTAATAGAGATTGTGATGTTCAAGGTTATGTGTCAATTTGGTTAGGCCATGATTATCAGTGGTTTGGCCGATATTATGTAATTATCTTCCAATTTGTGATGTGATGTCAGCAGCCACTCAGTTGAAAGGGGAATTTCCTGGGGTTGTAGCCTGCATCCGATATATATGGATGTTCTGGCAAAGCTTACCCTCTCTGGATCCTGCATCCAACTTGTCATCCTCTGACCTCTGGTTCTTGGGAAATGAACCAGCAGCCTGCCATCTGACCTGAAGATTTTAGGGATCTGCTAGCTCCTGCAGCCCCATGAGCCAGCAGCCTGCTGTCTGACCTGCCAATTTTGAGTTTGTCAGCTCCCGCAACCACGTGAGTCAGGAAAAACCTCCAGCCTAATGCCTGACCCATGGATTTGGAACTTGCCAGCCTCCACAACTGCATGACCCACTTCCTTGAAATAAATCTCTCTCTATATATGTTTATGTATATATATATGTATATATATATATACACTTCACTGGTTTTACTTCTCTAGAGAACCAGCCTAAGATATTTGGTACCGAGAATGGTTCTAGAGGAACAAAATCGTAAGGATGAGTTTTCTGAATTGGTTCTCAAGTCTGGCTAGTCTTAAAGGCACTGATGACTCTGCCTCCAGTAGTAAAGAGGGTGCTGCTAATCCATGGCATGATGTGGCAATAGAAACACACAGAATATCACCACCAATGGATCAAATATTTGTGAGAGACAAGGCCCTGGGTGATTTCATATTTGATACTTTTCTATAATTCTATCATAATGAGAAGTATAAGGAAGCTGGTTGGTTTGTCCTACTTTTGCTAGACAAAGTAGCGAAAGAAATGGATGAGCTCAAAGCTTCAGAGTCATAGCTCAAGCACTGCATACAAGATCCGAAAGTTACCACTAGTGCCCTGAAAAAAAGCCTTATTTTGTGCAATAACAGCTGATATTGCTGAAAGCCAAACCCAGAGTCTTATCATGAGAGTGATGGAATTACAACGCCAGTTGAATTCCCAACCTGAAATTCCCAAAAGATGGATCTTGGAGAATGACAGTGTATTATCATAAACTTAACCAGGTGGTGACTCCAATTGCAGCTGCTGTTCCAGATGTGGATTCAGTACTTGAGAAAATTAATACATCTCCTGGTACCTGGTATGCAGCTATTGATCTGGTCAATGCTTTGTTCTCAATTCCAGTTTTGAAGGAACACAAAAAGCAGTTTGCCTTCAGCTGATACGGCCAACAATACACTTTCATTGTCCTACCTCAGAGGTATATCGATTTTCCAACCCTATGTCATACTTTAGTCCTGAGGGACTTTGATCATCTTTCCCTTCCACAAGATGCACCCTGGTCCATTACATTGATGATATTATGCTGATTGGACCTAGTAAGGAAGACATATCAGTGACTTTAGACTTATTTTTAAGATATTTGTGTGCTTGGGGGTGGAAAATTAATCCAAAAAAAATTCAGGCACCTTGTACATCAGTGAAATTTCTAGAGGTCCAGTGGGGTGGGGCATGTTGAGATATTCCTTCTAAAGTGAAGGGTAAGTTGTTACATCTGGCCCTTCCTACAACTGAAAAGGAGGCACACCACCTAGTGGGCCTCTTTGGATTTTGGAGGCAACATATCCCTCATTTGGGTGTGCTACCATGGCCTGTTTATCAAGTGACTCAAAAAGCTACTAGTTTTGAATGGGGTCCAGAACAAGAGAAGCCTCTGTAACAGCTTCAGGCTGCAATGCAAGCTGTTCTGCCACTTGGGACACATTGTCTAGCTGATCCAATGGTTCTTGAAACATCAGTGTCAGATAGAGATGCTGTTTGGAGACTTTGGCAGATCCCTATTGGTGAATCACAGCTCAGAGTCTTAGGATTTTGGAGCAAAGCCCTGCCATCTTCTGCAGATAACTACTCTCCTTTTGAGAAACAGCTTTTGGCTTGGTACTGGGCCTTAAAGACTGAATGCTTAACCATGGGCCACTAAGTTACTATGTGGCCTGAGCTGCCCACCATGAACTGGGTGTTGTTTGACCCACAAAGTCATAAAGTCAGACATACACAGCAGCTCTCCATCATTAAATGGAAGTGCTATATATGAGATCAGGCTTGAGTATGAACTGAAGGCACAAGTAAGTTACATGAGGAATTGGCCCAAATGCCCATGGCCCCTACTCCTGTCACATTATCTTCCTTCTCCCAGTCTGCACCTATGCCCTCATGGCGAGTTCCTTAACAATCAGTTGCCTGAGGAAGAGAAAACTCGTGCCACATTTACAGATGGTTCTGTGCAATATGCAGGCACCACCTGGAAGTGAGCAACAGCAGTACTGTAGCCCCTTTCTGGTACCTCCCTAAAGGACAGTGATGTAGTGAAATCCTCCCAATGGGCATAACTTCGAGCAGTACACCTGGTTGTTCATTTTGCTTGGAAGGAGCGATGACCAGATGTCCAATTGTATACTGATTCATGGTCTGTGGCCAATGGTTTGGCTGGATGGTCATGGACTCGGAAGGGACATGATTGGAAAATTGATGACAGGGAGGTATGGGGAAAAGGCATGTGGATCGACCTTTCTGAATAGGCCAAAGAAGTGAAAATATTTGTGTCTCATGTGAACACTCACCAAATGGTGGCCTCGGCAGAGGAGGATTTTAACAAGCAAGTGGATAGGATGATGCATTCTATGGATACCAGTCAGCCTCCTTCCCCAGTCACTCCTGTCACTGCCCATTGGGCTCATGAACAAAGTGGTCATGCTGGCAGGGATGGGGGTTATGCATGGGCTCAGCAATATGGACTTCCACTCACCAAGGCCAACGTGGCTACAGCCACTGCTGAGTGCCCAATCTGCAAGCAGCAGAGACCAACACAGAGTTCCCGATATGGCACCATTCCTAGGGATGATCAGCCAACAACCTGGTGACAGGTTGATTACATTGGATCACTTCCATCATGGAAAGGGCAGTGTTTTGTTCTTACTGGGATACGCACTTACTCTGGATACAGATTTGCCTTCCCTAGATGCAATGCATCTACCAACACTACCATCTGTGGACTTACAGAATGCCTCATCTACCGTGGTATCCCACACAGCATTGCCTTGGATCAAGGGACTCACTTCATAGCAAATGAAGTGTGAGAATGGGCCCATACTCATGGAATTCACTAGTCATACCATGTACCCCATTATCCTGAAACAGGTGGCTTGACAGAACAATGGAACGGCCTTCTAAAGACATAATTACAGCACTAGCTAGGTGGCAATACTTTGCAGGATTGGGGCATTGTTCTCCAGGAGACTATATATGGTCTAAACCAGCGTCCAGTATATGGTGCTGGTTCTCCAATAGCCACAAGTCATGGGTCTAGAAATCAAGGGGTGGAAATGGGAGTGGCACCACTCACTATCACCCCTAGTGACCCACTTGCAAAATTTTTGCTTTCTGTCCCTGTGACTTTATGCTCTACAGGTCTAAAGGTCTTAGTTCCAAAGGGAGTATGATGTGGTTGTGTGACAACTTGGCTGGGCCATGATTCTCAGTGGTTTGACAGTTATGATATAGTTTGGCAGTTGTACGATGTTGTGATCACTTCTATGATGAGATTTGATACAATGTGATCACTTCCATGATGGGATCTGCTGTGAGTAGCCAGTCAGTTGAAAGGGAATTTCCTTGGGCATGTGGCCTGCATCAAATACAAGTGGGCATTCTGGCAAGGCTTATAGGCTTTTGTTTGCTCTGGATCCTGCAGCTGGCTCCCGTTCATCTGGCCTCCAGTTCTTGGGACTTGTGCTAGCAGCTTACCTTCAGTCTTGCCTGACGATCTTGGGATTCGTCAATCTTTGCAGCCTGTGAGCAAGAGCCCTGCTCTCTGACTGGCTGATCTTGGGTTCGCCAGCCCCTGCAGCTATGTGAATCAGGAGAAGCCTCTATCCTGATCCATGGACTTGGGACATTCCAGCCTCTACCACCACATGAGCCATTTCCTTGATATAAATCTCTCTATATATACATATTTATATGCTTTACTGGTTTTGCTTCTCTAGAGAACCCAGCCTAAGACAGGGAGGAATGCTCCCACCTGGAGAAACAACACTGATTCCACTGAATTGCAAGTTAAGAATGCCACCTGGCCATTTGGGCTTCTTATGCCTCTGGATCAATAGGCAAAGAACGGAGTTACCATATTGGCTGGTGTGATTGATCCTGGTTACCACAGAGAAATCAGATTTATATTACATAACAGAGGTAAAGAAGAGTATGTCTGCAATACAGAAGATTCCTTAGGATGTCTCTTAGTACTACCATGCCCTGTGATTAGTCAGTGGAAACTATAGCCACCCAATTCTGACATGACTACTAATGGCCCAGACCCTTCAGGAATGAAGGTTTGGGTCACCCCCACCAGGCAAAGAACCATGACCAGCTGAGGTGCTTGCTGAGGGCAAAGGAAATACAGAATGGGTGGTGGAAGAAGGTAGTTCTAAATACCAGTTACAATTACATGACTAGTTGCAGAAATGAAGACTGTAATTGTTTTTAGTATTTCTTCCTTGTTTTGTTATACGTGTTTGTGTGTGTGTATGTGTATATATATATATAGCATATATATATGTATATACATATATAGCAAATATCTTTATGTTTTTTTCCCTCCCTTATTCCATTACTTATTATAAAATGTAAACGAGGCTAGTACATTTTCGGTTGTATGCATGTTAGTTATATCATGTTAGGTCCAAGTATGACTTTATAATTGTCTTTATTTAGAGATTATATATGGTGTGAGGAGATGTGTACAGGTGCCAAGTTGACAAGGGGCGAACTTTGATGGTTATGTTCAACTTGGCTAAGCCATGATTCTTAGTGGTTTCGCAGATATTATGTAATTATCCTCCATTTTGTGATCTGTTGTGAGCAGCCAGTGAGTTGAAAGAGGAGTTTCTTTGGGAGTGTGGCCTGCATCCAACATATACGGATGTTCTGGCAAAGCTCACCCTCTCTGCATCTGACTCGTCATCCTCTGACCTCTAGTTCTTAGGATGTGAGCCAGCAGACTGTTGTCTGACTTGTCGACTTTGGTCCATCAGGCCCTGCAACCATGTGATTCAGAAGAAGCCTCCAGCCTGATGCTTGACCCACAGATTTGGGACTTGCCAGCTTCCACCACTGCATGAGACATTTCCTTGAAATAAACCTCTCTCTCTCTCTCTCTCTATATATATATATATATATGTACACGTCACTGGCTTTGCTCCTCTAGGGAACCCAGCCTAAGACACAGATATTCTTCTAAACTTTAGCAAAAATTCAGCTGGAATATTTTACTCATTTAAAAAAAAAAAAAAATGTCAGCAGCATTTTTTTCATTGGCACATCATAAGACAGTGGCAATGAGTGCAGGTGATAGACGTAAACAAATGTGTTCCTGATAAAGCAGTGTCAAATACTAGCCACATTCAAGGCTAGCTCAGCTCCCTGACACCTAGAATATAGAATAGTGCATGTTATTTTAAAAGCACTAAAAATCAAATCATCAATCTACAATTTCCTGTTTTATCATGACCGTTCGTGGTGTAATTTCCAATCATAACTAGCTGTGTGAGTTTGAGCAAGTTTAATTTTACTGGGTCCTAAATTCTCATCTATGCAATGAGGATATTAATAAAGACCTCCCAGATTGAGCAGAAAAATGGATTTATGTGTATAATGACACAGAATTTCCCCTAGCAACTCATGAATGTCTTGGTGATGTTCATTAAGTAGCTGTTGAATTTAATGTATAAACAGAGGTCCTCTTTTCCAAGGACGGGGGTAAAAAGGTGTTTATGCTTTGGAGCAGCACCCTATAGCAACCCTATAGGACAGAGCAGACCTAGCAATCGGTTTCCAAAGCTGCAGTCTTTACAGGAGCAGAGTGCCAGGTCTTTCCTCCCAAGGAGCAGCTGGTAGGTTTGAATTGCCGACGTTATGGTTAGCAGCCGAGCGCTTAACCACTGTGTCCACCAGGGCTCCTTTCTGGACCTGTGGAAGAGTTTAAACATCTGTGAGGTTGCTGGTTCCTTTAGAGAGACCTAGGCTGAGTCCACAGTGCTGGGTGGGCAGCTACATGTTTTCAGATATAAGAACTGAAGGTTTTGAAGTGTTGAGATCACATGTGCCACCGTCAGCAGACCTAATGCTGACATGAGCAATATTCTCACGGCTCCCTTGGTGTCTTTGTTTCAAATTCTGTAAAATTACAGGAAAGTCTCCCACCTACTTCCCTACAGGAAAAGAATAGGAATGATAACATTAAAACGCTTCTGAAAGATGGCCCCATTTCAGGGCTACCTTTTGAATGAGGTTAAAAAAGTACCCTTTGAAGTGATAATAGATGAAATGGCAGCTTAGAGGCCTGCCATTTTCCCCAACGGATCATTTATTACCTGGAAGTAGTTTACTCCCTGGAAATGTACCTCAAGGTGAAGTGACATTTTTTACTCGATCTTACTTAGAGGAACAAGATCAGATGTACAGACTAAGAAGTTAAGACATTGTTTCATGTACCATAAAATCTCGTGTTTTTTTTTTTTTTTTTTAAACGCTCTCTTCTTACAATGTAATGTCTTATACAAAAGGCAGTTCGAATCCACCAGCTGCTTCTTGGAAACCCTATAGGGCAGTTCTGCTCTGTCCTATAGGGTCGCTATGAGTTGGAATCGACAGCAATGAATTTGTTTTTTTGTTGTTGTTGTTGTTGTTTGGGTATATTTTAACTTCTCCTTAATGGATATGAGTTTGAGAGAAGAAACAAAGTAGCTGACTAAATATATGGACTAGCTTTGCCAAAGAAAGAGTTCACATCTCTAAAGTTCAACGTGGGTCACAAAGTGAGTTAATTTCCATATACATTTCAAATTCGCAATTCTGGGATGTTGACACAAAGTCTTAAGGCAAAAAATAATCACAAAACTTAGACGCCATCAGCAGAAAGATTGCTTTACTTATATTAGTATGACGGTAACAATACTGGTAAGCAGCTAATCCGTCAAATTCAAACACAAAATTTAGCAAAGAATAAGACTAAATGCAAACAGATGTGTTACGGCTAAAACAACATTGTAGTATTGATTGGCTTTCCCCTAACTGTGAAACGACAGGGACAATTAACTAAGTGCAGAAAGTACGTTTTTGGCATGTCTTTAATATATAAAATTCATCCCATATTACTACAGCAGTATATGTTTTAACAGCATTATGCGTTTAAATCTGGATCAGTAGCCTTTCATCTGTAATATGTTTCTGCAGACAGCATCTAAGGCTGTATGGAGACATGGCTGGGGCAAAATCATTAAACCAAGGAAAAAAAAAAAGAGCGACTCAGCTTTTACTTACGTTAAAGACATAAGATGACTAGCAAATAAGTAGGGAAAGAGCTTAGTTAAGAAGAAATCTTTCACAGCCTGAAAACTCAAGCATTTAAAAGCTTCCTGTCTAAAATATTTTAATATCATTGGCATAAACTGGATCTAAGCAATCACCCTTGATCCAAACAGAGCCTGTTTGATATTTTAAATAATTTACCTATATGACTACACATAAACCATAAAAATCCCAAGAGGTTTTATTTCCTTTGTAAATATGTCAGGATAGGGCTTTGGTTATAAAATACCGGAATCGATATGCTTCCTTAACTCTCAGTAAAATGGTCTGCTGAAGTTAAAATGCTCCCATTGTCTTTCTGCTACCCTGACAATAAAAGGTAAAATTAAAAAAGTCTAAAATTAAAAAAGTCTAAATTATCAAAATCAATATTACAATCACACACACAGAAACCCCAATATCCAAGTCCTTCTATGCTTCGAGGTTTATAAAATCTTCACCAGTTCACTGGAGTTCATTAATCCATAACTGCAAACCTATTTTGCTAACATCTTTCCTCATGTAGACCCCTTCAAACTACTTGAATACAATGGCTAAAGGAAAAGTTCAGACAAAGACCAGAATGAGAACCCTGTCACACATATGTCCGCGTTCCTTTGAAATGGCGGAAAGAAATTAAAGACCAAACAGCTCCTTAGTGGTGATCCATTTAGAACTCTCCAGTTTGTTCCTTCCAGTTTTCTTCTTGGAGGTGCAGTTGCTTTGGAATCCACATAAGATGTCAGTTGTGTGGCAGCCTGTGGTTATAATTCAATGTAGGGAAATCATGGAGCAGTTACGTGAATGCCACTTCTCACTGCACACACGTGCAAAGGTGATGTTGCTGAAATTCAAGACAATTTCTTGAGACGTGGCCAGGAGGACAATCCAAGCAAGACAGCTCTGCATCCCGGCTGCCCTCCCGAGATGAAACGCTCCTTGCTCTTTGCTACCGTGTCACCTAAAACAAATGTAGTAAGTGAGCACTCAATACTCCACACCAGCAAGGGGAACACTTC
>NW_004443956.1:8985798-8987213 GCF_000243295.1 Trichechus manatus latirostris | reverse complement strand
GAAAATATTTCAAAGTAAATTACATTATTTGATAGCATAATACTTCAGATCATGCCTCGTGTTTAGACCCAATCCTGTATTTATTCAAACCTAAGCTTTGCTATTAACCGACATATGACCTTTACTTAGGTATGCAACAATATAACTGCTATTCTGTTTGTACTGGGTATATCACAGTAAGCAAAACAAAGACCCCGTCCTCATGGAGCTATATTCTACAGCAAGGTGTGGCAAACTTTTCTGTAAAGGGCCAGATAGTAAATATTTTTAGCGTTGTGGGCCATACAGTCTCTGCTGGGAACTATTCAACTCCACCATTTTAGTATGTAAGCAGCCAAAGCTATGTGTAACCAAACTGACATGGCCATGTTCCAATAAAACTTTATTTCTGGACACTGAAATGTGAGTTTCATATAGCTGTCATGTATCATGAAAGATTATTCTCCTTTTGATTTTTCTTCAACCATTTAAAAATGTAAAACCCATTCTTAGCTCACGGGTCATACAAAAACAGGCCGGGGTAGGTATTTGGCCCTCACGGCTTAGTTTGCTGACCCCTGTTCTAGAGTAAATAGTTGCATAAACAAGTGAACAGTATGTCAGAAGGTGATATGTGCTGTAGAGAAAAGTGAAGCAGTGTAATGGAGAATAGAAATAATGGGAGTAAACAAGAAAAGAAAAATCCACTGCCATCAAGTTGATTCCGACTCATAGCAGCAACCCTACAGGACAGAATAGAATTGCCCCATAGGGTTTCCAGGGCTGTAAATCTTTATGGAACCAGACTGCCACATCTTTCTCACTTGGAGCAGCTGGTGGGTTCACACTGCAGGCCCTTTGGTTAGCAGCCGAGTGCTTTAACCACCGCTCCATCAGGGCGCCTCAATACTGGAGTAGGGAAGTTGTTACATTGCTGTTGTCAGTTGCACTAGAGTCAGCTTCAACTCACAGGGACCTTACGTCCTATTTGAGGAGAGAATTGAAGGAAGTGTGGAAGGGATCCCTGACTAGGGGAAGAACTTTGCAGGCAGAGGGAAAGGTGAATGCAAAGAGTCAGACCTTTCTCTGACTAAGGGGCAGAGATGAGATGACGAACACCAAGTTAGAGGGATCACTGTGGCCGGAGTGATGGAAGGTGAAGCCAGCAGGGTCTGCTGACAAAGAGGATGAGGATGTGAGAGAAAGGGCAGCTCCAAGGTCTTTGGCTTGAACAACCGAACCAATGATGGAGTTGGCTGTTTTGTGAGATGGGGGGTTAGTTTCTCTCTTTGCTTTAGCTTCATCATCTGCAAAATGAAGCTAATAGTACCTGCCCCTGGCAGAAGGGGACAGGAAAGCTGGTGATAGGGAACCCAACATTGAGTAAGGATAGTGTTGATGTGTTGTGAGGTTGTTAACCATTGTCATAGGGCAAC
>NW_004443956.1:8976830-8985527 GCF_000243295.1 Trichechus manatus latirostris | reverse complement strand
CTACTGTTTCATGAGAAACTATTTGTTCTGTAAACCTTCACCTGAAGTACAATAAAAAAAAAAATAGTACCTGCCCCTTCAGTGGAGTGAAATATGTGAATTGAAGTGCATGGCCCAGCACCTCTCGTGTGGTTAGCACACAGGAAACACTGCCTGTTCTCATGTTGGCCCTTTCTGGATTGCGCATCTATATAACACCCTAGAAGTAGAGTAAAACCTGCAAAAGCCGGAACCTGTGTAAGGTGGGAAACCTGTCAGAGAAGGGAAACTCAACTATTTTCCACTAAAATGAACAATAAATAGAAAAGCGGTAAGACTGCGCCCTGTCAAAGGTGGAAAATTGCAAGACCTGGAAAAACAAGGCAGTCCCATTGAGTTCTGGCTCTCACAGGTTTCACTGTATAAAGGTATTTACAGTTAAGTATCAATCTACATTGTAGGGTGTAATTTCCAAAAGCATCTTATCTGAGGTGGCGCATTCTCCGTGTCCAGCTCATTGTGGAGTCTTCTCTACACTGAAAGCTGGACATCAAGATACTCTCAGATCTCTTTTCCTTTGGAATTATTATTATGCTTGTTGTATATGGAAGGTTCATTGCTATTTTGGTTTTTGAAGGATACAAAGTTGCTAACATACCAATAATAGCTCCAGTCCCATGCAACAGGATACCCTAAGTATTTCAAGCTCTAGCTATAGGGGAAAGGGAAGACAAAACTTTAGGGTAAAGGAGCCATCTCGGCTGTACCTTGAAAGATGCGTGGGATTTTATAAGAGGAAGGAGAGGAAGAAGGCTGTGGGGTCAGGAAGTACATGACCTGTTTGGTGATTGCAGTGAAGGCCCATCCCAAGTTGTTTGTACTCTTTATTTTGTATCGCTTACCAAAGGACCAAACCCACTGCCGTCGAGTCAATTCCGACTCTTAAGGACTCTATAGGACAGAGTAGAACTCCTCCATAGGGTTTCCAAGGAGTGGCTGGTGGATTCGAACTGCTGACCTTGTGGTTAGCAGCCAAGCTCTTAACCACTGCACCACCAGGGCTCCTACCAAAGGACCAGGAGACTATATATTCTGTTCTAATTTACCCGCAGGCTTTCATGGTGCTTTCGGTCATGAAGGAAGTCAGGTCATCCAGGGTAACAGAGAGGGAGGGGACAGCAGCCTCAAGAGGAGAGGATGATGATTTGGGGCAGATGACAGCAGGGACCAAGGCTGTAGCTCCCACTGACCAGAAGAAGGTACGTCTCTCTGGAAATGTGCAGAATTTTTTGAGAGAGACTTGTTAAAGTGCTGTGTTGTTGATTGTTGCCATCCAGTCAGCTCTGACTCAATGGCGACCCCGTGTACAACAGAACAAAGCACTGCTTGGTCCTCTACAAGCCTCATGATCGCTGGCATGCTTGAGTCCATTGTTGCCTTCCAACCCAGGAGGCTCATCTCCCAGCACTATATCGGACAATATTCTGTTGTGATCCACACAGGGTTTTCATTGGCTAATTTTGAGAAGTAGATCACCAGGTCTTTCTTCTTAAGTCTGTCTTGGTCTGGAAGCTTTGCTAAAATCTGTCCACGATGAGTGACCCTGCTGGTATTTGAAATACTGGTGGCATAGCTTCCAACATCAGAGCAATACACAAGCCACCGAAGTATGACAGATGGGTAGTGGGAGCTATTGATACTATTAAACTATTATGACACTGTGGGCAAAAAAAGGATGGAGACAATCCCTAGCGGTTGCCCAAGAGCCAAAGAGGAAGGTATCAATCAGAGAGCCATTTGAGGAAGATACATTAACAGAAATGGGTCATCTTAGAGGGTGAGGGAGAAGAAGAGAAAGCCTGTTGTTCAAAGTCTTAACTCCTTCCTCTAGTTTTCTGATATGGAATACTGGAAATATTTGCATCCTTAATAGAACTTTTAAGAAAAGAAACATAATAAAGAGAATCTAGTAGGAAGCTTGCCAAGAAATACTATTCTCTAAAATAGTTTCTTAATCTCAGCACTACTGACATTTGGGGCCAGTTAATCTTTGTCATCTTTGCTGTGGGACTCTCCTGCGCATAGTAGGATGTTTAGCAGCATCCCTGGCCTCTACCCACTAGTTGCCAATGGTACCTCCCAGAGGCGATGGCCAAACTCATCCCCAAACACTGTCAGATGTCCCCTGGGGGAAAAATTAAATTGCCTCTGGATGAGAACCACTGCTCTTCACTCTTGGGCAGAGGCTTAAAAAAGAAGAACATGAAAAAAATCTAACACTGGTTGAGATGTAGTGGGATTTACCTTTATTTTACTCTCAAACAAAAAAAGCCCTAACAAATGCTTGGCTTTGGTGCTACAACGACATCATGCACTGGTTAGGAGTCCTAATACTGACGACTCCAAATAGGAAAGAACTATTTAGCATAGAGAATTGAGCAAAACTCCAATTAAGGAAAACAGAGGCAGGACAACAGAGTTATATTTTCCCCCAAGAAGTAGGGGCTATACCCTCTCTGGGGATGCTGAAAGTTACAGAGGCAGAATAAACTTCCTGACAATCTTTTATACCTGGAAAAGAGAAGACGGCTCTTAGGGAACTGTCCCCCCTCTTATTTTCCTATCTTCATCTAAGGCTATTAATATCTCAAGCTGACTGCTAACTCTTCATATTTGCATTTAAATGGAAAAGAAAATTCTGACATCGGTAGCTTACTGCAGACAATCTTACTTTTCAGCCTTTCCGTGTTTTGATGCTGCTGTGCATGAACTGTTTAAGGAAAACTGACTGTTTTGTTATATAGTTAACACCCTCCTGAGGGAGGCAATTGGGTTCCCTTTATAGGACCACTACCTCACCTGTGGTGTAAGGTCAGTGCTGATTTTAAGAAAAAACAGAGCTTCCGTGGACACCAAGCTCTTCGTGGAAGCCACTCGCAGCTCCACAAGTGAATTTACTCTATGTGCCTAAGATCCATAAAAAGCCATAAAATGTTTTACGCAGTTCAAGTCACAATGGCTTGGATTAATAAAGGAAACAAAGTTTTATGATTTTGAGATTATTCTCAAGCGGCATATCACTAAAAAAAAAGGGGGGGGCAGTCCAAGTACCATGATGGCATGGGGAACTGTATTGTTTCTACAACTTTTTGAAGTGCTAAATGAAATGTCACTACTGTGGACGATTTGGCTAGAGCGAACTTAAATTCCCAGCACACAGAGCCAAAATACCCCTCAACGTTTCCCTCCTGCAAATGCCCCAAACGCACATAAATAGAGGGCGCTATGCCAAGAGAACAACTCAAACACATCCTTTTCCAGAACAGTTGACTTGGTGTTCATGAGCTTGTTTTCTGTTTATATGTAGAAATCAATATAAATACAATCTTCCAAAATGTTGTTTGTTAGTCTACAAGAAATATGATAAAAGAAATTTTTTTTTAATCACTGGTAAATGTGAGACCCTAGTTCACTGGCGGCTCCATGATTTTTATTTAGGAAGGACTTAGGGAAAAATGGCTGAAAGAGGCTTAGGGAGGGATGGAGTGGAGACAACAGAATTATCCCAAGGCAAAGTTTGCTTAGCAAGCACATGGGTTTACTTAGACTGGAAGTTCATTGGGAGTAGCTTACGAAGGGAACGTAACTTCCCTCTTCACCACCAAGCCATTCCATGAAATTCTACTGCCCTGGATATAAAAGCATATACCAGGTCATTTCCCCTACTCCTCTCAATTCTACTACTAACTAGGCCAAGTTAGTTGGTAATCAAAATTAATTTTGAAAATGGGTCTTGACTTTGAGATCGTGATTTTAGCTAGGTAATAAGGAACTAATCAACTGACTTACTATAGTATTGTCAACTTTGGGTAGGATAATGTCAGTTAATTTTTATTTAATTTTATTTTAAATTATAAAATCTTGTATTTCATGATGTTATATATTTATATATGTACATTTAAATACATATTTTATAGAATCTTATTTATTATAATATCTCATGCATATGCTTAGGAAGAGAACTAGCCTGCTTTTGACCTAGCTGTTGAAGATGGACGAGAACGCTAAGTGTTTAGTAATTCAAACTTTTTATAAAGGGGACAATGTAGGCAAGGCAAGAAGCTATTCACTCTGTTTTTATTTCTTAAGGATCCAAAGCACAGAGAGCAACCACAGAGTCACTCCATTTCAGTGTGCCCAATTCTAATAACCCCAGAATGACCTCTGTCATGTTCATTTTTATTCAAGAAACAGTTACAGAGGCATTCAGCTGCCACTGGGACTGCCAGGTAAGAAAAGATAGGCATAAGCCCTGACCTCATAGCTCCCAAGCTCTCCTACTGGACAGAAAGTTCTAGTGTTAAGCAGATAGGTATACCAAGCAGTGTAAAACAGAGCCAGAGTAATCTGCTCAGAGGTACACGACTCATGAAGCCAGTCAGGGGATGATTCCCTGAAGAAATGATGATTAACCAGAAAGGAAGGGAGGGACGCACTTTCCATGGAGTGGGAACAGCAACTGCAAAGGTACCATGGCAAGAAGGACAACAGAAGGCTGTGGTGGTTGGAGCAGAAAGAGTGGAGAGGAGGTGGCTTGCCAAGATACACAGGCCAGACCGTGCAGGGGCTAATGGACCAAGAAGGGGAAGTCACTGAAAGATTTCTGGGAGAACTAGCTCAGGAGGTTTGCATTTCACAAGATTACTATACTCATGGTGTGGAGAACAGACTGGATGGGAGCAAGAGCCCAGGGTAGACATGATGGCAGACTGGACAGGGTTTTATATATGGTGACAGAGTCGTGGAGAGACTTGAGACGCAAAATCCCAAGGATGAAGTAATAGTTGGACGTGAAGGTTTCTGGCTGAAAAGAGTAGACAGAACTGGAAGAAGGATCATTTGGAAAGGAGACCGCTGGCTTCTAAGACTTGAATTGGAGTCTTCCACCATTAAATTTCCTTTAAGACGGTAGGTTTTTCTACTTTAGTACATCATCTATATGTGGATTCTTGGCATGGTGTTTTGATACACTGCTCTGTCAGCTCTGAAACCTTAACTCTAAACTGGGCTCACGAAGGTACTGAAACGAATTTAGTGGCCCTGCCTAAAATAACGAGTTTACCCACCAAATCACTAACCTATAAATTCTGACACAAAGGGTGACTCTGGGAAATGAGCTTTCTGAAAAGGGTGGCACTGCCCTGTCACAAGCCTAGAGAAAGTCAGGTTTGTCAACACAAAATAATGTTGTTTTCTCAGCGGCAGGGTTAAATCAAGGTGGGAAACCCCACAGTTAATACTGTGCGGAAGTTGTAAATTAGAAGTATGTTTTTGTCTATACTTGCCTTGGTCGTTTTGACTTTATTGCCACTGCTACAGGACCAACCTGAGTAATCGGGCAGCACTTTACAGTCCTCTCCTTCCAAACAGGGATCCATGTGACACCACCATTTCTGTATCACGATGGAAGCTGGAAAACAAAGGCCAGATGTTATGTATGACCCTGTTTCTTTCTCCAAATGTAGACAAAATAAAGCTCAGTATGGGTTGTTAGGTGGCATCGAGTCAATTTCAACACACAGTGACCCCATGTGACTGACAGAGTATCACTACCCCAAAGAATTTTCCGTGCTCTTTATGGAAGCAGATGACCAGGTCTTTCTTCAGCAGAGCCGCTAGGTGGGTGCAAACCACCAACCTTTCATTTAGCAGCTAAGTGCTTACCTGTAACCCAATATGGGTTAGTACACTGAATTCAAAGATTACTAGTAAGAATTGTTTGACCCTAAGTAAATGTAAATAATCCAATCAGCATTATACTCTACAACATATTTGTTTTTTGCAGTTGGCTACCCGAGTTTAGCATAGGTAGTGAGAGATCTCAAGCTTGCGTATGAATCTAGCTGTGCTACTTTCTTGATTTCTAAGTGATATTGGACTAGTTATTTAACTTCTCTCAACCTTAGTTTCTTCTTCCATAAAATGGGAACAAAAACAGAACCTCTTCCTAAACTGTCATGAGGATAAAGCTAATCCTTTGTGAGAAACTCGGCTTACTTTAGGCCTGTCACTGTGTTCTCAGAAAAATGTTAGCTGTTATTATGGTCAGCATCTTTGGGCACAGGGTACAATGGTGGGCATTAATATTGCAAATTTGTTAAGTCTGATGCTGTTTGTTGTCAACAGCAATAAACATGTCTTTCATGCATGGAGCTTGGAGTCCCCTCGCTGGAGCAAATGGTTAATGCACTTGGCTGCTGACAACATGGTTGGAGGTTTGAGTCCACCCAGAGGTGCCTCAGAAGAAAGGCCTGGCAATCTGTGTCTGATAAATCAGTCATTGAAAACCCTATGGAGTACCGTTCTGCTCTGACACCCATGGGGTTGCCATGAGTCAGAGTTGACTGCAACTGGTTACATGGAGCTCATCTCTCCATGCCCTTCCAGTAAGTGCTGAGCGATCAAATTCAAATGAAGTCAATTTCTAGAAGCCAACTGACAGTGAGTGGGGCTGACAGTCCGTCACATTTCTACATTCTGGACTAATTAGCTCACCTATGGAATTCACTTTCTCCTCATTCACAGTCTCCACAATGGTCTGCCAGTAAAATGATTTGTGTTTTAAGCCCACGAAGCGCAAAATAGCACCCCAGTACCCTGGATTTGGAACGAAGCTGAGAAGTAGAGGGAAATGCCATCAACTTTGGCTGGTTATTCCCACGGAGTCAGAAGGTAGAAAAGGTGACTGACTTTAAGGGTGAGCCCAGCCAATGGGCTGGTACAGGACACGGTTTGGGGTAAAGGGGGTATTAGCCCTGTTTTTCTAATTCAAACAGCAACTCAGGTTCAAGCAAAGCTTTAGAACTTCTAATACCTATTGCCACTGAGTCGATTCCAACTCATAGCGACCCTATAGGACAGACAGAACTGCCCCATAATGTTTCCAAAGCTGTAATCTTTACGGAAGCAGACTAAGCACCTTTTTGAGAGCCAGACATCCTGCTAATTGCCTTCGCTGCATTTTTTTTTTTATTTCAATCTTACAGTAAAAGTGGTTATTTTCCTGCAATTTATAAAGATGAAATCCCGAGGCGTTAAGTGGCTTGTCCAAGGCTACAGAGTTTGAAAGCGGTCCTGTCAGTACCTGAATGGAGGCAGTCGAACGCTAGAGCCCACAGCTTACCTTACATATCCCCTCTCCCTCACACCAGCGATCTCTTGCAGAAACAACTCCTTATACAGAGGCTGCAGCAAAAGTAAGTAACAGCAGTTCAAAACCAGGGACGATTTACCCAATAAGCAAGGTACGCACGGGGTAATTGCGTTTCCTTACTAACCTATAACATAGCTTGCTTACTGTAAGTCGGTGCCTACCGTGCTTACTGGTTAACCTGCCCCTGTTAAAAACTCTTCCCAGTTGAGCAAATGCTATGTGGTGTGATGAGGGCATAGGCTGATTTCATTACTGGCTGAACTGACCAGACACAGTGTCCTCTACACACAGGGCCACTATTCCCAATTCTGGAATAATCTATGCAATCATCCCGTCAAAACCAATAGTACCTAAGCAAGGTAGATTCGTGATCTAGGAGAATCATTTGCTATTTAAATCAGAAGATGCCAGTCCTGAGAAAGGAATATAGCTAAATGGGTTATTTGTCAGAGACTGTCACTAAACTGGAATGGATGGACGCATTGGAGCAAAGCCTGAGAATGTTATATTCTTTTCTGCAGCAAACATTCTCACCTTAAAACTGTATGAAGCTTTGTTACTTTCTCACTTTCCAAAGCAGTTTCACGTACTGTTCCTCTTTAGATTGTCCGAACAACTCTGAAGAGCAGAAAGAGTAGGCAGATGGTTCCAGAAATAAAAACAAGAGCTACCTTCAAGGTTAAGCAGCGTGAGGAGGAGGTATGAGAATGGAGATTTTCTTCCTCCCTGTCACGAAGTCCTCCTACTCTATCACATTTTTAAATAATATTTTAGATTAATAAGTGCTGCAGAGAGTCTTACCATAGTATTAGTAATCAGTCAGAATTTTCTGAATATTTGGTGTTTGCCACGAGAGGACATAGAGATGATTCGGTTCCAAACTCTCAATGTAAAGTCCCAGCTGTAGGACTTGAAAAGTTACATAAATGTTGACAGAGTTTAGTTATATATACAGAATTAGAATCAAATTTAAAATACTTAAAATACTTTTTTATCTTTAAAAGTGTCCCATAAACAAACTTTCCTCCACTCAGTGGTGGAAAGCTATGTACTCTTGTGAGGGATCAGAGCTCTCAAAATTTGAAAAATGGAAGACTCAAAAGAAGCCGTGGCAGTGGGCGGTGAATGACCTGGCTGAAGCGAAAGGTCAGGGAAGGTGTGATGCTCAGCTGAGGAAGGGTCCTGGAAGCAAGCCCTAGAGGCCAATGCAAGATTAGACTTGATTCTCTAAGCTGTAGGGAGCCATGGAAGGCTTCTGAGGAAGGTAGTGCAGTAAGACAAGGAAACCTGAGTGTCTGGCACAGGAGCTTGGTAGGGAAAGATGGATAAATTTGGAACAGAGAAGAGGCTAAAAGAAAAAAACTGGTTCATGTGTGAGTGAGGTGAGAAACTAGAAATAAATGTACTGCAGAGGAAATGGAATGAATCAGATTACCTCAACTCTACAGCACAGGGATTTTTCCAGCACTTCTTTCTATGACCCATGGGGATACCAAGATAATTCT
>NW_004443956.1:8936794-8975132 GCF_000243295.1 Trichechus manatus latirostris | reverse complement strand
CATTCGTGAGCTGAAATGGACTGGTATTGGCCATTTTGAATCAGATAATCACATGGTCTACAATGCGGGGAGTGACAAATTGAAGAGGAATAGTATCACAGTCATCTTCAAAAACATTTCAAGGTCTATCTTGATCTATCCTGAAGTGCATCGCTGTCAGTGATAGGATAACATCCATACGCCTACAAGGACGACCAGTTAATATGACTATTATTCAAATTTATGCACCAACTACTAATGCCAAAGATGAAGACATTGAAGACTTTTGCCAACTTCTGAGGTTGAAATTGATCAAACATGTAGTCAAGATGCATTGATAATTACTGGTGATTGGAATGCAAAAGTTAGAAACCAAGAAGTAGTATCGGTAGTTGGAAAATATGGCCTTGGTGATAAAAATGATGCTGGAGATCACAAGATACAATTTTGCAAGACCAACGGCTTCACTGCACATACCTTTTTTCAACAACATAAATGGTGACTATACATGTGGACTTTGCCCAGTAGAATACACAGGAAATGAATCGACTACATCTGTAGAAAGAGACGATGGAGAAGATCAATATCATCAGGCAGAACAAGGCCAGGGGCTGACTGCAGAAACAGACCATCAATTTCTCATATGCAAGTTCACAAGAGCCAAAATATAAGCTTCAGTATATCCCATCGGAATTTAGAGACCATCTCTAGAATGGATTTGATGCACTGGGCACTAATGACTGAAGACAAGGCGAGTTGAAGAATGACAGCAAGGATATCATACATGAAGAAAGTAAAAGGTCACTAAAAAGACAAGAAAGAAAAGACCAAAATGGATGTCAGAAGAGACTCAAACTTGCTCTTGAACATAGAGCAGCTAAAGCGAATGGCAGAAATGGTGACGTAAAAGAGATAAACAGAAGATTTCAAAGGGCAGCCTGAGAAGACAAAGTAAAATATTATAATGAAATGTGCAAAGCCCTAGAGTTAGAAAACCAAAAGGGAAGGACATGCTTGGCATTTCTCAAGCTAAAAGAACTGAAGAAAATATTCAAGCCTCGAACTGCAATTTTGAAGGAGTCTATGGGAAAAATATTGAACAATGCAGGAAGCATCAAAACAAGATGGATGGAAGACAGAGAGTCACTGAACCAAAAAGAATTAGTTGACTTTCAACCATTTCAGGAGATAGCATATGATCAAGAACCAATGGTACTGAAGGAAGAAGTCCAAGCTGCACTGAAGGCATTGGTTAAAAACAAGGCTCCAGGAATTGACAGAATACCAACTGCGATGTTTTTTTACAGCACTGGAGGTGCTCACTCGACTGTCAAGAAATTTGGAAGACAGCTTTCTCACCAACTGGCTAGAAGAGATCCATATTTGTGCCTATTCCAAAGAAAGGTGATCCAGCAGAGAATGTGGAAAGTATTGAATAATATCATTAATATCACACAAAAGTAAAATTTTGAAAGTGGCTGCAGCAGCACATCGACAGGGAACTGCCAGAAGTTCAAGCCAGATTCAGAAGAGGACGTGAAACGAGGGATATCATTGTCGATAGCAGATGGATCTTGGCTGAAAGCAGAGAATACCAGGAAGATGTTTACTTGTGTTTCATTGACTATGCAAAGCCATTTGACTGTGTGGACCATAACAAATTATGGATAACATTGTGAAGAGTGGGAATTCCAGAACACTTAATTGTGCTCATGAGGAACTCGTACATAGACCGAGAGGCAGTCATTCAAACAAAACAAGGGGATACTGCATGGTTTAAAGTCAGGAAAGATGTGCATCAGGGTTGCATCCTTTCACCATGCTTATTTGTCTGTATGCTGAGTAAATAATCCAAGAAACTGGACTATTAAAAGAAGAATTCGGCATCAGGATTGGAGGAAGACCATTAACAACCTGCCGTATGCAGGTGACACGACCTTGCTTGCAGAAAGTGAAGAGGACTTGAAGCACTTACTGATGAATTTCAAAGACTACAGCCTTCAGTATGGATTACACCTCAACATAAAGAAAACAAAAATCCTCACAACTGGACCAATAAGCAACACCATGACAGAGAAAAGACTGAAATTGTCAAGGATTTCATTTTACTTGTATCCACAAGCAACACCCATGGAAACTGCAGTCAACAAATTAAACGATGCATTGCACTGGGCAAATCTGCTGCAAAAGACCTCTTTAAAGTGTTAAAAAGCCAAGATGTCACTTTGAGGACTAAGGTGCGCCTGACCCAAGCCACGGTATTTTCAATTGCCTCATATCCAAGTGAAAGTTGGGCAATGAATAAGGAAGACCAAAGAAGAATTGATGCCTTTGAATTATGGTGTTGGCAAGGAGTATTGACTATACCATGGACTGCCAGAAGAACGAACAAGTCTGTCTTGAAGTACAGCCAGGATGCTTCTCAGAAGCAAGGATGGCGAGACTTTGTCTCACATACTTTGGACATGTGATCAGGAGGGACCAGTCCCTGGAGAAGGACATCATGCTTGGTAAGGGAGAGGGTCAGCAAAAAAGAGGAAGAGCCTCAAGGAGATAGGCTGACACAGTGGCTGCAACAATGGGCTCAAGCATAGCAAAGACTGTGAGGATGGCGCAGGACTGGGCAGTGTTTCGTTCTGTTTACATGGGGTCACTTATGAGTTGCAACCGACTCGATGCCATCTAATAACAACAATGTAAGTAGATACTTCATCCATGATGGAGTTCCTTTGTGACAGATTTAATAAATGTTCTTTCAGAAAAGAGAGGCATAAAAGGAGCCACCACCGTAGCCCAAAAAAAAGTTTCAAATTTCCTTATGAGTTAAAGGTTGACTAACGAATGCTCAGCTAAGGTGAGAATGTAGGGTTTGACCTTATCAGTGAATAAGGTGATTAAACAGCTTGGAAACTGAAGCTTTGGGCACATACTAAGCCAGACTGTGAGCTGAGACAAAGGTCCCAGAAGTAGGATTCTATTAAGGTAACTCTTGAGAAAACCTGCCCACTTAACAGAAACTTGTCTCCACAGGAAAATAAGTTTGTAGGAGGCAAAGTGTCTTGTCACTTCTATTTTTAACATAAAATTCTTATTCTTTAAAAAGCCGCAAGCCTTCCTGGCTTATGAAAACACACAATATCCGTTTCTTCAAGCTGCCAACCTGTAAGGAATAAAAAAAGAAAGAAAAAAAAAAAAAAAAGACACTGAAGCCCTGGTTCTATGGAAGCAACCAGTACATTCTACAATTTTGTTTTCTAGGTGAGATTTTAAAATGACTAATTCGCTAGTCTGCTTCTGGTTCACTTTCCTTTTTCTCAATTGTATAAAATTGATTGGGTTTTATCTCTTGTTCCAAATAAGTACCACTAGGTCAAATAAAACATGGTACGTATTTGTATAGCTATTTAGATAAACCCACCTTCAAATTAGACTAACAAAGAACTGGCTCACTCACTTCTCAAGAGTTGACCTCCCATATGTTGACTGAGTTTATTATTTAGTTGTATTTACACAGTTAAGATTTTTCTAAAAAGTGTATTTTTAGGTTGAAAGTATGGACAGGAAGATTGAGGAAATCC
Organism: Trichechus manatus latirostris; assembly: GCF_000243295.1. Taxonomy (NCBI): domain Eukaryota; kingdom Metazoa; phylum Chordata; class Mammalia; order Sirenia; family Trichechidae; genus Trichechus; species Trichechus manatus. Next base: position 8,971,575 of record NW_004443956.1, on the reverse strand, counting down.
TTCCCGAGAATATTTATCTTCTGGGAAATGGAAATGGTCACAAGAATATGCTCTGATATTTTAATGTGTTTTGTCTTATTTTGCTCTAACTGTTATTTTAAGATGTTTACCGTGTTCGTTAACAATTAAGATACTTATTAACTTTCAGATAGCTAGGTAGAAAGCCCTACCAATTTATATTTCTTGTTATTTCAAGAAAAGAAGTCTACCAACCTGACCCAGGTAACCTACCAACCTGACCCAGGTAACACACAGAAGAGCAGTACAGTAGTTTAGAGCGCTAAGGATTTTTTTAAAGGAATCTTTTACTTGTTCATACATTCCTCAAATTACACAGAGTACTGAGCAAGGCAGTGGGTAAGCATGGGTGGACGGTCCTCTGTGGTCTAGGTTTGTCTTCGCAGCTCAGCGCAGTCTCGCACAAGCACATCCACATACAGTGAGGGCATCTATGGAAGGGTTTCTCAACTTTGACGTTACTGACATTGGGGACTTGCTCAAATGCCAAATAATTAGTCTCTATCTCAGATCCTAAACAGCCCTGGTGGTGCAACGGTTAAGTCCTTGACTACTAACTGAAAGGTTGGTGGTTCAAACTCACCCAGCAGCTTCAAGGGAGCAAGACCTGGTGATCTCTTCCGATAAAGAGTACAGCCTAGAAAACCCTATGAGGCAGTTCTGCTCTGTCACGTGAGGTTGCTATGAGTTGAAAATTGACTTGACAGTACCTAATAATAACCACTGATCCTATAATAATAGGGAAGTAATTTAGTCAGTGAGAATGTTTTCTTTGTCATAAACACAACCTAATTCTTCTTTGTGGGGAAGTGTCCTGAGCATTGTAGGCTGTTTACCAACATCCCTGGCCTTGACCTACCAGGTACCAGTAGTATCCTCCCTCAGTGTGACAACCAAAAATATCTCCAGACATGGCCAAATGTCCTCCAAATTGTCCTTGGTTGAGAGACATTAGCCTGTGGTAATGGGAACTTACTCAGCTCAGAATGAGAGCCTTAAGTTCCTACTCCCCTGAAAGGAAGTTTGAAAATTTTTTAATAACAGAAAGTCAGGGGGACTGACCAGTGGGATAAGTCCACATGGATCCTGAGAGGCCCAAGGCGAGAGAGAGGAAGACCAGGGTTGGTTGCTCAGGGAAGACTGGGGAGATAAAGAAAGGAAATGTCTATTCTAAAGGCACACAAAAGAATGAGGGATTTTCTTTAACAAAGGGCTCCAGCAAAATTCAACTTTGTCGCTGGCATGTCCTAGCGAGGGAGGGATAGGATGATAATTAGACTAATTTCTTGTCTTCAAGGAGTCCACATTTACTGGTTGAGGAAGACAATTAAACTCTGATAAATGACGGCCTCCACAGGAGAACAGAGAAGGGGGGTCAAGGGTGGTGCCCATGAGAAGCCAAGGGCCTGAGTTCACCAGGGCAGAGAAGGTGAGGGTAGAGGGATTGAGGGAGGGCAAACCTGGGAACTGGAAGTAGTTGGGTCTAGCTTGGAAATCGTGGAAGACAAGAGAGGATGGAGAGGTCAACAGAGCCTTTAATGTTAGAGGCCTTGGATTAAGTTAAATTTTAGAACTTAATTCCTGCCTTCTGGGAATTTGTATTCTAAGTGGGTGAAACAGACTACGCTAATACGAAAGGATATGCACTGCTATGAACAAAGTTTATCTAAAGCATCCTAGGATTTTTGGGATCCCTGAATTCCACAGGTCACTTTATCAGCATAGATTTCCATGGCATGTGTGTGTGTGAACTGCCCTGGGAGAAAGCAGGAAGAAGACATGGAATAGAGGTGGCATAGTGGTTCACCATGGATTAGGATTATTTTCACAAACCAAAACTTTGTTCCGGTGTGATGAACTACCATAGCCTCTCATTTTGAGTAGGAACTTCAGACTTAATTCTGGTCCCATTCCCTTCTGCTGCGATGGTTGTCTCTCCCTTTTCCCTTGTTCTGTGCCGTCGAGGCGATTCCAACTCATAGCGACCTAATGTGACACAGGAGAACTGCCCCACAGGCTTTTCTTTTGGCTATAATCTTACAGAAGCAGATCACCAGGAACTTTCTCCTGCTGAGCCGCTGGGTGGGTTCGAAATACCGACCTTTTGGTTAGCTGCCAAGAGCTTAACTGCTGTGCCACCAGGGATCCTCCCCAGTTAGTCTCCCCTACTTCTTACTATATAATATTTCTTGAGTAAAAGTCATCCTTGCCTGGTTTAACACTGTCTGATGCAATTTTTTCTTCCACACCAGACACAAAAGTGCTAAATTAAAACTTGATGAACAAACCCACACATTTGTCCTTCCATCTCCCAGTAATCCTTGCTGTCACTCACCTGACTGCCACGGAGAAAAACTGCTCAGAAAACTTCTTTTAAGTGGCATGGATATTTAAAGAAAGACCCTGGCTCTCATCACCCAGTCCATACAGACATGAAAGTTGCAGGCAGTATAAACAGTAACTCTCATCCTTAACTAAGCGAATTCTGACATCTCAGAAAAGCTGAAGAAATTCAGACATGGTCAAAAAAAAAAAAAGCTGTAAAAACGAACTGCAGCCTATTCCTAAGCTTTTGTCTTATTAATTTTTTTTAAACCCAAGGTTCAGAAAGCATTCACTTTGACAAAATACATTAAGCTTCACTGTACTACATATTTGTCTCATTCTATCAAAAAACCATTCCCCATTCTCTCTGTTGAGCTGTATTTTGATAAATGTGTAGAACAGAGTTCCCACCACAAAAATAGCCCCGTATACACCACCAGGAAATTAAAAACAAAAGAACACCTAACAGCTATCTGTTTTAAGACCCAATCAACCATATCAAACAAACAAAAAACCAAACCCACTGCTGTCAAGTCGACTGTGACTCACAGCGACCTCACAGGGTTTCCAAGGCTGTAAATCTCTATGGAAGCAGACCGCCACATCTTTCTCCTGCGGAGCCACGGGTGGCTGTGAACCGCTGACCTTTCGTTTAGCAGTCGATTGCTTTAACCGTTGTGCCACTAGGGCTCCTTCAAACAACAATAGGCTCGGTGAAACAATTCCCTATCCCTTCCCCCAAGCCCCAAAAGTATACCAAAGATACATTTCAATAATTCAGGGAGTTTTCATGAGTTAATTACAACAAAAGTTTTGTTGGGGGAGAAAAAAAAACCAGCTAATTTTTCCTCTCTGTTTGACTAATAAAAGCCATGATTTTATGGAAAAGCAATAAAAACGCTAGATAAATATCTGTGGTGTGGATTAACAAAAATGCGTAAGGATATTCCAATTTCTATGTCAACATTAATTAGTGCTCCGCTCCGACATCTTTTGCCTTTGTTTTAATTTAAATGTAAATTTCAAGTGAATTTTGTATTTTAGATTCTGTCTTTTCTTATTGACAAATAAGATGAGAAGAACATATCAGGAGAGACTAGATCTTCCACATTCCAATTAACGGCATGATATGCATAATTATTACAGGATAAAGATAAAGCAGGTAAAGCTAAAAATCTCTAATGGAAACATATTCGAATGAGGAACAGAAGATCAGGAGGATATGAAAACAGACTCCCATCCTATCTAAAGCCTAAACTACAGCTTCCTACACCTCCTCAGTGACTTTGATTCAACAGACACTTATTGAGCACAGACTGTTTGCCAGGCAATGCTAAGCACTGAGGACAAAAAGATGAAGCCATAATCACAATCTCATTTATAGGGGTTTAGTATTCTCTGATCACAACTGGTACACAAAAATCACATATTTATATAAAACTTATCCTGTACTGTCCAATATAGAAGCTTCTAGCCAAATGTGCCCATTTAAATTTTAAAATAAATTTTTAAAAACTCACTTCCTCTGTCTCATTAGACACATTTAGGGGCTCGACAAAATAGCTACACCTGGCTATTGGCTACTGTTATGGATTGAATTGCGTCCTCCAAAAATGTGTGTTGTAAATCTTTATCCCTGTATCGGAAGAAAATTAAAACGAATCCACGAGAGCCAAAGTACAACCTTGAGTATATCCCACCTGAATTCAGAGCCCATCTCAAGAACAGATTTGATGCACTCAACACTAATGACCAAAGACCAGACAAGCTGTGAGATGACATCAAGAAGGACATCATACATAAAGAAAGAAAAAGGTCATTTAAAAGACAGGACAGAAAGACCAAAATGAATGTCAGAAGAGACTCTGAAAATTGCTCTTGAACATAGAGTAGCCAAAGCAAATGGAAGAAATAATGCACTAAAAGAGCTGAACAGAAGATTGAAATCCGCGGCTCAAGAAGACAAAGTAACTATTATAATGAAATGTGCAAAGACCTAACACACTTGGCATTTCTCAAGCTGAAGAACTGAAGAAAAAAATTCAAACGTCACGTTGCAATTCTGAAGAATTCTATGGGCAAAATATTGAATGACCCAAGAAGCATCAAAAGAAGATGGAGGGAAGACACAGAGTCACTGTACTGAAAAGAAATGGTTGACGTTCAGCCATTTCAGGAGGTAGCATATGATCAAGAACCCATGGTACTGAAGGAACATGTCCAAGCTGCACTGAAGGGAATGGTGAAAAGTAAAGAGTCCAGGAATTGATGGAATATCAATTGAGATGTTTCAACAAACGGATGTAGCGCTGGAGGTGCTCAATGGTCGATGTCAAGGAATTTGGAAGATAGCTTCCTAGCCAACCGACTGGAAGAGATCAATATTTGTGCCCATTCCAAAGAAAGGTGATCCAACAGAATGCGGAGATTATCGAATAATATCAAACGCAAGTAAAATTTTGCTGAAGATCATTTAAAAGGAGTTGCAGCAGTACATTGAAAGGGAACTGCCAGATGTTCAAGCCGGACTCAGAAGAGGACGTGGAATGAGGGATATCATTGTTGATGGCAGATGGATCTCGGCAGAAAGCAGAGAATATCAGAAGGATGTTTACCTGTGTGTTTACTGACTATGCAAAGTGTGGATCAGAACAAATTATGGATAACAACTGCAAAGCATAGGAATTACAGAACACTTAATTCTACTCCTATACATAGATCAAGAGATAGTTGTTTGAACAGAACAAGGGGCTACTGCTTGGTTTAAAACCAGGAAAGGTGTGCATCAGGGTTGGATCCTTTCACCATATTTATTCAGTCTGTATGCTGAGCAAATAATCTGAGAAGCTGTACTATATGAAGAAGAACAGGGCATCAGGACTGGAGGAAGACTTGTTAACAACCTGCGACACACAGATGACACAACCTTGCTGAAAGTGAAGAAGATTTGAAGCACTTACTGATGAAGATCAAAGACTACAGCCTTCAGTATGGATTACACCTCAACCTAAAGAAAACAAAAATCCTCACACCTGGACCAATAAGCAATATCATGATAAATGGAGAAAAGACTGAAGTTGTCAAGGATTTCATTTTACTTGGATTCACAATCAATGCCCATGGAAACAGCAGTCAAGAAATCAAACGGCGTACTGCAGTGGGAAAATCTGCTGCAAAAGACCTCTTCAGTGTGTTGAAAAGCAAAGATGTCGTTTGGAGGACTGAGGTGCACCTGACCCAAGCCATGATATTTTCAATCACCTCATATGCATGTGAAAGCTGGATAACGATTAAAGAAGACTGAAGAAGAATTGATGCCTTTGAATTACGGTGTTGGTGAAGAATATTGAATATACCATGGACTGCCAGAAGAACTAACAAATCTTTCTTGGCAGAAGTACAGCCAGAATGCTCCTTAGAAACGGGGATGGTGAGACTTCGTCTCACATACTTTGGACATGTTATCGGGGGGACCAGCCCTTGAAGAAGGACATCCCACTTGGTAAAGTAGACCAGACCTGTTGTCATCGAGGCGATTCTGACTCATAGCGATCCTATAGGACATAGTAGAACTGCCCCATACGGTTTCCAAGTAGCGCCTGGTGGATTCAAACTGCTGACCTTTTGGTTAGCAGCCATAGCTCTTTACCAGAAACCTTGGTGGCGTAGTGGTTAAGTAGAGGGTGAGCAAAAAAGAGGAAGACCCTCAATAAGATGGATTGACACAGTGGCTGTAACAAGATGCACGACTGGGCAGTGTTTGTTCTGTTGTAGGTAGGGTAGCTAAGAGTCAGAACCAACTCAATGGGCACCTAACAACAACATCGTATCTGTGGATGGAATCCCATTTGGGAATAGGGTTTTCCTTGTTATGTTAATGAGGTCATGTCAGTATAGGGTGTGTCTTAAACCTAACCACTTTTGAGATATAAAAGGAGCAGGTTAGGCACATCAGAAAATAATAAGCAGGAATGGGGAAAGACAGATGCCACATGGAGCTCTCCAAGGACACCTAGAAGAACTCTAGAGAAGCTGAGACAAGGATATTTCCCCCCTAGAATGACTCCCTTGAATTTGGACCTCTAGCCTCCTGAACTATGAGAAAATAAATTTCTGTTCTTTAAAACCACCCACTTGTGGTATTTCTGTTACAGCAGCACTAGCAAACAAAGCCAGCTACCATACTAAGCAGTGCAGCGCATGGAGACTACATCCATCATCACAGAAAGTTCTATCAGATAGTGCTGCACAGACTCAGTTCAGATGCCGAATTATTAATCCATCACTTACTGATCCTATGACGTTAGGGAAGCTGGTGAGTCTGTTTTCTTTGCCGTAGACACAAGCTAAATGTCTGTCACTAGAAGATTAGCTAAATAAATTATGATCTATAAATACAATAGAATGCTATGGAACAGTTAAAAACACCAAGTTACATCTATAGGTACTAGCACACAAAGATCTCCACAACCAAATACTGACAGGAATAAAGCAAGCTGGACTAAGAAATGTCCGATGTATTACCATTTATGCAAAACACACATTCATATATGAAATCTATCACATATTTTTCTGCAGACGTATCTCTAAATATAGAAATATGTAGAAAAATCTGTATACTAAACAGACAAATGTAGTTACCCCTAGGGTGGTGGCCAAAAGGTATTTTGCTATTTATAAAATTTACAACATGCCAGTTTAGCATAAGATATTAATATTTTCTGTACAAAGATGATGCTAACAGCAATCACTACCCCATCAGTACCTTCCAGATACCAATAAAAGAGCTTTGAGTATTAAAAAACATTATTTATATGTAAGACTTGGTCAAGTCTAGAGTCCTCGGATATAAAGAGTGTAAAAATAGTACATCATGATTCGTAAATTCCTTTAGAAGAAATTTCAAACCTACAGACGCAAACACTTGTTACCTTTCGAGACCAAACTCTGATTAGTGATGACTCAACTCTCCACTGTGCTGAAATTTGTTCACGTGCCTTTGTTCCCCAATCAAGTATTTAGCCTCAGCTATGGTGGTCGAATTCTAACAAATTAGTCATTAAAAACCCTACAGAGCACCGTCCTACTCTGACACACACAGGGTCGCCATGAGTTGGAATTGACTCAAAGGCAAATGGTATTGTTTTGTTTTGTTTTTACAGGACAGACAATTGGGAGGGAGATGTGAATAGGAGAGACCTAGTCCCTGCCCTCAACATGCGGATAGTCTACCCAGAAAGGAACACATTCAACAAGTTTATACAACAAAATGGGATAAATGTCATCAAGCGGAAGTTTGGGGAGATACAAACACATACAGATTTGAAAGGATAGTAGGAAGTTAGTGGACAAAATGTGTGTTGAGGGGAGACAAGCAATGATTCAAGCAAAGATACAGAAATGTAAAGCCCAGATATGAAAGAGAAATGGAAAGAACTCCCGTTCGGCTGGATAGAGGAGTGGGAAAGGGGAGAAATGAGACAGAGCTGGATCATGCAGAGGCTTGTCGCCATGGTACAGAATTTAGGATTTTATCTTAAAGGAAGACACAGAGGTGTGTTTTTACACAAAGGAGTGCCATGATCGGTTCTGTTTTTACAGAAAACTTATTCTGGTTCCAGGGTGGAGACTGGAAGAATAGGTGTTATAAATTGGCAAGATGTGATGTTGACCCCTAGACTATGGGAGTAGCAACTGGGATAGAGAAAAGGGGACTGATTTGAGAGCTGGCAGGGATAGAATGTGCATGATTTGAACTTCTTTCAGCTGATGGAGAAGATAAGTATACTAAACGGTCTTATCGGGGTAAGGTATAGGAACTCAGCAAATTTCTCTTAGATGCCTTTTTTTTTAGTGCTAAAGATCTTCATCTCCTTTTATAGGTCCATAATTTTATCTACAATCCCCAAATCCAAAAAGCTCTTAAAAATGGAAAGGTTGATGGCAGCAACCCCAACTTGAATTAACATGAGGTTCTTCATTTTGCCTTATCTCATTCTACATGAATATTCATATATTTCCCTGCAGAAATATTAATATCTGTGATTATGGATGCTGCCAGGGAACACATTAGGTTTCGTACATAACAAACCATGTAATGCACTATATTACCCTTCTAAAATTTAAACAACATCGGAACTTGGCTACACATTTGGCCCTATGGTTTCTGATAAACAATCATGGACCTGAAAATTTCCACTTTGGTTTTCCTGCTTTTAAAGACAGCTGAGATCTTGCTGATACATACCACTGTTGATCACACAGCCGTGTGTTTGTGTGTGTGTATGTGTGTGTGTCTGGGAACGGAGGTGGGATGTGAGAGAGTTAGCCAGTATTATTGACTGTGCATAAGATCTGGAGTTCAGAATGTTTGTATTTTAAGTGCTGACCTTTACATGCATTAGATACATGGTAATGTTCATTTTCAGGAAGGTTTTGCCAAAGTAGAGAATCTGCTACAGGGCTAACCCTATGCATCTGTCCCTCTGGGGACTGATACTTATTTCTAACAAGGTGTCTGCTAGAAGAAGCCAGGGGCATCAAAAGGAATCAATCCCATGCCTTCACCTACAACCACCAACCTTCATTCATTTTTTTAAACCACTGGCCCAGTGCTCTGCTAAGGGATTTGGAGACTACTGCCAGTGAATGATATATAATCCCAAACCATTCTCTGGAAAGTTGTTCTACAGAGGATGCTTTATAAGTATTTGTTAAAACAATAAACTAAAAAAAAGATATGAATCTACGTATTTGTATGTTATTTATGTTAACAAAAATGTTAATTTTATACCATCAAGAAATGAGAAAGCTGGACTGCTGTCTTTTTTTTGTTTTTTGAAGTTGAGTACAAGGTTTGAGAGAGGGGAGAAGAGAGCACCTGGGGAAGCCTCTCCTTTGGTGGGTGAATTTGAAGAGACAGGTGGACGAAGAATTTAAGCACATCTTCTGACTGTCTTGTACTGTATCTGCCCACTGGCACCTCTCATTAAAGACTTACCTTATTAAGTAATTTTTGCAGTTGGATTTATATTCACTTTTGGACTGCCACTGACCTGGAAGTTAACCTAGGGGGTCTTTGGATTGCAAAGACAATAAAATAGGGAGGTTCCTGGTAGCCTTAGGTCCTTTTGAACGCTGAAGAAAGTGGCCAGAAAGGTCTTACCTTCAACACATGAAGGCTGTGCCCGAGTTGTGCCAGCAACCTGTCCCGGGAAGCAGGAACACTTGACCGTTTGGGACCGCTCTTCGATGCGGTTTTTATTGCAGCACCTGTGCACGGCCACCACCTCACAGGTCCCTTGCCTGATTTGGTGGTGGCCTAGAAGGTAATGAGAGGGAAAAACAGACCCAATGCCGTTAGGAGGATATGAAACCACCAAGATCATAAACAACACTATCACTACATTTTCCAACCTCCTGAGCTATGCTTGTGCATCTTTGTAACTTTTTTGATACATTTTTAAATGAATATAAAGGTCACATTCAAAATGGTGCAAAAAACTCCTGTTAAACCTGTGGGGGGCAAAACATTGGCTCCATGAACTTCGTCTCCTGGTGTCACATCCATGATCATGTCACATCACGTGGTACTGACCTGCACTAACTTAGTGACAATTTCTTGGAAGATGATTAGGAATTTGCAGAAGCAAGAATGAGCTTAGTTTAGCAATAGGTGGAATGATTCCTATGGTGGGACTTTTACTTAAGTGAGTAATCCCACCTTTGGAGTCTGTCATTCTACTCAAATGTCAGTTCTAGAAAGGGAGCATATCTGACTGGTCACATGTTGTTACACATATGTTGAAGTCCTAAGCCTTGTCTGTACCTGTGTCTGTACCTGTGAATGTGACCCTGTTTGGACACGGGGTTTTTCTTTTGTTCTGTTAATGAGATGTCACACCAGGGTGTGATGGGTTCTAAACCTAATCCCTTTTGAGTGGTGTCTTATAAAAGAACAGAACAGACACAGAAATACACACAGAAGAAATCATGTGACAATCTAGCTACAAGTCCAGGGCTACAGACAAGGAAGGACTCTCTCCTCAAGCTGATGCCCTGATTTAGAAATCTAGCCTCCAAAACTGTGAGACAATAAATTTCTGGTCTTTAAAACCATCCACTTTGTGGTGTATTTGTTATGGTGGCACTTGATAACTAAGACACATGACAACTGTAGCAGCCAGCCTTTAAGACAGACAGTCCCTAGTATTCAACTTTGTGCAGTCCCTTCCCACACTGTACCAGGGTTAGGCTGTATGACCAACAGCATACAGCAGAAGTGAGGGTGTGTCACTTCTGAGATTAGGTGGCCTCCATCTTGGGTGCTGCTCTCCCTCCCTCTCAAATCACTGACTCTGGGGAAACTATGCATGAGTAGCCCCGTGGAAGGGTCCCTGTGGTGAGGAAGGGAAGTTTCTTCCAACAGTCACATGAGTGAGCTTGCAAGCAGACTCCTTATGCAGTCCCCTCCCACAGGGAACCAGGGTTAGTCTGTGTGACAATAGCAATATGGCGGCAGAAGGGATGGTATGTCACTTCCAAGATTACATCGTAAAAGACAACAGTGATGCCTGTTCACTTTCTGTCACTCTGTCGTCACTCACTCTGGGGAAAACCATGTCAAGAGGAGGAGCCCTATGGAGAGACCCACATGGTAAGGAACTAAGGTCTCCTGCCAACTATCACATAAGCTGAGTATGGAAACAGATCCTCCAGCTCCAGTTGAAACTTCAGAGACTATAGCCCCGGCCAACAGCTTAACTGCAATCTCATGAGAGACCCTGAAACAGAACTACCCAGCTAAGCCACTCCCCGATTCCTGGCCCTCAGAACTTCATGAGAGAATATATGTTTATTGCTTTAAGTATCTAAGTTTTGGGATAATTTGTTATGCAATTATAATACACCAACTCTGGCTGTACCAGAGAGATTACCGTGGCTCTGATTGATAGAAATAATGTAAACAAGATTGCAGAGGCAATGTTTAGACATTATTAATAAAAGACAATGTTTTTGAATACCCTCAAGCACCCTTGTCATTTTTCAGATACACCATTTACATATAAATTGTTATGTGAATTATAAGCAATCTCATCTACTTGTTAAAACAGGTTTCCCCAAGGATTTCCATTGGTTAAGTCTTTGCCTGGTTGCTGTTACCACATGTGCTTCAAAGTAACAAAACCAGCTTAAAAATATTCCATAATTCAGACTTTTTAATCCATGCAGCTAGGCCTTCCTCAAAATAACCTCTATATTATTCTGAATTTTTTCTTGCCCTTCCTTCCCTGTCATACTACCCTAAATGCTGGAGGAAGCAAAATTCAGTTACTGGAGAGAACATATACTAAGGCAAAGCTTTATTTGTAAACTACATAAAGGCAGAACCTGTGCCCAGAGAAACTATCAGTGAGAACGTTTTCAATCTACTACCGAAGAAAGCATGAGTACGAAAGAAGTGATTAAAACTATAAAACCTAATTAAATGTTCACAACTAGAGTGCTGATTTCCCATAGGAAGTTGTATACAATGAAAAAAAGGAGTAATTACAATGTCAGTAAAGTAGCATGAGACTTTAGCACAGAGTCAGCAGAAAAGTGAGGCTTGGGAAGGGTTAATGGAGATCCTTCCTCTGGTTTCTAACCGAAAATAAGCACCTTCAGTTCAAACACGTCCCAACAGCTAATGACTAGCTGTGTGGAGGGCCAAGATGAACTCATACACAGTCCTCAATCAGTGACCGCCCTCCCTGTTGGCCATCATGCCTTAATTAGATTATTAAATGACCCTGGAGAGTACCTAATGCAGTTAGCGCTAAACCTGATTTTTAAAAAAATGAGAGAACTATGCTTTAGTAACCTCTTGGAATACTCAAGAAATGATCTGGACATTCAGTAATTTCATAGTTTGCTTACAACTGTGTTGCTAATTAGATACTCATGTGTGGTGGGTTGAATAATGCCTCCCCAAAATTCCTGTCCACTCGGAACCTCACAATGTGACTTCGTTTGGATACAGGGTCTTTGCAGATGCCATTAGCTTAGGATCTTGAGAAGAAATCATCCTGGAATTACGGCGGGTCTTATAGCCAATGACTGGTGTCCTTACGAGAAGAGGAGACACGCACAAACCCAGGAGAGAGAGAGAGAGACGCAGAGGAAAGAAGGCTCTGTGGAGACCGAGACAGATGGGAGTGATGCACCTACAAGCCAAGGAAAGCTTTTGCCACCAGAAGCTAGGAGAGAGGCATCGGATGGAATCTCCTTTAAAGCCTCTAGAAGGAACCAGCATTCCACCAATACCTTGATACCAGACTTCCGGCCTCCAGAACTTTGAGAGAATAAATTTCTGTTGTTTTAAGCCATCAAGTTCGTAGCAGTTTGTTATGGCGGTGCTAGAAAATGAATACACATCATCCACAAATACAGGCGGCTTTATTTATTTTATTTTTCTTACTATTCCAACTGAGGACCTGGGTCCACACTATTGTACTTCACTGATTTTAAGATACACATTTTTTTCACCTTTTAACATATCAGGACTTGTCCCAGTTGATAGCATTTACAATTACAAGCAGCACTGCTTTTCTTTACTAAACCAAAAACCAAAGCAAACCTGTTGCTGTTGAGTCAATTCCGACTCATAGTGACCTTATATGACAGAGTAGAACTGCCCCATAGGATTTCCAAGGAGCGGCTGGTGGATTTGAACTGCCGATAAAAGAGCCGTATCTCTCACGATTCCACAGTGGATTTTGTGGTAGGTTGCAGGTGCTGTTCTGATTCCTTGTAAATATTAACCTGTGTAATCTTATAAAAATGTGACAGGTAAGTACTACTTTTACTCTTATTTTACATTTGACAACATGTACAGAGATTATCTAACCTGCCCAAGGCTACACAGCTGGAAACGGAAAAGGCGGGATTCAAACCCAGACAGACAGTGTCGATGCTCTCACAGGATACAGGGAAAGTTCCCCTCTTTACTAGCCAAAGACTTACCAGCCAAAATGGTGTCTCCACCACAGTAAGCCACAGGACATAGCTCAGTTTCCCACTGCAAACATCTTTTCTATTTGATGACAGGGTTTGTAGGACTCCCACAGAGACAGTCTTTCAGGAAATGTGTATGCTGGTGACACTGGATCTTTGAATAAGGGTATGCCTCATTTCTTTGTCATCTACAGCTCCTTGCACAGAGGATAGGTACCAGAAATAGTTACTGACTATACCTGCCTGAGAAGCTCATGTTGTAACAACATACAACAACGTCTGATGTATGATGTTGTTGGATGGGGAAAAATAAAAGCTGATTACAAACAAGAAGCTAGTAGCTTTTATGGTACAATTCCCTATTCATTATGGCTGGTACCAGAGAGTGGCCACTTCAAGTGACCTCACTTAAAACAAAGACAAATTTTCCCTCTTAAACAGAGAGGGATCATTTTGGTTACGTTCCATCTTGAAAAATGAAGGGAAATATATGTACATAACGTGAGGCCCGTGCAGTGAGTGAGAGGCTGTAGCTGAACTTTCTCATGGCAAACGACTTTAGAGTGTAGAGTTCCATGGTATGAAGTGGAGTAGATGAGACTGAGGTATCTAGAAGCACGGCTGCTCTCTGGTGGGTAACTGGCCAAAGAGAAAATAAACCACTACCCTCTTTGTGCTATTAATTCTTGTCAGTGGCTGGGCCATTTCCATTCCGGTTGTGTCTGGATGGGTAGGTGGGCGGGTATTTATTTCTATTTATTTAACCAACACTTTAAAGAGCAGTGCCTGGTACATAGTACGTTATACCCGTATTTTATAGCTGGGGAAACCTAAAACTGTTACTTGATTCCTTCCCACGTTTCTGAAATTGTAATCCAGTTGGATATTTTGTTTTTTAAAAAAGAAGACTTAAAAATATTGGCATAGAAGGTCCCTGGGTGGCGCAAACAGTTTGCACTCAGCTGGTAACCAAAAGATTGGCGGTTCAAACCCATTCAGAAGCACCACGGAAGAAACAGGCCTGGTGATCTGCTTCCATAAAGCTTACAGCCAAAAAACCCTATGGGGCAGTTCTACTCTGTAACACGTGGGGTCTCCCTAAGTCACTAAAACCACCGCCACCAAGTACAACAAAAATATTGACACAACTGTTAAGATGTAGGGTGCCTAGTTTTCACCCACCAGAAAAGATAATGTAGACACTATTAAGCATTATGGTAATCCTTACTACAAAAGTGACTGCTTTAGAGGCTAGTTTAACTGTATCTACAGAGTGAACTGCTTACAGGCGTTTCATTCTTTCCTTATTAAATATACTTTTGAGAAAATTTGCAAATAACAGGAAAAAGACCCATTTGTCCCACTGGAGGCAGAGTCTCTCCATTGTAAAAGGGATAACATATAAAACCCCATCTGCAATTGAAGTTCTTGAAAGCTGATAGAGAGAAGGCATCTGATTAGAGTGACTTTCTTCATGCTATTATTTCCCTTGGATCCTTTTCCTTTTGTTCAAATCCTTTCTCCCTTTCCTCCTCCTGCCCAGCACTAGAAAATACACCCTCAAAGGAATGCCTCACACTCCAGTGATCTTCTTAGAAGGCATTTATTTGATTCAAGCATGGTTTTCTCTATGGCATTCTCTGTCTCTCTCTCTCTCTGTGGGAGCAGAACAGAGGAAAGAGAAGGCCAGATACAAGATTTTACGAAATGAAGGCAGAGAAAGAGGCTGTAGCTATTCACTGCCTTTGGCAAACATGCCCAGTATTCCTAGCGGTGGTTCCCTTATAATTCTCAACTTTCTTTCCCTAAACCAACCCCAAATTTGACTTTTAGTCAAAAACGGAGATGTCACAGGATAGAAGTTAAGACTTGGAACCAACCGTGAGATCATCAGCTAGACAAACTTGGTGATTTCGTTGTGGAGACAAATATTTACTAAGCCCCTTACATGTGGCAGTCCCTCTGCTGGGTGCTGAGGATGGAGCAGTAAAGAAGAGACACTTTCTCCAGTCTCAGCAAGTAGAGATACCAAATGGAAATTTCTCCTCAGATGGAAGTAGACTTGACCTTACCTGCTCGTAGTATAGAAAAAGCAGTGGACTTGCTGTCAAAAGAGTTGAGCTGGAATGCCGGCTTCCAGACTTGGGCAATTCAGTTAAGCTTCTCAATCTCGCTGTTCTCAGATATCAGTATTTTATTAGCTACTTCACATGACGGTTATGAGGTTTATATTCAAGTGCCCAATGAACACAGTGAGCTACCTGAAACACAGCTGGGTGCTGAATAAATAACTTACTTATTTGTTCACATATTTATTCAATAAATATGTATCGAGCATTTACCTTGTGCCAGGCACTGAACAAAACAGGCCAAAAAGAAGTCATTTTCCTTGTAGACCTTTTGTTTTAAGGATAAAAGAAAGAAAAAAAGCAGAGAAGATGCAATTTCAAATATGGCGGTTCTAAGAACATAGGACTTGAGTTAAAAATCGAGGTGGGTGAGGAAACAAGTCACACAGACATCTGAGGGAAGGAGGTGAGTGTGACTGGAGCTGTGTGAGAGAAGGAAGAGGAGCAGGAGATAATACCAGAGAGAGAAGGGAGGGCGAATGCGCAGATTACATAGGGCTTCAGAGGTCACTGTGAGGACTTGGGCTTTTATTCAAAGTGGGCTGAGAAGCCATGGGAATTCTGATCTTAGAATGACCTGAACTGACATAAACTTTAAAAGGATCTATTGTGATCAGAATAGAATAAAGAGGGACAAGAATAGAAACAGGACACCAAGTCTGTCACAATAACCCAGGGCGAGATGATGGTGACCTGGACAAGGGTGGTGGCAGTGGAGGGGGTGAGAAGAGGTTAGATATACTGATTAGGGAGAGATGATAAGATTGGTTGACAGAGTGAATGTGAGATGTGAGAAGGGAGGAATCAAAGATTTTTCTTTTGAACAACGAGAAGAATGGAGTCCCCCTTAAAGAAATCAGGGATAGCTAGTAGTTTGGTTATTAAATTTTAGATGCCAATTAGATATCTAAGCGATTTATGCATCAGGTGTTCAGGAGAAAGGTCTGGTTTGAAGATGGACATTGCTCATCGTTGGTATATGTGGCATGGGACTGGATAAAATCCCCGAGGGAATAATTATACCCATTGCTGTCAAGTCGATTTTGACTCATAGTGACCCTATAAGGACAGAGTAGAACTGCCCTCATGGGGTTTCTAAGGAGCGGCTGGTGGATTCGAACAGCCAACCTTTTGGTTAGCAGCCAAGCTCTGAACCACTATGCCAAGGGAATAATTATAGCTAGAGGATTTTAAAAAAAAAGAAAAAGGATCACTTCAATGTTAAGAGGTTGGAGAGATGAGAAGGAGTGGCCAGAGGCTTAAAAAAAGCAAGAGGGAGTTTGTGGTGTTTCAAGTGAACAAATCTATCAAGTAGAAGGGAGTAATCATGTTTAAATGCTGCTACAAAGTCAAGTAAGAGGAGCGCCATCAGATATTGCAACAAGAAGGCTGTTTACGGCCTTAACAAAAAAAGTATCTGTAGACGAATGGAGATTAATCTTGACTGGAATGGGTATGAGAGAGTGTGGAAAGGGGAAATTAGAGATAATTAAAGCAACTTTTTGAAAAATTTTGTTGTAAAGAGAAAGAACGAAATGAGAATGTAACCAAAAGAATATATAGTTGTTAGCAATCTATTTTTAAGATGTGAACAATTATAACATCTTTGTATGCTGACAGAAAAAAATTGTAGCGAGGAAGCAATTGCTAGAGACATGTCTTTGAGTAAATAGGAGAAAATGGGAATCTGAGCACAAGTGGAAATGCAGGCTTTTGCTAGGAGCACAGACAATTCATTCATAGTTCTCCCTCTTCCCAATTTTCTGCATGTTACCCTTGTGCAGGATGAGCTATACGCGTGTGTGTGTGTGTGTGTGTGTGTGTGTGTGTGTAAGGTTCTTACTATGTGAGATTTCACAAAATCTCATCACAATAAAAAAAAAATGCCTAGTCACACACAAAACCACTCCCCACTCAATATTAGGAGCTGTTCTGTCAAGTCTGTCGATCAGTCTTTCAGTTATTGTCCAGAACATCCTACAATGCAGTTAATGCAGAAGATGGCAGAATTTCATTAAGTCAATGAGAGTGATGTTGGAAAGCTGCTTGAATACCACTCAAAGGCACTGACTGAGAATTTGGCAGAGTTGAGTCAACAACTGAAGAGTAGACAATTAATTGAACAGGCAAAGGGCTAAAGAGAGGCCCTTGGGAAAATTGGTGAAGCTCTTGAATACTTCTGTAGATATTTATGATCACGTGGTAAAACGCAATTACAAAATGAAGGGCAGTACATTATGCCATAGTATAATTTTTTCCTTGAAAATTTGTGGCAAAATCCAATCAAAAAGTATAACCCATCTGTATTTTTGTTTTACCCACAGGGTCCTCTCCTATGCCCAAGAAATACAATATATTTCCCAGCTTGACTCAAGGAAAATTTCCCATTTTCCTGGAATACTCTCTTTGTGAAAATAACTACTATTGTTCTGTCCTAATAGATATTACATGTAAAACTTTTCAATAACAGATCAAAAATCAAAACAAAATAATATGTTCTAACCCAACTCCCCCAGTCGCTTACCTCAGTTTCTAAAATATCTGAAGACTTCCTGTATCAGTTCTAGTAAGTCTTAACAAAATGTTTCTTTCCTCATGCTATTCAAAACACTATCTAAAGACTCATTTTTCTTAATCAAAAAAGTCCACTATCTTTTTACCATTCTTTGCCAAGAATATTGTCGACCAGAAGATACAAAATACCTTGAGATGATATGTATCGTATAATACTTTGAGAGGACCTCATCATATATATATATATATATATATGAACCAGAAATAGCTACCACTTTAGTTATAATATAAAAACTGGATTAATAATATCAACTTCAAATGTAAAATTGAGATATCATCTACTTTTAAGTGCCTCAACTCTTCCTATATTTCATAAGAATGTCCTCAAACAGTCACTTATTGATTATAACTTCATGGGCTGAAAAGGTAAAATGCATTTCATTAAGGGGTATCACTCCAGAAATATGACTGCACAAAACAAATCTCTTGGGATCACTCATGTTTCTTAAACAGTCTCTATGTGTGTGTGTGTGTATGGTAAATTGGCTTTTTAACTCCAAATGTTTACAGAACATTAAAAACAAAAAACCAAACCCATTGCCGTCAAATGGATTCTGACTCATAGCAACCCTGTAGGACAGAGTAGAACTGCCCCACAGGGTTTCCAAGGCTATAATCTTTATGGAAACAGACTGCCACATCTTTCTCCCGTGAAGCAGCTGGTGGGTTCGAACTGCTGACCTATCAATTAGCAGCCGCCGAGTGCTTAAACATTGTGCCACCCAGGCTCCTTTTACAGAGCATTGGGAAGCACAAATTATAAGACATGATCTTTGTCCTCAACTGCTGGTGGTTAGGAACTGGTCTTCCTTAGTTTATATCAACATAGATGATTGCATTACCAAACCGTATTGAAGAATGATCTTGTTCTTAGGAAATGTATTTTGTGGTTTGCCACTTACTTTTCAAACAATTCAGAAAAAAAAATAAACCTTCAGAGGTTTGTTGTAAGGGTTAAATGGCAATACAGTAAAATGCTGAGAATCATTTCTGCTATACAGTAAGTGCTCAAATATTATTAGAGATAATAGTAACTAGTAATAAATACAATCATAGCTATTTATAGTCCCATTATTATTATTATAATTTGGCTTTTTAAACAACTACTAAACTGAGAAGATCTGGGAATAAATGCAAAGAGAATTGGATACATTTAGGGTTTATTATTATGATCCTTCTCAGAATAAAGAAAAATAGGAACAAGAATTTTTATGACAATGGCCCCTTACCCAACTGATGATTCGTTGAATTTGGAATTTGAGACAGTCAAACATTTTTAATGTTTCCCTACCTGGTGTGTGAGTACCAGCTATTCCTCAACAAGTATTCATCCAGTGCCCCCCTAAACCCTGAGCTCTCCAATTAGAAGCCAGCCTGCACCCAATTTGGGGCATCTCTAATGATGTGTGGCATGACTCCCGTCCCTGGAGCATTTGACTGCACCGGGCTCTCCAATTTCAGTTTCTCTGACGCCTGCTTTTACTATTTCGTATATACTTAAAAAGGTTTCAAACAGCTCCACAGGGCCACTGGGGGACAGGAAATCAAACGAAGTACCTCCCTATGCCGAGGCCAGAAGGCTTGCCTCCTCAATCAGACTCAGCACCTTTCTCCTGTAAAGAGTACATAATTGCAGAGGCGTAGAAAAGATTGCAAAAACCTCTCCACTTGGAGGCAACTGATGAAGCAGAGAACTGACAACATCACACTTCACTGGTACCTCCCCTCTCAGTCCCAGTCACCCCCAGCCCTTTCTAGCACTCCTGCAGAAACAGGGGACACCTAAGCACAAGGTTCATCAAAAGAAAAAGAACAAACGAAGTGGAATTGCCTGTGTTCAATTTCAAAGAACCTGTTACAAAGACAACAGATATTAAAGCTAGAGTAAAAAGACAAAAATAAACAAAAGGACTTGTTTTCCTTGTTACAGTTTCTGCATTTGTGATTTCAATACCTCCTGCACAGGAGGATAGATTTCCTATCTGTTCTTCTACAAAATTTGTACGCAGAACAGTCTCAATAGAAAAAAATATATCTACTTACCTATAATGTGGAAATTGGTGATAAGATTCCATTTGTTCATATAAAATATAAAAGTATATATATTTTTAACATTTTCCCTTAGGAAATTTTGCTCTATTTTACTTCTAAGTAAAACAGTCTCCAACAGTAAACTGCATAATTTTTTTTAATCATAAGTCAGTAATATTTTATGTGTTATTTAAAATTAGCCAAACGTATTTCTGCTGGCATGTTATACATGTCATTAATTATCTAAGACCACAGTTAAAATATCAGAATGCTACCCTGACATGGCAACAGGGACCTCTCCTTAACAGTACTTAACAGAACTAGCCTTCAAGGGATTTGGAAAAAAAAAAAAATGTATTCCAGTTAAAAATGATAGAATAACCACCTATGTTTATCTCTTCTTCCTAAGATTCCACTCAAACTACAGTAAAGGAATACAAAAAGTCCAAACTGACAAGAGCAAAGAACATAAATGGAGGCATCAGCATTTGAGAGACATTTAATAGATTTTTGGAAGATGGAAGGCAGGTGGATTAAGAGTGACTGGTCTAGACAGGCAGACGTGGACACTGAGGGGAAGAGGCTAGTTCACTTCCAAGGACCTCAGCTGGGCTGGAGACTTTGAGGCATGGGCTTGAAAGTAGGAGACTTGGTTGACCATCAGTACATTCTAAAAATAAAGTCCACTAGTCACCAAGTCCTGTCCAGAGTCGTCAGAGATTCCAATCTTCCACTTTCAGGGAAAGTCTCCAACATGAAAGAGACCAAAATAAACAATCAGAAAAAATAAAATTAGAAGACAGACAACTAATGACAGGAACAGAAGAAGACCTAAGAGTACCAATAATAGTAGTAATGCTACAAAGGAGGAAGAGGAGCAGAAGATTAAGCTATTATGTGCCTAGTATTCTAAGTGATGATATATAGCTAATACATCTTACTATGTATACCTAGTTATATACATATATGCATGAAATCACAGTTACAGAACAAATGAATTTATATAATCTCATTAAATTTTTGACAATAGATAAGGAAATGAGACAAACTTCCAAGCGATCCAGTGAATACCCCAAAATCCACGTCTCAAATCTAGGTAATACGTCTCTCAAATGTTCATGGTTATTATTACTACAAGATTTTTTCATTCTGCCACAAAGACTATATAAGTGGTAATTACTTCATGTTTCTGTAACAGACTGGAGTTTACTGAGTGCTTTAACACACATTTTCTTATTTGAAATGATTCTTGAAGTAGAGAAAACAAACATAAGAAGACCATGAGCACAAAAGAAGTTGCCTGTGGAGAGGAAAGCTCTCTCCATGCTCTACAATGTCAAGCAACAATATGACAGAGTAAACAAAGGCAACATGATTAAATGCAATACCAGTAAAGGTTAGGGGTGCAAACTGAATCCTGCCTTTCTATCCCTTGATAACATATACATGAGAAACTGGTTTTCAGGTAGGATTTCAAAGCAGTAGAGCAAAGATAAGTTAATGAACAAATGGTGCTGGGTCAACTAGGTAGCCACTTGTAAAGAAATAAATCTGTATCAATATATAATGCTACACACCAATATATACTCTAACCCCAAAACCAAACCCAAGCTGTTGTTGAGTTGATTCCAACTCATAGCGACACTATAGGACAGAGTAGAGCTGCCCCATAGGGTTTCCAAGGCTATAATTTTTATGGAAGCAGACTGCCACATCTTTCTTTTCACAGAGCCGCTGGTGGGTTCACACTGCCGAGCTTTCGGTTAGCAGCTGAGCTCTTAAACACTGCGCCACCAGGGCGCCTATATATACTCTAGGTGGATGAAAAATTTAAACAAAATAATAAAATATAAATGCACTTATCACCCGAACACAATAAAATAAATTAAAAGAGGAAAATGAGGCAATTTGTGCCTTAGGAAGGGCTGACAAGGAAGTAGAGCTACAGTGCAGTAACCAGTCAGGAGGCTATTAGAAAATTCCAGGTGAAAGATGATAAGAGCCCAAACTGGACAGAAGCAAAAAATTTTAAAAAAAAATTCATCTCCAAACTTGGTGAAAGATTAAATGTTCAAGATGAAGGAGTGTATTGTAAGGCTTAAAATTTCATGTGCTGCTTTGACATCTTTGAGCCTCACAGAGTCTCATGGGCCTCCCTGAGTTCCGTTGCTCTGGACAGATATGTCCCCCACCCAGAGTGAAAGACTCCCTACCCAGCTAGCTCTTTTATCAGCCTGACCAGCTACACTCCATCTGGTTCTAAACCTAATGGGTTTCACTTCCCTGATATCCTGCAGAATTACTCAAACGAGCCAATCACGTATTCTGGTGGGAGAGTGGGGTACCCCGATCTCGTTACTACTACAAAGTTTGCCTCTCACAGTCCCTAGTGGTTTACTCTATTTCTGAGTGAGACCCCATGTGGTTTTGCATGGTATTTGGTATTCTCCTCTACCAAACTATGGGTATATGTGACTAATAAATTGCTTTCAACCTAAAAAAAAAAGCACTATGAGAAAATATGAGAATTTTTTTTTTAAATTTTGTTGTAGGGAAGCCCTTTCTGATCAAAACATAAAACTAAAAGGCATAAGGAAGAACAATTATATATTTGACTATGTGAAAAAAATTTCCTATGTGGCAGATATATATAAACATAAGAAAAATTGAAACACAGGAAGGGGTTCCATTTGTACTTAGGATGTCGAAAGCTGCAAGAGAAGGTCACTCCCACCCTAAGAAGAAAAACGTAATTCACAAAATCATAACTTTTTTTGAGCCCATAAGAGAGTCAAAAAAGCATTCAGGTGAACTAAATTCCAAAGGGTAACAAGCCCCTCTGAAGACAGTAAGAAGCCCAGTGTTAGACTCTTGTCAGAGCAAAGGAAAAGGCGGCGGCCATAAAAGTAGGTAACAAGAAAACAATTGAAACTTTAGCCATTTCTAAAAGGTTAAATGTGATCTGGGAGTTCCAGACTCAATGGGAATCCTACTTATTCTTTTCCAACATCCTGCACTGGGTGCTTATGAGAAAGGCTGAAGGCAGGGCAGGAGAAAACAGACTCCCTTGGTAGGGCAGCCATACAGTTGGTTATCAGCTGCCACTGGGGGACGGGCACAAAATGCACATCCTGGAACTTTCTTACATACTCTGCAAAAGTCATCTGCGCTCTCAGGCAGAGGTCTGTGCCTACTAGCAGAAGGTAGAAAATCTTACTCTCCCTGCCCATACTGACACCAGACAAAATCTATCTGCCACTAGGGAACAGAAAAACCCACTCATCCCCAGGATCCAGCAATGTTAAAAAGCTGCCACTGAGAGTGGTGTGGGGGGAGTGTACTCATATTCCCTACTCCTACCAACCCACAGACACAAAGCAAAATTCAGCTGTCATAGAGGGTGAAGTCAGAGGATCAGGAGTATTGACAAACTACCACCCCTGAAGATCAGGCATATACAGCCAGCCTAAGACTGAGGCTGGAGTAAAAGAACCAAGAAACACCCTTTCCTCTAACTCAAGCCTTGCACTGAGTAACAAGCAACACCAGTCTACCACTGGAAGGAGCTCTAGAGCAATGAGGGAGACCACCTCCATGACACAGGTATACAGGGTCTGCTCAGAGCTGAGGGTGAAGTAGGAACACTGAAAAAAAATGCTCTGGTCATCCAGGTCCCACACTAAAAACAAAACAGCAACAGTCCACTGCTGAAGGAACGTGAAGTCTGTAGGGTACTGAGGGTAATGACTGCAAAAACAACAAAAATCCGGCTCAACTAGATTTGACTCAACTAAAAGAAGTGATGGGCCTATTTCTGGTTGTATATACTGTTTACCTCAGCGATCTCTGTTCTACACACGCAGAATATACATTTTGAGGCATATAGGATAAATTTGCCAAAATAAACCATATTGTGGGCCATATAAGAAGTCTCAGTAAATTTAAAATTATTAAAATCACAAACAGCATCTACCTGAAAACAATAAAATTAAACTAGAAACCAATAACAATAATAAAACTAGAAAAACACCAAATGTTTGGAAATTAACATACTTTCAAATAATCATCAGGTCAAAGAAGAAATCATACAGAAATCAGAATATATATTTTCAACTAAATGATAATGAAAATGAAGATAAAAACTTTCTCAGATGAAAAAAAGCTAAGGGGAAATTATTGCCAGCAGATCAACACAACAAGGGATATTAAACGAATTTCTTCAGGCAGAAGGAAAATGACACTAGCTAGAAATTTGACCTACAGAAGGAACTGAAGAGTATTGGAAATGGTTGAAATGTGGGTAGATATGAAAGAAATGTTTCTTATTTTTAATCTCTAAGTTATAATCGTCTAAAGAAAAAATGGCAATGTACTGACGGGTTCAAAGCACAACACAAAAGATAAAGGAATGAAACAGAAGCACACTATTCTAAAGACCTTACATTATATGCAAAGTGGTATCATATTTGACCGCAGACAGTGATAAATTAAAGTTATATACAGTAAAGCCTAGAGCAGCACTGTCCAAAAGAACCTTCTGCAATGTGAAAATGTTGTATATCTACATTGTCTAATATGGTAACCACTAGCCATATGTGGATACTGAACACTTGAAATGTGGGTTGTATACCTGATGATATGAATCTTCAATTAATTTAATTTAATTAATTAAAATTTAAATACCCACATGTAGCTAGTCTTCACCATATTGGATAGTCCTGTCCAAGAACAACTGCTAAAAACAATGTAAAATTTTTTAAAAAATTTACAATGACGTAAAACAAAGAGCTATAGATAAAAGTAATAATAGAGAAAATATGGAATTATAATACTCAATTAGTTCAAAAGACAAGAAAAGATAAAAAATAGAAAATAGCATATTAAAAAAGTAGAAAACAAATAGTGGTTTTATAAATTTAAACTCAATCATATTGATAATTATTTTAATTAAACTAGAAACCAATAATAACAAGAAAATCAGAAAAAACACCAAATGTTTGGAAATCAATGTACTTTTAAACAATCGTCAGTCAGGTCAAAGAAGAAATTACAGGGAATATATTTAACTACAAATCATCTAATACACCAATTCAAAGACAGAGATTGTCAGAATAGATAAAAAACAAAACCCAACTATACGCTATCTACAAGAAACCTACTTTAAATATGATGATACAGATTGGTTAAAAGTAAAAGAACAACAATTTTATATATCATCCAAGCACAAATCAATGGAAAGCTGAAGTTGCTATATTAATATCAGATAAGGTAAACGTCAGAAAAAAGGAATGTCTTAGTCATCTAGTGCTGCTGCTATAACAGAAATACCACAAGTGGATGGCTCTAACAAAGAGTTTATTTCTTCACAGTAAAGTAGGCTAAAAGTCCAAATTCAGGGTGTCAGCTCTAGGGGAAGGCTTTCCCTCTCTGTAGGCCTTCTCATCAATGTTCCCCCGGACTAGGAGCTTCTCCGCGCAGGGACCCCAGGTCCAAAGGACACGCTCTGCTCCTGGCACTGTTTTCTTGGTGGTATGAGGTCCTCCTGTCTCTCTGCTCACTTCTCTCTTTTATATCTCAACAGATTGCCTCAGGGTACAATCCAGTCTTGTAGATTGAGCCCTGCCTCACTAACACAACCGCTGCCCATCCTCCCTCATAAACATCATAGAGGCAGGATTTACAACATATAGGAAAATCACGCAATACCGGGAATCATGGCCCAGCCAAATTGATACATACATTTTTGGGGGGACATAATTCAATCCACAACAAGGAATATTATTAAAGGCAAAAAGAGAATTTCATAACCATAAAGAGGTCAGTATAGACCAAGAGGACATAAAAATCCTAAATGTGTATATATCTTAATCAGAGTTTCAAAACACACAAAACAAAAACTCACTGAAATGAAGGAGAAATAAACAAATACACAATTACAGTATTACAGTCGAGGACTTCAAATCTCAGTACTCAGTAATTGACAAAACAAGTAAACAAACAAATAATCAGCAACTGATTGACATGCAACAACTCTGTCCAACAATATCAGAATACACTTTATATTTTTCAGTAAAAAGGAACTTTCACTAAAATAGATCATAGTCTGTTGGTGGTGGTGGGTTCTGTGGAGTCGACCCAGACTCATAGTGATCCCATGTGACAGAGGAGAACTGCCCCATAGGGTTTTATTGGCTGTTAGCTTTACGGAACAGAGCCATGTCTTTCTCCCACAGAGCCACTGGGTGGGTTTGAATTGTCAACTTTTTGGTTAGCAGCAGAGCACATAACTGTTGCAACACCAAGGCTCACTAGATCATATTCTAGGCCATAGAAAAATCTAAAAATCCAAAAGGACTGAAATCATACAAAGTATCTTCTCTGAACACAAAAGAATTAAAGTAAAAATAAGTAACAGAAAAAACCTTGGAAAATCCCAACCATTAGAAATTAGACAACACATCTAAAAAAAATAACCCATGAGTCAAAGAAGAAATCACAAGGTAATTAGAAAATAGTTTGAATAGAATGAAAATGAAACATGACATATTAACATTTGTAGGACACAGTTAAAACACTGGAAGAGGGAAATTTATAACATTAAATGCTTGTATTCCAAAAGAAGAAAAGGTCTCACAGCAAAAACTTAAGCTTTCACATAAAGAAACTATAACAAGAAGAGGAAATTAAACCTGAAGCAAGCAAAAGGAATAAAACATCAATAAGAGCATGCAGCTATGAAATAGAAAATAAAATTTAAAATAGGGAACAATAATTGAAACAAAAGTATGTTCTTTGAAAAAGACCAATAAAATTGATAAACATCACCAGACTAAACAAGAACAAAAGAAAGGAAGCGGAGAGCCAGCATGGTGCCCTAGACAGACATATCACGTCGTCCCTCTGCAACAAAGACCCAAAAAACTCAGTAAAACAGATACAGACGTCAATCTTGGAACCCTAAGCATCAAGGAAAGGATACAGTAGTATATAAAACCCTAAATGGAAGAAGAAACTGAAGGAAAACGGAGAGATACAGAGTGGAGGTCCCCTGCCAACTAACACATGACTGCATCGCCATTTCGGAGCATAGCCATCAACGACCCTGGACAGGGAGTATGGAAAGGCAACTTCACGGAGCTCCAACAGGAGACAGAGCACCCAGTAACCATGGGGAAACAAGCTTCCCCATCCCTCACCCTTCTGCCTCGTACACCACTTCCACCCCTCACGACAGGCCATGCTGAGCTGCCTTGGATGGAGAGCTACTGGCCCGCTGCCAGCTTGGGTCCACTGTGCCGTGACCTACCAGCACATGCCATGCCATTTTTTCTCCCTTTTCTCTTTTTCTTTCTCCCTCCAAGCTAGCCTATACCTCACCTCTACCCCTTCCTGCCAGGGCATGCCACAATGCCTTGGCTAAGGAGACGCCACTGGCCCACTACCAGCCTGGGTCCACCCTGCCAACACCAGTCGGCCCCTGCTGCAGCTTTTTTTTTTTTTTTTTTATTTTTTCCCCCTTTTCCCCCCCCCCCCCCCACCTAGCCCCAAACCTCACCTCTGTCCCTTCCTGGAGACCCATACTGTGCTACCTTCGCTAGAGTGACACAAACTCACCACACCATTTTATTTTTTATTTTATTTATTTTTTCCCTTTCCTCATTTTTTTTTATCACCCCCACCTAGCTCTGTACCCCACAAATACCCATTCCCAGCATGACGCTTTGACTCAAGAGAGACAGGCCCACTGCCACAATGAGTCCACCACACCCCAGGGCACCATTTGTTTTCCTTCCTTTTCCCCTTTCTACCTTTTCTTTAGCCTCCCACCTAGCACACTATACCACCTCTATGCCTTCCCTACATCATGGGTAGAGAGCTACTAGCCCGCCACCGCCCTGGGTACCACCCATCAATCCCCACTGCATCATTTTTTATTTTATTTATTTATTTTTATTTCCCTCACACCTAGCTCCATAAGCCACCTCCCTGCCATCCCCGCAGGCTATACTGCACCACTGCAGCTAGACAACCACCGGCTAGCCACTTTCTACCTCCCATGTAGCCCCGTACGCCACCTCTCCGCCCCATTCCCACCAGCCCCCAGGTCTGCCCTGCCCCCACTCACAGGCTATCCCCTTATATTTTTTCTCTTTTCTTTCTTCCCCCACCTAACCCCATACCCTACCCCCCGTTTCTGCCAGCCCTTGCCATGCAGCCATGGCTAAAGCATTTCTGGCTCAGGCACACCACCACATCAAGACCATAGTACCCCTCCCCACCCACAACTCGACCAGCTACTGAATGGAGGGAAGCAAGCCCGTATCACTCCCTGTCCGTCACACCTGCCTATCTAGCGAGGGGATGTGAATGCTCCCACACTGCTGCACCAACATCAGAAGGCAGACAGTGCCTGCCTGGTCTGCCCTAGGCCACCTCACCCAAACAGTGTACACCAAAGCGGGCTCATCCTGTCTGCTGCTGCCCTGCCCACCTGGACAAGGTGGTGAGAGCTATCGTGCCCACAGACAAGCACGCAGCAAAGCACGCATGGCCCACTGCCCTGACATAAAAACAAAACAAAGAAGCAGGATGAAACAAATGGACATACAATCAATAAATAAAAAAAATAATACTTTAACGTCTTGGAGACAGCCAAACAAAAAAAAACCAAACCCGTGGCCACTGAGTTGATTCCGACTCATAGTGACCCTATAAGAAAGAGTAGAACTGCCCCATAGGGTTTCCAAGTAGCAGCTGGTGGATTTGAACTGCTGACGTTTTGGTTAGCAGCCAAGCTCTTAACCACTATGATACCAGGGCTCCTTGGAGATAGCAGACAATATCAACACATACAAAAAAGCAGGACAATATGGCTCCAGCAAGTGATCAAAATAAAGAATCAGATGACCTTCCAGAAGAAGAAAATGCAATGGAACTACCTGATACGGAATGAAAAAGACTAATATTTAGGGCTCTCCAAGAGATTAGGAAAGAGAGCAAGGAAAACATAGACAAAACCAAGGAAAAAATAAACAAAATCATGGAAAACACAGACAAAAACAACCAAAACATAGCCAAAATCAAGGAAAACACAGACAAAGCAAGAGAAGAATTCAGGAAAGTAATACAAGAACAAAACATCAAAATAAACAATTAGAAACCAAACAAAAACAGCAGCTAGAAATCCAAATAATAAACAATAAAATTTCAGAAATGGACAACTCAATAGAATGTTTTAGAAGCAAACCTGAAACAATGGAAGACAGAAACAGCAAGACTGAAGACAAATCCATGGACATCACTTTGAGGAAAAATCAGAGAAAGGAATGAAGAAAACCTCAGAATTATGTGGGACGCAACCAAGAGCAAAAATTTGTGTGTGACTGGAGTTCCAGAACAGAGGGAGAAAATGGAAAACACAGAGTAGTTGAAGATTTGCTGGCAGAATACTTCCGAAATATCATGAAAGACAAAAAGCTGACCATCCAAGAAGCTCGGTGAACCCCATATAGGATAGACGCCAAATGAAAGTCTCAAATAAACATCATAAACACACTTGCCAAAACCAAAGACAAAGAATCCTGAAAGCAGCTCGAGAAAAGCAAAAAGTCACTTACAAATGGGAAACAAGAAGGCAATGGGATGACCACATACCTTGAAAAAAAAAAACTGCAAACCAAGAATAATATATCCTGCAAAACTCACAAATACAATGGCAAAATTAGAACATGTCTAGATTAACAGAAATTACAGGAATTTGTAAAAACAAAACCAAACTTACAAGAAATATTAAAAGGAATCCTTCGGTTAGGAACCAACAACAGCAGACAACAACTGGAGTCTAGGACACAGGACAGCATCAACTAGATACCAACCTAGGTAAATAACTCTCAATAATAAAACAAAGCTAAGAGACTTAAAACAGGGAAACAGAGATGTCAATCTATAAATGACAACATCAAAACAATAAAAGAGGGAACAAATGGTGTAGGTATAGAACTTTCAAATGCAGAAGAAGTCAAGGCAATATCAAGTAATAAAAAACAAGTTCAAACTTAGTAAGACAAGGATAAATTTCAAGGTAACCACACAGTTAACAAACCTACTCATCAGAAGACAAACACAGTCTCAGTAAACACAAAATCTATAATCTATAATAATGAAAGAAAAGAAAATCAACAAACAAAAGGAACTCAGCACAGCAAAGTAAGAGGAACAAAGAAAGCATCAGCACCACAAAATAAATAAATAAATAAAGCACAACAATATGACTGCAATAAACTTAAACCTATCGATAATCACACTGAATGTAAATGGCTTAAATGTACCTGTAAA
Source organism: Trichechus manatus latirostris (assembly GCF_000243295.1). Taxonomy (NCBI): domain Eukaryota; kingdom Metazoa; phylum Chordata; class Mammalia; order Sirenia; family Trichechidae; genus Trichechus; species Trichechus manatus. The sequence goes on along the minus strand of NW_004443956.1, from coordinate 8,941,168 downwards.
GAGACAGAGTGTGGCAGAACAGATGAAAAAAAAAACATGACCCATCAATATGCTATCTCTAAGAAACATACCTTAGATACAAACACATAAATATACTGAAAATCAAAGGATGGGGAAAAAATCAAGCAGGCAGTAACCAAAATAGGGCAGGAGTAGCAATACTAATCTCAGATAAAATAGACTTTAAGACAAAATCAACTGTAAAAGGCAAGGAAGTACATTATATAATTATTAAAGGAACACTCCATTAAGAAGATACAACCTTAATAAATACACACCCAATGACAGGGCTCCAAAATACATAAACTCCAACAGCACTGAAAAGAGAAATTGATAGTTCCACAGTAATAGTAGGACACCACTTTTGGTAAAGGATAGAACATCTAGAAAGAAACATAACAAAGATACAGAACATCTAAAGGCCAAAATCAACCAACTTGACGTCATAGACATATACAGAAGACTCCACCCAACAGCTGCAAAGTATACATTCTTTTCCAACACACATGGAACATTCTGCAGAATAGACCATATTTTAGGCCCCAAAGCAACCCTCAATAAAATCCAAACCATCAAAATAACACAAAGCATTCTCTCTGATCACAACACCATAAAAGTAGAATCAATAACAGGAAGAGCAAGGAAAAAAAAAAAACCAAATATATGAAAACTGACTAACACCTTGCTTAAAAACAACTGGGTAATAAAAGAAAACAGAGGGAATCAAAAAATTCCTAGAATTAAATGATAATGAAAACACATCAAACCAAAACCTTTGGGATACACCAAAGGCAGTAATCAGGGGTCAATTTATAGCAATAAAAGCACATATCAAAAAAGAAGAATAGACTAAAATCAAAATGTTAGCCTACAACTTGAACAAATAGAAAGCGAACAGCAAAAGAAGCCCACAGCCACGAGAAGGACAATAATAAAGATTAGAAGAGAAATAAATAAAATAGAGAACAGAAAAACAACAGAAAGAATCAACAGGTCCAAAAATTGGTTCTTTGAAAAGAATTAAAAAATTGATGAGACAAAATCAAGGAAAACACAAAGCAAGAGAAGAATTTAGGAAAATAATACAAGACTAAAACATCAAAATAAACAATTAGAAATCATACAAAACCAGCAACTGGAGATCCAAATTATAAATAATAAAATTTCAGAAGTGGACAACTCAATAGAATGTTTTAGGAGCAAACTGACAGAAGAAAAACCAGAGTGGAAGCAAATAACTCAAATAAGAAATGAGATGTGGGACATTAAATAAACCCAACTGAAATAAAAAGGATAATACAAGAATGCTAGGAAAAACTGTACTTCAATAAATTTGAGAACCTAGAGGAAATGGACAAATTTCTAGAAACAATCTACCTACCTAAACTAACAAAAGATGAGATAGAAAATTTGAGAAGACCCATAACAAGAGAAGAGATTGAAGAGGTTAAAAAAAACAAGAACAAAAAAAAAAAAAAAAAAAACCCCCCAACCCAAAAAAAAAAAAAAAAAACCCCTGGCCAGATGGCTTCACTAGAGAATTTTATCAAAGATAGAGCCCACACCAGTACTACTCAAATTATTTCAGAGCACAGAAAAGGAAGGAATACTTAACAAATTCATTCTATGAACCAGCATAACCATGATACCAAAGCAAGGCAAGGCATTACAAAAAAAGAAAATTATAGACCAACATCTCTCATGAATACATATGTAAAAATTCTCAACAAAATTCTAGCCAACAGAATTCAGCATTATATGAAAAAAAATAAAATACATTATGACCAAGTGGGATTCATAACAGGTATGCAAGGATGGTACAACATTAGAAAATCCATCAACGTCATCCACCACATAAATAGAACAAAGAAAAGAATCACATCTTCATCTGAATTGACAAAGAAAAGGCATTTGACAAAGTCCAACATCCATTCCTGGATAAAAACTCTCAATAAAATAGGAATACAAGGGAAATTCCTCAACATGATAAAGGGCATCTGTACAACAGCAGACATAGGAAACCCTGGTGGTGCAGTGATTAAGAGCTACAGCTGCTAACCAAAAGGTCAGCAGTTCAAATCCACCAGGTACTCCTTGGAAACTCTATGAGGCAGTTCTACTCTGTCCTATAGGGTTGCTATGAGTCCAAATCAACTTGACAGCAAGGGGTTTGGTTTTTTAAAAAATATAAAACCAGGAACCCTGGTGGCACAGTGGTTAAGAGCTTGGCTGCTAACCAACAGGTTAGCAGTTCAAATCTACCAGTCGCTCCTTCGAAACCCTGTGCAGCAGTTCTACTCTGTGCTATAGGGTCGCTGTAAGTCAGAATTGACTCAACAGCGATGAGTTTGGTTTCCGGTTGTTACACAAAACCAACAGCCAACATATTTCTCAATGGAGAGAGGCTGCAAGCACTCCCCCGAAAATGGGAACAAGCCAAGGATGCCTTTTGTCAATACTCCTATTTAACATTGTGCTGAAAGTCCTAGCTAGAGGAATAAGGCAAGAAAAAGAAATAAAGGGCATCCAAACCAGAAAGGAAGAAACAAAACTATCCCTATTCACAGATGACATGATCTTATACATAGAGAACCTCAAAGATTCCACAAGAAAACTGCTGAAATTAATAGAAAGATTCAGTAGAATAGCAGGATACTAGCTCAAGATACAAAAATCAGTTGGATTCCTATACATCAAAAAAGAGGACTTTGAAAAGGAAATCAGGAAAACAATACCATTTATAATAGCCTCTAAAAGGATAAAATACTTGGGAATAAATCTAACCAGGGACGTAAGAGACCTATACAAAGAAAACTACAAAACACTCTCGCAAGAAATCAAGAGACCTACACAAATGGAAAAACATACCATGTTCACAGACAGGAAGACTCAGCATTGTGAAAATGTCAATTCTACCTAAAGTGATCTACAGATATAGTGCAATCCCAATTCAAATACCAACAGCATTCTTTAACAAGATGGAAGAACTAATCACCAACTTTATATGGAAAAGAAAGAGGCCTCAGACAAGCAAAGCATTACTGAAGACAAAGAAGAAAGTAGGAAGTCTCACATTACCTGATCTCAGAACCTATTATATAGCCATGGTAGTCAAAACAGCCTAGTACTGGTACAACAACAGACACAGATAAGTGGGACAGAAACGAGAACCCAGACGTAAATCTATCCAATGATAATCAGCTCATCTTTGACAAAGGACCAAAGTCCATTAAATTGGGAAAGGAGAATCTTTTTAAAAAATGGTGCTGGAAAAACTGGATGTCCATATGTACAAAAACGAAACAGGACCCATACTACACACCATACACAAAAACTAACTCCAAATGGACCAACGATCTAAACATAAAACAACAAAGATCATGGAAGAAAACATAGGGTCAACACTCGTGGCTCTAGTACATGGCATAAATACAATACAAACCATAACTAACAATGCACAAAAACCAGAATATAAACTAGGTAACTGGGAGCTGCTAAAAAATAAATACTTACGCTCATCTGCTCATCAAAGGACTTCATCAAAAGAGTAAAAAGAGAACCTATAGGATGGGAAAAGATTTTTGGCTACGACATATCTGACAAGAGTCTAATCTATAGAATACTTCAACACCTCAATAACAAAAAACAAAGAACTCAATTAAAAAATGGGCAAAGGGTATGAACAGACCCTTCACCAAACAAGACATTCAGGTGGCTACCAGACACATGAGGAAATGCTTGCAATCATTAGCTGTTAGGGAAATGCAAATCAAAACTACAATGAGATACCATCTCATCCCAATATTACTGGCATGAATCCAAAAAAACCAGAAAATAACAAATCTGGAGAGGTGTGGGGAGACTAGAACTCTTACACACTGCTGGTGGGAATACAGTATGGTACAGCTACTACAGAAAACAATATGGTGCCTCCTTAAAAAGCTAGAAATAGAAATAACATATGATCCAGCAATTCCACTTCTAGGAATATTTTCTAGAGAAATAAGAGCTGCCACACAAATAGACACGTGCACACCCATGTTCACTGCAGCATTATTCACAATAGCAAAAAAAGTGGAAACAACCTAAGTGCTCATCAACAGATGAATGGGTAAACAAATTATGGTACATACACACAATGAAATACTAAGCAACCATAAAGAAAAATGATGACTCTGGGAAACATCTCACAACATGGATGAATCTGGAGAGCATTGTGCTATGTGAAATAAGTCAATCACAAAAGGATAAATATTGATCCTGGGGCAAGATGGCGGTCTAGGCAGAAGCACCACGCCGTCCCTCCACAACAAAGATCCGAAAAACTAAGCCAAACAGAGAATCAACAATCCTGAAACCCTAGAACATCAAATG
>NW_004443956.1:8912958-8929283 GCF_000243295.1 Trichechus manatus latirostris | reverse complement strand
ATATGAGACCCCCCCCCCAAAGAAAAAGTTTACACACAGAAAAATATAATCTTTGGAGGGGAGGGAAGGGGAGGAGAAATCACTAACTAGATAGCAGACAAGTGTTAACTTTGGTGAAGGGAAAGACAACACACAATATAGTCAGCATAACCTGACCAAGGCAAAGTCACAGAAGCTCCCTAGACACATTCAAACACTCTGAGGGACTGAGTTACTGGGGCTGAGGGCTGGGGACCATGGTCTCAGGGGGTATCTAGGTCAACTGGCCTAACATAGTTCATAAAGAAAATGTTCTACACCCTCCTTTCGTGAGTAGCGTTTGAGGTACTAAAAGCTTGCAAGCAGCCATCTAAGATACATCTATTGGTCCCAGCACATTCTGAGCAAAGGACAATGAAGAAAACCAAAAACGCAACGAAAATATTAGTCCAAAGGGCTAATGGAGCACATGAACCACAGACTCCATCATCCTGAGCCCAGAAGAACTAGATGGTGCCTGGCTACCACCATCGACCACTCTGACAGGGATCATAATAGAAGATCCTGGGCAGAACAGGAGAAAAATGTACAACAAAATTCAAAATCACAGAGAAAGACCAGACTTACTGGTCTGAAGGTAACTGGAAGAAACCCCGAGACTATGGCCTTGGACACCTTGCTAACTCAGAAATGAAGCCACTCCCAAAGACCACCTTTCAGCCAAAGATTAGACAGGCGTATAAAACAAACAATAACACATGTGAGGGACGTGCTTCTTAATTCAATCAAGTATACAAGACCAAATGGGCAACACCTGCCCAACAGCAAAGACAAGAAGGCAGAAAGTGACACGAAAATCAGACTAATGGACATGGAGAACCCAGGGTGGAAAGGGAAATGGGGAGAGTGCTGACACATTGTGGAGTTTGCAACTAGTGTCACAAAACAATCTGTGTATAAAATTTTTTGAATGAAAAATTAATTTGTGCTATAAACTTTCCCCTGAAACACAATAAAATTTTAAAAAGAAAAGATATATATTGCCAATATCAATAGCAAAATAGGAATATCAATGCAGAGCTTACTGACATTACCCACTCCTAGGAATATACTCTAGAGAAATAAGATCTGTCTCATGAATAGACATATGCACACTCATGTTCACTGCAGCATTATTCACAATAGCAAAAACGTGGAAACAACCTAAGTGCCCATCAACAGAGGAAAGAATAAACAAACTATGGTACATACACACAATGGAATACTATACAACAATAAAGAACAGTGATGAATCTGCGAAATATCTCACATGCATGAATCTGCAGGGCATTATGCTCAGTGAAATAAATCAATCATGAAAGGACAAATACCATACGAGACCACTATTATAAAAACTCATGAAAAGGTTTACATACAGAAATAAACAATCTTTGTTGGTTATGAGAAAGGGGAGGGGTGGGGAGGGAAAAACACTAACTAGGCAATAGATAAGTGGTAAGTTTGGTGAAGGGTAAGACAGTACATAATACTGGCAAAGTCAGCACAACCTGACCAAGGCAAGGTCATGGAAGCTTCCTAAACACATCCACACTCCCTGAGTGAGCAAATTACCAGGCTGAGGGCTAGGAACCATGGTCTCGGGGGACATCTAGCTCAATTGGCATAATACAGTTTATAAAGAAAATACTTTATATTTGGTGAGTAGCGTCTGGGGTCTTAAAAGCTTGTGAGCGGACATCTAAGATACTCCACTGGTCCCACCCTGTCTGGAGCAAAGGAGAATGAAGAAAACCAAAGACACAGGGAAAGATTAGTCCAAAGGACTAATGGACCACAACTACCACAGCCTCCACCAGACTGAGTACAGCACAACTAGATGGTGCCTGGCTACCACCACTAACTGCTCTGACAGGGATAACAATAAAGGGTCCCAGACAGAGCTGGAGAAAAATGTAGAACAAAATTCTAACTCATAAAAAAGACGAGACTTACTGGAGACTGGAGAAACCCTCAGAGAATGGCCCCGACACCGTTTTTACTCAGTACTGAAGTCACTCCTGAGGTTCATCCTTCGGCCAAAGATTAGACAGGCCCATAGAACAAAGTGAGACTAAATGGGCACACCAGCACATGGGCAAGGACGAGAAAGCAGGAGGGGGCAGGAAAGCTGGTTAACAGGGAACCCAAGGTCAAGAAGGGAAGAGTGTTGACATATTGTGGGGTTGGCAACCAATGTCAGAAAACAATATGTGTATTGTTTAATGAGAAACAAATTTGCTCTATAAACCTTCATCTAAAGTACAATTAAAAAAAAGTAGAACCTACTGATACTAAAAAAAATAAGAATAGTATGAACAAATTTTTGCCGATATAATGACAACTTACTGAAAAAAAAAAATCCTGAAAAACATAAACTACCGAAGCTCATTCAAAGAGACATAGATAATCTGAGTAATCCTATATCTAATAAAGGGACTGAATTTGTACTTAAAATCTTCCCAGAATGAAACCTACATGTTGATATAACTTTACGGCTGAATTTTCCAAACATTTAAAGAAGTACTACCAATTATACACAAACTCTTCCAGGCAATAGAGGCGGGAACATATACTACTTTGTTTTATGTGGCCAGCATTACCAAACAATGGTATTATAGGGGAAAAAAAAAATACAGACCAATATGTCTCCTCAATACAGATGCAAAAATCCTTTTTAAAATGAGCAAATCAATTCCAGCAATATATTCAAAGGAAAAAAAAATCATGACCAAGTAGAGTTTATGTCAGGAATGCAGTGTGGGTCCAACATTAAAAAACAGATCAATGTCATTCACCACTATAAGCAGACAAAAAAGGAAAACTCTATGATCATCTCAAGAGATGGAGAAAAAATATTTAACAAAATTCAACATCCATTCATGATTTAAAAAACCTCTCAGTAAACAAGAAATAAAAAGAAACCTCCTCAACCTGACAAAAGACACAAACGAAACACCTACAGTAAATACACATAATTGTGGAAGACTGAAGGCATTCTCCCTGAGCAAGGATATTTGCTCTCATCACTTCTATTTAGCATTCGACGAGAAGCTGTAGCCACTGCAATTAGGCTATGAAAGGAAATAAACAAGCATCTGTATTGGAAAAGAAATAGCAAAATTATCTCTATTTGAAAACGACATCATCATTTATGTAGCAAATTCAAAGGATTCTACTCAAAAACTCTAGAACTAATAAATGAGTTTAGCAAGGCCACAGATAGCAGGTCAATATACTAGGATTAACTGTATTTCTATATAGCCATATAAAAATTAGAAGTTGAAATTAAAAAAATGAAAACATTCACAATACCATCAAAAAACACAAAATATTTAGGAATCAAACAAATACATGACAGATTTATACACTGAAAACTGTAAAACATCACTGAGAGAAATTAAAGAAAACCTAAATAAATGGAGAGATACAGTGTGAATATGGATTGGAAGACAGAATATTGTTACTAACTCAATTCTCCCCAAATGCGTCTACAGATTTATGCAATGCCAATCAAAATCCCAGCAGGCTTTTTTGTAAATATTGACAACCTGATTCTAAAATATATGTCAAAATGTAAAGGACCTAGGATAGCTAAAACAATTTTGAAAAAGAACATAGTTGGAAGATTCACACACATTCTGATTTCAAGGTTTATTATAAACCCATAGTGATCAAGACAACATGGTATTAGCATGAATACACCTAAAAGTCACTAGAACTGAAAAGAGGTTCCAGAAATCTATCCACAGGTATATGGTTAATTGATTTTCCAAAAAGTAACATGGCAACTCAATGGGGAAAAGATAATCTTTTCAACAAATGGTGCAGGAACAATTGGATATCTACAAGCAAACAAACAAACTCAAAAACTTCTGCTCATCAAAAAAACTGTTTAAAAAATGAAATTAAAAACACTGACTGGGAAAAATAATTTTTCAAGTATATCTAATAAAGAAGATATTTTATCCAGAATATATAAATAACTGATATAATTCAACAATAAACTAAAATAAACACCTCCCCTTAAAAAATGAGCACAATATTTGGACTCTTCACTGAAGAAAATGTATAAATGGCCAGTAAGCATATGAAAAGATGCTGAAAGTTAATACTTACCAGAGAAATGCCAATTAAAGCCATAGCAAGATGCCACTAGGTACTTATTAGAATGACTAAAATCATACAAGTGACAAACTAAACGTTACTGTAGATGAAGACCAACTAGAATTCTCATACATTGCTGGTGGGAACACAAAATGGTGCAGTCACTTTGGAAGATGAGTTCGCAGGTTCTTCCAAAGTCAAACATACACTTATCATACAACCCAGCAATCCAATCTCTAGGTATTTACCCAAGAGAAATAAAAACACAATTCCACACAAAGACCCATTTGGAATGTTCTTAGCAACTTATTTCCTAATAGTCAAAAACTGGAAACATCCCAAATGTTCATCACCTGGTGAATAAATTAGCAAACTGTAGTATATCCACACCATGAAATACCGCCAGCAATAAAAATGAGTGAATTATTAACGCTCACAACAGGGATAAGGACCCCTGGTGGCGCAATGGTTAAGTGTTTGGCTGCTAACCGAAAGGTTGGCAGTTTGACTCCACCAGCAGCTCTGTGGGAGAAAAGACCTGGCAATCTGCTCCCGTAAAGATTACAGCTTCAGAAACCCTATAGGGTTAGAATCAGCTCAGCAGCACATAACAACAGCAAGACAACAGGACTGAATCTTAACTGCATCATGTTAAGTGAAAGAAGCCACACAAAAGACTATATGTATACTGTATGATTTCATCTAGAAGACAAGCTAGGAACAGCAAAATTACAGGGACAGAAATCGGATCAGTGGTTGCCAGGAGTTAGGTGTTTGCAGAGAGGGAGGATTGCAGTGGTGTCCAAGGAAACATTTTGGGGTGATGAAAATTTTCTGTATCTTGATTATGATGATTACACTACATACATTTATCAAAATTCATCAAACTGTACACTTAAAAGGAGTGATTTTGTTGTATGCAAATCATGGCTCAGTAAAACTGACTTTTTAAAAGATGAAGGCTGAGAAGGAAGTCTGTAACTAATCCTCAAACCCCAGTATCTATTTCCCCCAAAACAAAGACAGATAATCTGAGACTAGGCATTATGACTGAAGACCCAAATGGGGAGAAGGGAAAGGTCTTTCTACAGTCTCCCAGAAGTGAGTCTAGAGACAAAAAAAAAAAAAAAAGATACTTGTAAGCACTGAGGATTTTTCTTCTCAAAGAAAATGGAAAGGGAAAAGTGATACAAACACGTGAGTGGCTCTGTTTCTGAGCTTCCCACCTTTTTTTTTTTTTTTTTTGATGCTCCAGGTGACTCTAGTTCTTTTAAGAGGGTGTCACAAACTTTAAAAAAAGAGTTCACAATATAGAATAAAATTTTAAAAATAAATATCACATACACACAAAGAAATGAGAAAAACATAAAATAATAAAAATTGTTATCACCAAATAACAGAATTATGGAGACTCTAATTTTCTTCTTGTTTTTCAGATTTGCCCAATTTTTTTAATGACCCTGTTTATGCTTGCAATAAAAATTTATTTTTTAAATGAAAAAAGTCAAAACACAGGTGATAAATTGGGAAAAATTCTGCAATTCAACAGATAGAGCTATGATCTTTAAAATGTAAAGAGTTCTAAAAATCAATAAGAAAAAAATCAATTGAATATGCAAAATCATGAATAAAGAACTGAAAATGAAATACAGATGACTGATACTTTACAATGAAAAGATGCTCAACCTCACCAATAGTTTAATAAACGCAAATTAAAACAACTCACACTAGCAATAAAAAAGCTTCATGACTCAAAAGTATTAGGTTGTGGGGGGAAACACAACCTTTGTGTAATTGTAATATTGTGTAAATTGTGGAATAAATATAATAAAGCGTAGGATACTGTTAGAAATATGCATCAAAATTTTAAATGCACAAATCTCACTCAGCAATTCCACTTCTAGGAATTTATACTACAGATATATTTATAACATGTACACAAAGATCATGTACAAGGCTGTTCAAAGCAGTACTCTTTTACAATACCAAAAAAAAAAAATTGGAAATAACATAAACGTCTATCAGTAGAGGACTGGTTAAGTAAACTATGCTAAATCCACACAATGCAGTAGGGAGATTTGTATTTACTAGCTTTTCTAACCATTTAAGGAGCCTTGGTGGTGCAGTGGTTAAGCACTTAGTTGACAACCAAAAGGTTAGCGGTTAAATCCACCAGCCACTCTGCAGGAGAAAGATATGGCAGTCAGCTTCTGTAAAGATTACAGCCTTGGAACATCTATGGGACAGTTCTACTCTGTCCTATAGGATCCCCGTGAGTCGGGATCGACTCGCTAGCAGTGGGTTTGGTTTCTTGGTTTAACCATTTAAGCTTCACTAATAATGTACTGTGCCTGGGTTTTGCTACTGTGTAAAATGGTAATCTCATCTCAGAAGGTAATTGTGAATAGTAAATGAGAAAATACGGACACCTATGAGTAATTTGTAAACTTTATATGGACATGCATAAACTGCATACGAGTTAGGTATTATTGCTAACCATTTTTTTAAAAAAATACAGCTCAAAATTTTGTGACTCAGAACCTACAATGAATAGGTCTGAGGGAATTTTAATTTAGAAGGAAAAGAGAGAGAAATAAAGGCCAAGAATATTGCTGTAAAATGTATTAATGGAAGAAAGCTTTCGTCTTGTATCACCTCTAAGGGTCAAAGTAGAAAAATAAAAAGGGTCAAGAAAAATATACAAAAGCTCCTGCAGAAAGTTATTTCTGTTCTAAATAAAAATTTAATCCTGTGTAACATTTCTGAGTTCCTTAGAAACGAAAACATAAAGCCTTTTGTGAAGTTCCACAGGAGGCTCATAATTAAAGAAGAGACAGCTGGGGCCAAGGTAATCCAAACAGAAATATGTCCCCTCCACGCTGAGTGAATTTTAAACAGGTGTTTGCAGGTATCAATAAAGCTAATGTTAAGGGCAAACAGAAAAACAACGAGACCTCAGAGTATTCACCGGAGACTGAAACACAACAAACTAACCCCCTACACTCACTATTAAAAGCTCATTAACTCCCAGCTGTTCATCCATTAGGTGGAGAAGAAGAAAAAGTGATGCCCTCGCTGTCACATATTTATAGCAGAGGTTTTCATCTCATAAAAGGGAGAGAGGGGAAAGATAAGGAGAAGATAACAATCATGATTATATCACCAGGCTGTGGAGAAAGCTGTGCTAAATATAATAAACCTCTCAGGCCATAAAGTCAGATGAATGTCCAAGTTGGCCGTGTAAGGAGCTGAGGAGAGAGGGGAAGAGGGGGAGATGGCCATTGCATCATGTGACTCGTCCTCCAGCCACTTACAGATGGGAGCCCAGTGACTTGCTCACTAGGTCACAACTCATTCACACTACAAGCAGCAACACTTGCAAATACTGTACAATAATATTCACCAAAGGATTCACTCGTGCACAGCCGCTAACTACACCGTTAAGAAAAAGATAGAGAAGGCACGAAGAACACAAATCAAATTTAAAGCTATCTGTGCACAAACTATTGTCTTCCCTGAAGAGTGGCAATGAAAGGGAGCTGCCTGTTGTCTGATAAACCTTCTAGACTGGCGCTTAAAAATTGTTAACTTGGAGCCTGATGCCAGCCCACAGATGCTTTGTTTGGATCAGGGCTCCTAGAAAATTGTAATCAATTATTAGTATTTAAAAATCAAGAGATGGAACTCTATGTCCTATCTCCAGCTTGTCTGGCAAAATGGGAAGATTGAAACAGTAGGCCCATATGTGCATGTTTCAGTAAGAGACAAGACTGGTTCCCTGTAAGTATCTGAGCTATAACCCCTGTTATAGCTCCACAAGAGTAAACTTCCAAAAATAAAACAAAATACAGGTTTCCCTACACAAATCTGAAGTGTGGTTTGTAAGAAATGGCTACTCTTTTCCATCTCTTTTTTCACAGCATCATCTCTAAGGCCCCACCCTTATCTTCTGGCTGAACTCCTTACTACCATTCTCCCTCACTACCCCAGCCACACTGGCCTCGTTGCTGCTCCTCAAACCTGCCAGGCACCTTTTGCCTCAGAACATCTGCACTCAGTATCATCAGGGCTGCCTTCTTACCTTCAATTCTTTGCTCAAACATTCCCTTCTCAGAGAGGCCATCCTTGACCACCCTATTGAAATATGCATTTGCGACCCCTGCTTTATTTTTCTTCATAGAGCTCGTAACCTCTGTTATGCTAGGTTTTATTTGCTGATTTATTCTCCCCCCAACACACACACACGATGTTAGCTTTCACTGCTGTCTCAGCTGCCTAGAACGGTGCCTGGTACATAGTGGGCATCAAATAAATACCCACTGGATAAATTAACTTTGTTTCTCATCAGGAAACAAAAGCAAAGAATACAACATGCACGTATCAATGAAACCATGCTGACCTCACACCTCTAAAATGAAAATACAATTCATCAGCAGGAGATGTGCCTAAAAGAAATGCTAAAAGATGTTCTCAGACTGAGGGGAAATGACAGGAGAGGCAAACTTGGAATTTTATTAATGAAGGAAGAGAAATAGAAATTGTAAATACTGGGTAAATATAATGTATTTTCCTCCTCTTAAGTTCTTTAAAATATGTATGACTGTTGAAAGCGAAGGGACCTATATGATTGTAAGCATTCTGCATTTCACTTGAAATGTCAAAACATTAACTCTAAAGTGGACTGTGGTAAGTTTGTATGTATATGTTAAGCCCCAGAGCAAACACTAAAAAAAAAAAAAAAAAATTCAGAGATATAGTAGTTAAAAAGCCAAGAGATAAAATTGACTATTAAAAAGTATGCAAATACCCCTGAAGAAGGCAGGCAAGGGAAACAAAGGAAGAAAAAACAGGGAACGAAGATAAAACAAATTATAAAATGGCAGACTTAAATTCAAATATGCCAATAATTACATTAAGTGTAAACAGTCTAAACACAGCAGTTAAAAGACAGAGATTATCAGACTGGATAAAATGAGAATACTTATAAACTTAACCAAATAAGAAGTATAAGGAGACAGCACCATGCTGAGTATACTCAAGTAAATTATGTTGTACAGTAAATTCTCAGGTGGAAGGCCAGTATCACATCCATCTGGAGATGGAAATCTTCCAAAATGACAGAGCAAGTAACCTCAAATCAGATATGAATGCAGAGGCATCAGAGCCAGAGAACAGAACAAAGTGTTACAATGGCAAAATGACTGAGACCACTGGAGCAGCAAACATGGGTGTCTTACTCATATAGAGTTGCTATAACAGACATACCACAAGCAGACAGCTTTAACAGAGAGAAATTTATTTTCTCACAGTCTGGTAGGCTACAAGTCCAAATTCAGGGCGTCAGCTCCAGAGGAAGGCTTTCTCTCTCTGTCAGCTCTGGAGGAAGGTCCTTGTCATCAATCTTCCCCTGGTTAAGGAACTTCTCCATGAAGGGACCCCATGTCCAAAGGACATGCTCTTCTCCCAGCACTACTTTCTTGATTGTATGAGGTCTCCCATGTCCCTCTGCTCTCTTCTCTCCTTTGAGATGAGGCTGCTGGGCTTCCCGTGTTCCTTGTCTCTTCAGCTTCTGCTTCCTGGTTCCTTGGCCTCTCAGCCCTTTGGGATTCTCCACCAGCATCTGCCCTGCTGGACAAGTGTTCCAAAGCTCTGTAGCTCCAGAATAAGTGCCTGGAGGCACCCCACTCTGCCAGTAAACTTCAGCTGGAAGGCACTCAGCTCTCTTTCTCCATGGGTCAGCAAGCGTAGCTCCACTGATAAAGTGCCTGGAAGCACCCTACTCTACCAGGAGGCCTCCTGCGCAAAGGCACTCAGCTCTCCTGCTCCGTGGGTTGGCTACAGTGCCATATCATGCTGGTCTCCTGGTTCTGCTGCTGCTGGTTCCATGCTGCTGCTTCTCGCTGTCTGCGCCGTCTGCAGTGTAACAGCAGCTGGATCCTGTTCATCTGACCTCCAGTTCTTGGCACTTGAGCAGCAGCTTACCTGCAGTCTTGCCTGCTGATCTTGCAATTCAATGATCTTCCAGCCTGTGAGCAAGAGCCCTGCTCTCTGACCTGCCAATCTTGGGTTTGCCAGCCCCTGCAGGTATGTGAATCAGGAGAAGCCTCTATCCTGACCCATGGACTTGGGACATTCTAGCCTCTACAACTGTGTGAGCCATTTCCTTGAGATAAATCTCTCTCTATATATGTATATTTATACATTTTACTGGTTTTGCTTCTCTAGAGAACCCAGCCTAAATCAATGGGGGAAATGTGGGAGGGTAAGACCCAGAAGCAGTGAAAATCTGACAGGACCTCTCCCACTTTTCATACCATCTCAGCATTAATGAAGGAAGGAATCAAGTCTCAGCAAACGTACTTTGGCAATTTTTGGTTCTCTGGCATCCACGGCCACTTTCTAACAGCATATTGATTTCTTTTTGAAGTATTTAAGACAACCCCCCAATATCATCATAAATGCCTCTTTTTAGATGGGAAGATACAGCAGACTTGTAAGGATGGGGATTCTTATAGAGCCATGTAACCTAAACAGGAAGGAGCATGGTAAAGAACCAGAGGCAGGCCATGGTGGATGAAGCCCAGAGGGCCATGCCCTCCACCTCCCTACTTAAGCCACATGGTCCACAAATGGGCATCACCATGATCACCCAACCATGCCTGGACCTGGGGACACTGGTCACATTGTTCCTGCTCTCTGTACAACACAAGGGACTGTATTTCTCTTTGGAACCCTTCAACACTTGAAGGAGGAAAAAAAAAAAGAAATGACTTGTTTATGTAAGGAAGGCCAGACACTCAAGATATATACCATACTTTGCCTCACTCACTACCTTACTATGAATCCAGGATCTCAAGCTTGAAAGATGTTAAGTAAATCAGAGAAGCAGCCAAATAACCTAGTGGGGCTTAGAAGTGCACAAGAGCCCTGCCTAAGGGAAGCAGGAGCTTCCCAACTCTAGATAGGCTCATCTTTCGTGAGAAACTTAAAACTGGTATTTTTGACATGATCTTCCCAGGTACTAAAACACTGTGCAGGCTAAACACACTCTGGGCCAAATTTGGCCCGCAGGCTACCAGTTTCCCATCCCTGTTGTCAATCACATCCCTGTATGCCATGGCCAAGATTCAGATTCAAACAAAACCCCGAGACTGGCAGAAAAACCACAGGCATTTTCAACACTTAATGGCCTAGAAATGGATTTCACTGGACTGGATTTTTCTCAAGTTCTTAAGCAATCTGATTTTTTTTATTTTTATAAACATGCCATCAACATCCATCCTTGCAAGCTCATTTCATTCATTCATAAAATGAAATGCTGGGCTGATACCACATTATTAAAGAGTACTTATCTAGGAAAAGAGGTTAATGTACAAAAAAATCCTAACTCATCATCATCATTGTTGTTGTTACTTGCCATAGAGTTGATTCCAACCCATGGCGACCCCACGTGTCACAGAGTAAAACTGTCTACCAAAAAAAAAAAAAAAAAAAAAAAACCAAACATGTCACCACGAAGCTGATTCTAACTCATGGCGACCCTACGGGACAGAGTAGAATGGCCCCATAGACTTTCCAAGGCTACAGTCTTTAGGGAAGCAGATTGCCACAGCTTTCTCCCACAGAGTGGCTGGTGGGTTTGAAATGTCAACCTTTCAGTTAGCAGCTGAGCACTTAACCACTGCGCCACCAGACTGTTTGGAGGAGGGAAAATATCTGTTTTCTGGCTGAAAACATTAGCTATGTTTACATTTATGAACTCAGCCGCTGTCGGTCATTTTCTCCCTCAGAGTCAAGGATAGTTTTCGAAAGAGACGGTTAAAATATCGAACTTGGCTATACATATTCTGATTTCATGGTCTGGGATATTGCCTGAGTATCAGAATATTTAAAAGCTTCCCTAACATGAAGCAAAGTTTGCAGACCTCTGCAGTAAACAACAGAATAAAGAACTTTTTCTAACACTGGGATAACACTCCCTGTTTCACATTCAAAATACCATGTATGCCTACCCCAAAGATAATTCCCCCAAAGCTTTCAAAGTTTCAGAAGTGATTGATTTATGCTGTCTCTTGCCCTGATTTTGGCTGGTGAAAACCTTCTGGGTTCCTAAATTGGTCTAAAGTTGCTCACATCATTTTGTAATCCTTGTTCTTCATGTAGCAATAATTTTCATCTAACGTGCTTTCAAATTAACTAGATTAAAAGAATGCCACTTACTACAAACAAAATGTGCTCTGAACATAGAAACTACTTTGCCTCCATTTCTAATGACACTCAGACCTTTCATCTTAAATTCAAGCAGAATCTCAAGCACTAAAACGAAATGAGTTTGATACTTTCAAATTTCTATTAAACTGATGGCCATTGACACACAGGTAACAAGCCTCCTCATTCTCTTCATTATCCTTGTACAGCTGCACCACTGCTTTCTCGAGATCAAGGGGTGATATTGTCTCTTAATGGTGGGATTACATTTCCCCTGTATTTCTGCTTTTATAATTCTTGACTTCGCAAAGCATCTCAACTTTGGCAGGCAAATACAGGCAGTAATCGCTCTCTGATTTCAGACAAGTAGAAGCTGACTTATCCAAATCCCACACAGGGAGATAGATCTTCGAATGAGATCGTCAGATTTAATTCAGGAAAAGAAGATGGTCCACAGGCATGATCCCAACATTTATTAAACAGAAAAGGAGGATGGAATACTGTTTTTAAATTCCACCAAGCAGACTGCACAATTAAGAGACTATACTGCCAATAACTCCACTCAGATGGCTGTTGCTCTACTGAAAACGCCCTCTGTTTTAATTGCTCGCTTGTAATTCGTTTCAGGGTTTGGTTTTGCAGCTAACTGTTTCAGATAAGAAATCCCATTTGGTGGTTTGCAGCTAGGCAGCCCAATTCAGAAATCCAATTGCCACTTATGCCATAATTAGTCATAAAGCTAAATGGCAAAAATGGCTTTCTAATTTTGAGCAAGAGAACATTAAAAACATTTAGCCTGAACCAATGCTCTCTCCTGTAACAGCTGAACTTCATGGAGAGTAAGAATTACGATGTTTCATGAAAGAAATGAGCGAGATTTTGAGCTGCTTTTTTAAAAAAGGAGCTGCCATTTTTATTGCTGTGCTTGAGTTATGGATTTTAAAAATTGCATCACGCATACAAGTTTAATTCACTCCGTGACAATGAATCAAATACAGGCACGTGAAGAGGTATTCCAAATCAGATAAAGTGAAATTCAAAAAATGCCCTCTCTTTACCTGCCAGTCTATATAAATAACTCAAGATGTAGCCTTACTGTGTTTAATGATGTAATCAAAATTGTGTCAAGACACTGGAATTGCGAAGCCACTCCATTTATACCCCGGTCACCGACGACTCATTCCAAAGTGACCAGGTTGTCAGAATCAATGGAACATAAACACCTTTTACTCCCTGAGGAGTTGCTAGGATCCTGACCCGGGCAACCCCTTATTTTTCCAAAGTTCTCTCTTTGGAATAAAAGGTGTTCTTGAAAATTCAAGTATCTTTTACCAGGCTCTGGTAAAAGATTTATTTTTGTTAGGATTTATTTTGCCATTGATGAAATTACAGAATTAATGTATAAGGAGGCACTGTCCAGGAACACCAGCTAAGGAAAGAATACCAATTAATTTGTGTCATTTTTTTCATTCTATCTACACCTCCGGGAGAACTAACAACACGAAGAGGTTTATCCTGGCTATTTTCATTCTCTGTCCGTGTAATTTTTAAAACACTATCACCCGTCGGTCAGTTTGTCATACTATGGTGGCTTGCGTGTTACTATTATGCTGGAAGTTATGCCACCATATTTCAAATACCAGCTGGGTCACCCATGGTGGACAGATTTTAGTAGAGCTTCCAGGGACAGACTAGGAAGAAGGCCTGGCAATCAAATGCAGGCACATTAAATAAGCCAGTGAAAACCCAATGGATTCCAACAGACTACTCTGATACAGTGCTGGAAGATGAGGTCCCTAGGTTGGAAGGCACTCAAAATACAGTGGCCACAACAATGGACTTAAGCAGACCAAATGGTGTGAGACCAGCACAGGACCAGGGTGGGCCCAATGTAATCACAAGGGTCCCTGTAAGAGGGAAGCAAGGAGATCAGAGTCAGAGAGAAGGTGGTGTGACAACAGAAGCAGAGGGAGAAAAGGTGATATGCCATGGGGCCATAAGCCACAGAATGCAGGTAGACTCTAGAAACTGAAATGGTCAAGGGAATGGATTCTCCTCTAGTGTCTCCAGAAGACGCCAGCCCCGTGTACACCTTGATTTTAGGATTTCTCACCTCCAGAACTATACAATAATAAATCTGTTTTTTTTAATCAGTAAGTTTGTGGCAATTTGTTACGGCAATAGGAAACCGATGGTTAAGGTTGTGTGTCGACTTGGCTGGGCCATGATTCTTGGTGGTTTGGCAGTTATGTAGTGATGTAATTTGGCAGTTATGTAAGGATGTAGTCATCCTCCATGAAGTCATGTAATCAGCCAATAAGTTGTAAGGGGAGTTTCCTTGTGGGTGTGGCCTGTATCCAATATACATATGGACAGTTCACTTGCTTGCTCTGGATCCTGCATCAGGCTTGTCATCATCTGACCTCCAGTTCTTGGGACTTGAGCCAACAGCCTGCCATCTTACCTGCTGATCCTGGATTCGTCAGCCTCCACAGCCTGTGAGTCAGCGGCCTGCTGTCTGACCTGCTGATCTTGGGTTCGTCTGCCCCTGAAGCTATGTGAGTCAGGAGAAGCTGCCAGCCTGATGCCTGACCCACAGATTTTGGACCTGCCAGACTCTACAACCACATAAGCCATTTCCTTCAGATAAATCTCTCTATACATTTGCTTCTCTAGAGAATCCAGCCTAGGACAGAAACTAATACAGGTAACAGTGCTTCCAAAATACCTGTGAGTAAAACAACACTCTGATTATACAGATCGTTTTCTTATTGGCACCCTATCCTAGTGTCACTTTCAGAATCATACTTTTCAAAACAGATGGGAACATGGAGCAGATAATTTTACTTATGAAAAAACAGAGACACAGAGTAGATGGGCAACCTGCCCAAACTCACAAGGTATGAGTTCTCTGCCTCCCAGTTCACACTCACCTTTCCAAAAGGTTTGCTCATTTGCTTCTCAGCTCTCCAGGGCCTGGCACAAGAATGGGGAGGCTGCTTTTGAAGAATTTCATTAAGGCTCATTTGAAAGCTTGTCAAAACTTAAAGGGAGAAAGAAGAGCAAGTTCTTCTGCCAGGTGCATATTCCACATATTTAATGAGAATCTAAAAATGTGAAGTAATGAGTTGGAATCGCCATTAAGGAGACACAGACTTGAAAATGAGGGTAAGGAAAGGGCAAAGCTGTGAGATCAAAATGACGGGACATCAGCCATGTCACCAAAGCTGTGGGCGTAAGGCAAGCATCCAAGGGGAAGAGAGCAGGTGCCACACCTCCGACAGTGGCAAAGCTGATTGGGCTTTCAAGTGTTGGATAGCCAGCAGCTGCCTGTTAAGAGCCCACCATTAACTGGCATGACCTACTCCTTCAAGACCCTAGCGTTTCACAGCAGACTTTTTCTGGATTTAAGTTCCAAGAACAGTCACTCCAAAGAGATAAACAAATGATGGTATATTCACACAATAGAATACTAGGCAACAATCAAAAACAATGATGAATCCATGAAACATCTTATAACATGGAAGAATCTAGAAAGTATTATGCTGAGTGAACTTACTGTGTCACAAAAGGACAAATATTGTATAAGACCACTATAATAAGAACTCAAGAAAAGGTTTAAACACAGAAGAAAACATTCCTTGATGGTTACGAGGGTGGGGAGGGAGGGAGAAGGGTATTCACTAACTAGATAGCAGACAAGAATTATCTTAGGTAAAGGGAAGGACAGCACACACTACAGGGGAAGTCAGCACAACGGGACTAAACCAAAGCTAAGATGATTCCTGAGTACAACCAAACACTTCAAGGGACAAAGTACCAGAGGCAGGGGTCTGGGGGCCATGGTTTCAGAGGACATCTAGGTTAACTGGCATAACAAAGCTTATTAAGAAAATGTTCTGCATCTCACTTTGGTGAGTGGCGTCTGGGGTCTTAAAAGCTTGCAAGCAGCCATCTAAGATGCATCAATTGGTCCCAACCCACCTGGAGTAAAG
>NW_004443956.1:8911523-8912605 GCF_000243295.1 Trichechus manatus latirostris | reverse complement strand
GGAGCAATTAGGGTCACATAACAATGTATGTATAAATTTTTGTATGAGAGACTAACTTGAATTGTAAACTTTCACTTAAAGCACAACAATTAAAAAAAAAAAAAAAAGAACAATCACCCACCACACTGGGGTCATTTAAAAACAAAAACAGTTGTCGTCAAGTCAATTCCAACTCATGGTGACCCCATGTGATAAGTCACACAGAATTGTGCTCTCCAGCATTTTCAACAGCTGTGATGTTTCGGAAGTAGATCACCAGGACTTTCTTCCAAGGCGCCTCTGGGTGAATTTGAAACACGAACCTTTTGGTTAGTAGCGTAGCATGTAATCATTTGCACGACCCAGGGACTCATTAGTTTCATTTTTATAGAGATAGTAGCTTTAATAAATACTGTCTTTCTGCACTGTCACTGCCATGCAAATTTCCAAGTGAAACTCACACTCATGTCCCAATTGTCTGAAATTTTCAGAGGAATTACTGTTTTGCTGATGGATCCTTATCTTACTCTGCCTTTGTCTAATTGACCATCATCTTGTAGCTAGCTATAAAGTGGGCCTGGAATTCCTGCAAATGGTGCTATAGCCTTAGTGGGGAATACACAGATCGAGGCTGGGAGCCACACAAAGCCCTTTTCTGCTGATGGCTATTCAGTGGCTTATGTGAAAAGCTGGAAGTAAGAAGCTTCTTAGCTCTTGAAGCCTCCCCAATCACAACACGAATTGTGGTGGTGCTTTTCTCACTGCAATTATCTGTTGACCACATATGAATATGGCCCAGAAAGTCATTTTTTACCTACCACATATCTATCAAGTCAATTCAAGTGGGCAAAGTCTTATTGCCATAACCTAGATCAAAGGTTGGCAAACTTTCTCTTAAAAGATCAAACTATTTTAGGCTTTGCAGGCCAAGCAGCAAAATCAAGGCTATTGTGTAGGTGCCTAAATAACCATTTAAAATGTAACCATTCTAGAGATGGAGAAACAAATCACCTACTTCATATGGAAAGGGAAGAGGCCCTGGATAAATAAAGCGCTACTCAAGAAGAAGAACAAAGTGGGAGGCCTTACACTACCTGATTTTA